>NC_056063.1:69071683-69434183 GCF_016772045.2 Ovis aries | reverse complement strand
ACAGAGACAAATGGGGTTGAGAAGAAGAAGAAGACCGAAGCTTACACTATGTTGCATTGTCCTCCACACAATCCTCTGGGAAGCAAGAGGAAAAGAAATTCAAAGGAAAAAGAAAGAGAGATTATTCTATACATAATAGTACAGCACAGGTATAACGTTTAGCTTTGCAGACTGGCATTCCACCCACCACCGCTCCCAATTCCCTCAGAATGACAAGTAGAATATTTGAGAACCTGCATACATGGTATGATGTTGAATACTTACTGGAGACCCATTGGTCTAACCCATTGCCATTGATTAAATTAACTTCCAAGTCCAGTTTTTTTTTTTTAATCTACTTTAATAAAATGTATCCCTCTAAGACACACAATTTACTTTATTATTACTTTTGCTCTAACAAATTAGCTGGAGTAAAATAACTGACATTTTCTGCCCAAGCGTGTCCAGGGGTTGTATAGCATGTTGTGCAATAATATTCTGAGCTGTACAACTAACCATCCTTAACAGAGGATGACCTGAAACACCGTGCTATTGGCAGATCTTAAAAACTGAGCTATTTTTATGCTGATTTATTTTTACACTCTATACTTTCATTGACGGTTGAGTGAAATTTTCTTTAAAGAAATAATTACTTTATGTTCAATTATTAAGAGAATTCACAGGATGTAAATTTAAGAAAAAAAGAAAGAGAATCAATCTCTTCCTAATTTCAAATAAACACCCCTGATCTGTTTAATTGAAAATGCATAACAGTGGGCTGGGACAGAAGGACTATTAGACTGAGAGTGGGTGATAGGAAAGAGACACATGATAATGGGACCAGTTTATTGATCAGATTAGTTGATGGCATTTTTATCTTGAACAAACCATAGCAGGAAGGACTGTAATATTTTCTGATGAGTCAGCTTTCCATCAGCAGTAGAATTTATATAAGGATATTCATTCATTATGGGATGATAAAAATGACTTTACAATAGCATGTCTGAAAGCTATACCTAAACAATTTTTTTTTTGCCAGTATAAATTTGGAGGAACATATGGAGTGTTCCCTAATGATATAAAATAATTGACTGCTTTATAAAGGTAAGAAGAAATGAAATGATGCTACTGATCTATTTTAAAGAGAGTCTTGCTTTCAATTATTTTATATAAGGTTTAGCAGCAGTTTATCCAGTTGGGGATTAGGAGATTTACTTCTAAAAACAATCCCCATAACTACCCCTTCACATAAAAAATAGCCTTATAATAGCTGGTATAAGAACATTTACCAATGGAACCCAAAGTTAATGCCACAGGTACTACTTTTAAATCGTAGTAAGAAGCGATTCTCCAACAGTTTTACAATTAAGTCATTTTTACTTTGGCAAAAGGGGCGGGGTGATTGTTGAGGTGTTGTCCTTTTGAAGCATGCGCTCTGCTGAAACACTGAGAGAAATTAAAGGAAGTCTTTTCCAGTTACCCTTCTTTTTGGGGACACATGCTTCTTGTAAATATTCAGGAAACATCCTTGCAGAAGAAAATTAAAACAGGAGTAGGTACCATGAGATTTGTTCATAAACATTCCAAATAGGCAGTAATATATGTCAGACCCAGCAGGACCCTTCACCTTCACATGCGTCTTGAAGATGATTTTATCTGTCTGATGCCCAGCACTGTCTGGCCAAGGGAACCGCTCCAACCTTTCTGCTATTCAGAGCTTTGTTGAACCCACAAAAGAAAGAAAGCTTTGGAGGAAACAATGGCTGCAAATGGAGATTCTGATGTTAGCTTTGGAGCTATCTTGTGTTTCTCAAGAATAACCTTGTCTAGCTCCTGTTGACATGGAAGCAGTCCCTTGGCCTTAGGGGTGGAAAAGTAGCTCCAGGTTGGTTTATGACTGGCTGTGAATTACAAATTGCTGATTCTTACAATCTGGGAAGGAATCAGAATTTAATTGAATAAGAAATTAATAAAACTGTCATTCTCCCTTATAGAGCCTGGAGCCACACCTATGATGAAGTAAGTGCTGCATGCCGCTGGAGAGCATTTTAGAATAAAATTGGCTTATTAATTTGAATTCATATACACTGGCTCTGGTCCTTATGTGCTTTGAGTTTGAAAGTGAAAGCGTCAGTCGCTCAGTCGTGTCCGACTCTTTGCGACCCCATGAACCGCTCCGCTCATGGAATTCTTCAGGCCAGAATACTGGAGTGGGTAGCCGTTCCCTTCTCCAGGGGAGTATCTCTTGAGTTAGTCTTTGTTTTTTCCTCATGATATGATTAACCATTACTAATTCTTTTAAAAAATGATTAAATATACTTTAGGGGTGCATAAAATAGAAGATCCTAAATCAGTTTGCTTTTCCAGGACTTCTCAAGACTCTTATATTTGGGGCATTTGGGGGATGACCAGTGAAGTTCTTTTTTAAAAGAAAAGGTTCAAATTCCAATTTTCATATCTACTAGATTTTAGACATCGTATGAAATTCTCAAAGTGTTGATGTTTTATTCTAGCTGTCCTGAATTGTATAAATACTGTTGCCTTGGGAAAAGTATTTTTCTCGCTCTATTTACTCTGTTTGAATGTGTGTGTGTGTGTGTGTGTGTGTGTATCTTTCCTGGGAGGAGAGAAGACTGTGCTTCTGTTTCAAAGGCAAAAAAATTAATTAGTAGTCATAGATGTCATTATACGGTTCAAAGTCAATGCAGTTTTAACTAAGTGGATAATATACTCTATTTGTTTTCCAATTTTATTTTCCTGTGGTAAGAACATTTAACCTGAGATCTAGCCTCTTAACCAATACAGTACTGTTATCTATAACACAGTGTTTGTACAGCAGATCTCCAAAACTTACTAATCTTCCATTGTGCCTAGTTCTGAAGGTACAGTTTATAAAAATTCCAAAAAGCCTGAATTGTTTCAATAATTATGCAGAGCCAACTGAAATAGGAAAGGATAAAAGGAAGGAAAGAGAGACAGGGGGAGGTCAAGGCCATACTCATAAACTATGCTTTGGTTAAAAGGATCTCGGCATATAAAGGAATTTATAAAATGAGAATGCAAACAATGGAATCTAATGAAACCATCGTTTTGTTGAAAAGAAAAAAAAATGTGACTAATTTTAAACTTTTCCTGAAATTGTGAGTGGACAATAGATATAACTAAGGTAAAGTACAAAGGTGAAGCAATTACCCAGATTATCCCTTTTGCAAAACCTACACTGAAGAGGGAGTTTTACTTGCTAATAAACAGTAATAAATTTATAACATAATTTAGTGGTTAATGACTCCACTTACCCCTTCACATTGGCGCTTCCTGGATAGGCCTTTGTGTTGTAAGTACTTTTGATTTTTATAGAGAGAAATGCTGAGAGAAATGCTTATGATGAGGTCAAATGCTACCAATTTAATCTTACAGCTTCTACACTGTAGATGGATATTAACTAAAATGATAATTTATAACAGTGACTAATAAAAGTATTTTCATAACCAGAAACCCTTGAGATCTGAGTTTATATGACATAATCAGATGTGGTTCAAGTGTTTATGACCTTAAGGCTTTTATCTGTTAATTTTACATCAAGATAATTGGCAAAGCAACATTAACAGCACTAACAATTACAGGTATATAAATTGTTTATACTGCTATAAATTGTATTGAAAACAGGCAGTATTTCTTGGAAATTATGAGCTTTTCATTTTTATAGCAAAATTTGATGTCTGAAAAACATTAAAAATCATGTTTACTATATTTATGGTTGTAATCTCCAAGTAAATTGCTTCAATGATAGATATTTGGTCCCCTGACACACATTTAAATGCATCAAAGAGTGACTCTTTTTAAGGATTTCAACTTTTAAAAGACACACAAAAAAGAAAAAAAAATAGTAGTAATATTGATTTGGAGTCTTTTGGCAAGGTATTTTCAAAGAGAAAACTTTACATAAAAGGAACATTCATAATAAAGTTACACTGTATCATAATTAAATAAATAACTAAAGCAGATGAATAAGAAATGTGCTATTGTAATTATATCTCTAGAAGACATTGTAACTTAGTCTTCAAATTAATATTTCAGAAGAAATATGGAGTTGAAAATTTGGTCATTGGATGAGTGGATTAATAGTGATAAGACTTCTTAAATAACCTAATTCTTGACCTAAAAGGAAGATCTCATTACTTTTCAATATTCTAATTAAGATCAGGAGCAGATATAAGGCTGAGATGACTTTTACAACCAACTTTTTCAGAATCCCATCAAGTCTTCTGAAGAATAACCTTGGTGACAGAAAGTGGCCACAACGGCCATCCATCCGGGGGACTCACCAGCCGGTCCAAGCTCGTGCCCGCAGCAGTGGTTGGTCTTTCCTCAGGATTGTAAGGCCTGAATCGTGTATTAAAATTTTCAGGAGCTGAGCGAGCAGATCTGAGAGCTGGAGCAGGTTTGGGTTGGCCACATCCCTGAAACACCTGGAAGAACCATTGAAAGATTAGGAAGTTACACAAGGAGTTTCTTCCTAGAGCATTCAGTGCACTGACCTCCACATTTTGTATGGAACTCTTATCTCCAAAAATACTCTGGCTCTGAAACCTAAACAAATACAAACATCAATGAAACAGAATTACCCCATCAGAGTGACTAACTTATAACCTGACTCTCATTTTCAACATATACAGTCAATCCTCATTACTTATGGATTCTGTTTTTGTGAATTTGCCTACAGTTGACCCTCTCCTGGTTTTGATCCCTGGGTTGGGAATATCCCTTGAAGAAGGGAATGGCAACCTATTCCAGTATTCTTACCTAGGAAATCCCATGGACAGAGGAGCCTGGCAGTCTACAGTCCATGGGGTTGTAAACAGTTGGATGTGACTGAGTGACTACACTTTCACATTAAACTGATCCTCTCTGTATCTATGGGCTTCTCTGTGGCTCAGTTGGGAAAGAATCCACCTGCAATGCGGGAGACCTCGGTTTGATCCCTGGGTTGGGAAGATCCCCTGGAGAAGGGAAAGGCTACCCACTCCAGTATTCTGGCCTGGAGAATTCCATGGACTGTTTAGTCCCTGGGGTTGCAGAGTCAGACACAACTGAGCGACTTTCACTTCACTTCTCCATATCCATGGGTTTCGAATCTGCAAATTCAACCAACCTCAGATCGAATTAGATTTTGAGATCTATAGGGGCTCCTGGAACTAATCTCCTGCTGATAGTGAGGAAAGACTGTACTCATTAAAATTAATTTGTATCCCCTCGAAAAAAAAAATTCAAACATGTCTGCAGACATCGGCAGAGAGGCCAAGTTCATCTTTCCAGCTGAAGCAGTCTAACAAGACAAAGCTCTGCCTTCTTGTTTCAGCTCTTAAACTGTTAATGTAAACTCTAAAATCACCTCGTTGGTGATATATTTAATGCCACATTTTTTGTGTGTGCTTTATTAATACTTGGTGATTTCCCTTTTTAAAACAGCCCCCAACTATAGCGTTGAAGTTCTGTCTAGTTCCCAAGGCTATGATATGCCCTATGGAGAAAACTGTGTTTTAGATAAACTTCATTCAGGTATGAGTTATGGTATACTTGACTATGAATTCAATGTTAATGAATCAATAATATGTATCAAATAAGGTGTTTTTCAGGAGAGACTCATAGAACAAGGTTATATGCATTGACGGGTTGGTGAAAATTTGACAAAAAGCTTGAAGGAGAGGTTGAGTGGGATGGATTGGGGTACTGGGATTGACATATATACACCACAATGTATATAATAGATAACTACTGAAAATCTACTGCATAGAACAGAGAACTCCACTCAGTGCTCTGTGTGACCTAAATGGGAAGGAAATCCAAAAAGGAGGGGATATGCATGTATGTATAGTGGATTTACTTTGCCATACAACAGAAACTAACACACTATAAAGCAACTATACATCAATTAAAAAAAAAACAAACCTTGTAGGAACTTAACCCTGTATTTCTCGTAGGAGCAATGGTTCAGTATTTGCTAATTCAGGGTCTGCGGTGACTTAGAGAACATAACTATGCAAACAATGAGAATTGACTATATTAAACATGGAATGATTTCTGGATCAAAGAAATGTCCCAGATATTTTCCTGTCCTTGACTTTGTCATTCAAGAAACATGTGTTTGGGATTCTTGTTACTGATACAAATGTATCTCATGTATAGCGTGCCTCTGTGCTCAGTTGTATCTGACTCTTTGCAACTCCATGGACTATAGCCTGCCAGGTTCCCCTGTCCCTGGGATTCTCCAGGCAAGAATACTGGAATGGGTTGCCATTTCCTTCTCCAGGGTATCTTCCTGACCCAGGGCTCGAACTCGAGTCTCCTGAATTGGCAGGCGGATTCTTTCCCATTGAGTCACCTGGGAAACACCTCATTTATAACATATAAAGCCAAATAACTTGAGTGTCTCCCCTTTGAATAATGAAAACCTTTACTGGAAGAATTCTTTGAAAACACTCTCTTGAGCCACAGTGAAGAAATAGGACAAGCAAACGTGGATGAATTCCCTAGTATGACAGATCCTTCTAATTTTGTTGTTGACAGCTGTTCATGTCACAATTAGGCTTGCCATGGGAAATCAAACATTCTATTGTAATGATCTCAGGGACCGAGCTGTTAGTTCTTTCCACAGTGGTTTCCTTGGGGTGCTGTGGGAATACCTCCTTTGCTAGTTTTAGGAGCTTTGTACTCTCTGCTGGTTATCCAGAGATAATCCCTTTGCCAGGATTACAGGAAATCTAGTCACATCTCCAGGAAGTTTTGATAAAGTTGAACTTTGCCTTTCTTTCTACACAGGAGATGGTTCTACCCTGGACACTTTCTTTAGTAAGCTCTTGGGGACTGTTTATGTCATCCAATTCTTAATGTACACGGGTGTGTTGAGAATGCATTCCTTCTGGTTTTGTTATTTGATTCTGTGTTGTTTAACTCTAAAATACATGTTTTTCATTAGGCATTTTATGGGATTTCACTGAAGTACACAGAGGGCTCCTGGGTGTCATTCCCAATGACAAATTCCAACTTGAGACACAATCCATTTAGTTGTTCCATGAGAGCTGACTTCCCCTTTGTTGTATTCAAAAATTCTCCTTCCACTCAGCACTTTCAGAGCGGGCGCACTTTGTCTCGGCATTCTTCGAGATTGGTCTTAACACGCTATTGATTCTTCTCTTACATAGTTTCTGAAGCTGATGGTGTAAACTGGTGTGATAAAGATAGTGGGCCCCTTTCTCCCTAGTGCTAAATCACTTCCCAGTGGCAAGGTCATGGCTGATGGAGGGCATTAACATTTCCAAAGCTCCAGGGTTCAGTTGAGTGTGCTATTTTGGATCGCTTTGAAAATGACAGCTGACTTTAAAAAGTAGAAAGCCTAGGGCAAAACAATATTAATGGCCTTGCTGAGATTTCTTGAAGCTGCTGCATGTAAAGAGTTAACAGACCTTCTTAATTTGCCCTTGGGAAGAGGCTGGCTCACTGGTTTAAGTTAAATCAAAGGAACAAGAAATGCCCTGGAAGAATATTAGTGCCCCAAGGGAGATATTTCATTGTAACAGAAAACTTTACCATTTGTTTGATTTTTTTTTTGGAGAGTGCTAATTATGATAATAGAATGTGGGTAAGTCAATATAGTTTTCTGCTTGTAGCTTTCTGTTAATAAATCAGGTTTGGATTTTGAAGATGATTTCAATGCAGAAATTCCTGGGTCTATGATCCAAACTGAAGAAGACAAAGACTTCTGATCATTATGGAAACAACATCTAACCCCATAATAAGATGAAGACCCACATAGAAATCTGTCACAATATGTAAAGATATGAATCGTGAAGGGCCTTCAACAAGGATTTTAGTATACACTTTTGTTCAGTTCAGTCACTCAGCAGTTTCCAACTCTTTGCAGTCCCATGGACTGCAGCATGCCAGGCTTCCCTGTCCATCACCAACTCCTGGAGCTTGTTCAAACTCATTGAGTTGGTGATGCCATCCAACTATCTCATCCTCTGTCGTCCCCTTTTCCTTCTGCCTTCAATCTTTCCCAGCATCAGAGCCTTTTCCAAAGAGTCATTTTTTTGCATCAGGTGGCCAAAGTATTGGAGTTTCAGCTTCAGCATCAGTCCTTCCAATGAATATTCAGGACTGACTTCCTTTAGGATTGACTGGTTGGATCTCCTTGCAGTCCAAGAGACTTTCAAGAGTCTTCTCCAACACCACAGTTCACAAGGATCAATTCTTCGGTGCTCAGCTTTCTTTATAGTCCAACTCCATCCATCCATACTGGAAAAACCATAGCTTTGACTATATGGACTTTAGAATAAGGGAATTGTTTTAAGAGCTATTTTTTAGTGTGGAAGTGCCAAGCTTAGGATAGAGAACTATTTTTCAGAAATTTACAAAACCTAAACACACACACCGGAGAAGGCAATCGCACCCCACTCCAGAACTCTTGTCTGGAAAATCCCATGGATGGAGGAACCTGGTGGGCTGCAGGTGAGTGACTTCACTTTCATGCATTGGAGAACGAAATGGCAATCCACTCCAGTGTTCTTGCCTGGAGAATCCTAGGGACGGGGGAGCCTGGTGGGCTGCCATCCATGGGGTCGCACAGAGTCAGACATGATGACTGAAGTGACTTAGCAGCAGCAGCAAATACACACACACACACACACACACACACACACACACACAAAGGAGATCAGAGCATCAACTCACCCTGTCCGTGTTAGAGAATGGTTTAAAATACCTTGATTCTCATGCAGAGAATGTACCTTAAACAACATATATCCGTCAAATAACTTAGATGGCATAAAAAATGAAAATTAATAACTTTGTTGTTACTACATGCAATCGGTTAGCTAGACAAATATTTTTAAAACATGGGTTTCATGAGGTGGTTGATGAAAGGGATTCAGAACATTTGGACTGTCTCTGGCAATTTTCTGAGTGTGCTATAGCAGCAGGCTAGGTAAAATTCTATGGCTCCCGAAGTTCAGGGCTATATTACTACAAAGGAACAATGAGCCTTATTCTTTTTGTTCTGGGTGCCCCAGTATTTTGTATTTTGAATAAGGGTAGAAACAGATGAGGAATAATGTGGGGATAAGGGTCTTCAGTTAAAAGTCTGTAGATCATGTCTCCCTCCAAGGAATGGTCAGAACTAGAGATGCAGATTTGGGTTATTAGCCTAAAGACGGTATTTAAAATCCTAAAGCTGGTTGTACTCACCAAGGCTAGGTATCCAGACAGGTGGCAGGAGGGGCTAAAGACAGCCCAGGGTCAAGTCAACATTCAGAGGACCTCCTTGAACCTTAGTTTCTTCCTCTGACAAATGGGAATAATATTATTTACCACACAGACAGACTGTGAGGATAAAATGCAATAATACCTAAGGTAGGAAAACAGAAGCCAATGTCTGGAAAAGTAAGTACTCATAATAATTAGCTAATTATACCATTCTATGATCAGTTATTTCTAGTTCCATTTTCTGAATAAGGAGACTCAAGGGGGAAAAATGTCTGGACTGATGTTTCTTCAATGTCTTCCACAAAAAATTATTTCCTGGGCTGCTAACAGCTGTTACATAAGCAATGGATTCCATGCATCAATGTTAAATGAGGTACCTTAGCAGGGCTTCATCAGACTAACATGTGTTCTGACTCATCCAAAGGGAGACGCTCATTTGTAGTGTTTTCCAAAACTATCTGGCCAAGGGTTCTCCAGGAAGTCCTCACAGGGTGTTGCAGGGAACACACCAGGACATGCTGGGAAGTCTGCTTTGATTAGTCAAGAGGGGAATTGATTCAGATGTAACTGTGTTTAGCTAGAAGTCTTCGTGAAGCCATTTCCCCCCTCCACTACCTTTAATTTGAGAGAAGAAATACTGTTTTCAGACACTAAATTTCTTCTCTTTATGATAGAAATTTCCAGAGGATATGGCTGTAGGCTAAGCCATCTCATTGTAGAACAAATCATTAGCTTTGCTCCTCAAAGAAATAGAATCATTATTACCTCCTGCCTAGTTCCCTCCAAGGGATGTTGAAAGGGAAAATTAGATCATTTGGAAAAGTATTTGGAAGCCCCAGTGTAGACAGATGCTACAGATGTACAAAGGAATTATCCTTCCCATGAGGCAGACTCATGAAACCTGTGGATTTCAGGAAGATATCTGGCTTGAGAATCCTTTCTCTTAAGAGGATTACTAAGATAACATCTCTGAAGTATGTGGTATTCTGAGATGAGAGAAGTTGACTTTAAAGATAGAAGGTGCTGAAAGATGAGGCATTTTATTGTTTGGGAAAACAAGAAAGAGAGAGGGGTGTGGTGAGAACAGGTTGGAGGGCTGTTTTAGGGCTCCAAGTACAAGCATTTTTCCTTTAAAATATCGCAGCATCTTAACATATCTCTTTAAAATAACAACATGGTGTATGTTTTTCAGAGGTGTCCATAGCTTTGTATCGCTCTGTCTCCTGCATCTTCTGCAGGTTGGTCATATATTCACCAAACTCATTACTGGCAATCTGAGAAGCAACAGCTGTACACCATACACCAGCCCTGTTGCAGTCTCTGAGTTTTCTTTTTTTCATTTTTTTAATTTATCTTCTAAGTTTCTACTCAGTGGAGTTTTTATTTTGGTAGGAAGAATGTTGCTATTCCCATAACCATTTTGAAATTTGCAAATAGACAACTAATCGTGTAGATTAGTGGAGGTGACAGTCCATGCTACCTAGATTTAATTGACTTGATGTTTTGAGAGTAAGTGATGCTTTACTTACTTATTACATTCTAATTTACATTAGAGTGTTAATGAATGAACTATTTGTTAGATGACCACTTGGGGAATTCAATCTATCCCATTTGTTCCCAAGGAAACAGAAGCTAACATATCTGATGGACTCTACATCTATTTTGTACAAGCGTGGTCACAATTTTCTTGAGAGACAAATGGAAGAGGAAGGTCACCAATAAGAGCTGAAAAGCTTGGAGTCTTGGTTTCAGTCTTCCTCTTTACCCTTGTGCGATCCAGGATGTAAAGAAGGCTGCTGTGAAGATACAATGATATAATGCTTAGAAAAGATGCCAAAGCAGTGATGTAAAAAGATGTATAATTATTTCACTGAAGTTATCTCTAATTAAATACAATGAGTGTGTGTGTGTGTGTGTGTGTGTGTGTGTGTGTGTGTGTGTGCGCGTGCGCACGTGCACACAGCTGCTCACTCATGTCCTATTCTTTTGGGACCCAAGGACTGTAGTGTTCCAGGCTCCTCTGTCCATGGACTTCTCCGGGTAAGAATACTGCAGTGGGTTGCCATTTCCTTCAGGGGATCTTCCGACCCAGGCTTAGAACCCATGTCTCCTACTTGGCAGGCAGATTCTTTACCACTGAGCCACATGCGAATCTATAATTAAATAGGGCAATAACAGGTAACAAATCAAATCTAGGGACTATGCAGAGTGATGCATGAATAATTTAAGCTCTATGAAGAATAGGATCTTATATACTTTGTTCACCATTATACCCTAGAATCTATGCCTAGCACATCGGTTCAGTTCAGTTCAGTTCAGTTCAGTCGCTCAGTCGTGATACGAAATTAAATTGACACCTGGACTCTCATTTTTTTTCTGGTTCCTCACAACAATCTGCTAATATTCTAAGAAATGCTTTCCTGAATATAAACTTAAACATGTTCAAAATGACTTTTTAAAGATATAAAATCAGTATATTCATCATATAAACATTTAAAAAACCCAGCATTTAAAAAATTTTTGTTTTTCTACTTTTATTAGTGTGCCAATTTTAGGCTTTCAGCCTATGACTCCGAACATTCTCTCTCTTCTTTCCTCTCCCCTCCCTGCTCCCCCTACTTCTTCTCTCCTTCTCTTCCTCTTTTTTGTCCTCTAGTCTCTGATTCATGCTTTTCTTTCCTTAAAGATTGATTACAGTGGTCCCTTGGCTGAGATCTCTGGCAAACTCAAAGTCCCTGCATGGGTTCAGGATTCTGTGCAGACAGCTCTGGGTTGGACTGAATCAAGTCAAGTCATCAGTTTCAGTTTTGGCTGCTTTTCATTCATTGGCTTCGATTTTCAAAAGCCAGTGATCATGTCAGTTTCAAGGTTTTAAACATTTACGTCTGATGCTTACGCAGCTTGCTTGCAGAATATCTGTCAGATGGGTTGCATACCTCTTAAAATCGTTTCTTCAATAAAAGCAAATTCGTTCCATTTGCTGGGGAAGATAATTTTTTCCCCCCTGGAAGATTTGCATTCCTTCAACAACAGAACACCTTGCTATTTCCTCCCACATGGTGAATAGGGAGGAGTGACAAGGAACTTAAAAAAGTGTATTTTGAATGTAGGGAGAAAAAAAAAAAAGAACTCTGTTGGATTTGCTAAATGATTATTTCATATGCTCTTTGCTTATAAGGTTTACAGCAATTATTTAAAATCACTTTGCAGAATTTGGATAAGTGTGTACATGTCAATCGGAGAAGGCAATGGCAAGCCACTCCAGTACTCTTGCCTAGAAAATCCCATGGATGGAGGAGCCTGGTAGGCTGCAGTCCATGGGGTCGCCAAGAGTTGGACACGACTGAGCGACTTCACTTTCACTTTTCACTTTCACACATTGGAGAAGGAAATGGCAACCCACTCCAGTGTTCTTGCCTGGAGAATCCCAGGGATGGGGAAGCCTGGTGGGCTGACGTCTATGGGGTCTCACAGAGTCGGACATGACTGAAGCGACTTAGCAGCAGCAGCAGCAGTACATGTCAATAACCAGGCTCTTTATCATTCATTCAAACTACCATTCAACAAATATTTGTAGAGTGTCATGAAGGCCAGACTTAGGTGCTAGGGATGTGTCAATTGGACACATCCCTGATATCATGAGGGTTCTGACAAGGAATCCAGTAATTATGGTAGAATATAATAAATGCAATGGGAACGCCCACAAGAGGCAGCTAAACCAAGACCAGAGAGTCTGAGAAAGCATCCTAGGAGAACAGTGATGTGCTGGAACAGGCTCTTACTGGCTCACAAGACCAATAGTTAAAATTTTTAGGAATTTTGCAATCCAGTCATTAAATAGAGTGATTATGATATTAAATTGTATAAACTTAAAATGATATAAATTATATTAAAAACAAAGGCAATGTGTACTCATAAAGCATTTGTGTTAGATGCTCAGTTGTATCTGACTCTTAGTGAACCCACAGACTGTCGCGTGCCAGGCTCCTCTGTCCATGAGACTCTCCAGGCGAAAATACTGGAGTGGGTTGCCATGCCCTCCTCCAGGGTACCTTCCCGACCCAGAGATTGAACCTGAGTCTCCTGCATTGCCGGCAGAGTCTTTATCATCTGACCCACCAAATAGCATTACTTCTTAGCTATTTTACCATTATCTGTGCTCAAACAGTTTTGTATGCCAAGTGTATCTGTAAGGAGGAAACATTCTACTGTGATGTGCAACTCTGTGTTCAGTTGACACTGAACTACATGTTAGTAGCTTGAAATTTACACCCTCAGGAACTGGCAAACACTCTCAACAAGCATGTTTTCTGCACAGAAATTTGTTGTGCAAACACTTCCCAGTATACCACTGAATCTTGCCAGGGAAGTGAAGAAATAGTTGGAATATGCCTGGTGACTGCTGCGTATTTGGGGTGGGGGATGGAGAGGGCTAGAAAGAATGCTCCAGGATGAGGAACAGCATAGACCAAAGCTTAGAGATGAGAGAGGCTGCTGAACCCGAGCAACAGAGCCCAGGCCATTTTCTACACCTGGTGCACATAGAGGTTCTCTTACCTACTAGACTAAGGCTTCTATTAGGACTCAGGTTCTGCAGTTGATCTTATTCATTATCACATCCACAGCATCTAGCGCTGTGCTTGGCAGATAATCGGTGCTCAGCAATTTAAGGTGGGAAGCGTGGTGAGGCTGGACCCAGAGAGAGGGGCAGGCTGAGGACTACAGGGTGTTGGAACACATCTGGGCTTTATTCAAATGGCAACAGGGAGCCATGGGAAGATATTAAACAAGGGAGTAATGTGATCACATTTGTATTTTCAGCATCCCTTCTGGCTACAGCGTGGGGAATGGATTGGAGTGTGGAAAAGCCAGAGGCAGAGAATTAATTAGGAGACTATAATCTGTGTGTGAGATGATAAAATTAGGGGAGCTGCTGTGGATGGATTCAAAAGATATTTGGAATGGCTATTTAGAGGGTTTTAAGGCAGTTTTGTTATGGATTGACTGTGACGGTGAAGGGGGATGGGGAGTCGAGGAGTCACTCAATGTCTGGCTAGGTAGGACATAGGAACGGGAGAGGGGGGCATTTTCTGGGATGGAAAACCCCACGGAGGGATCATGGGCGGACAATGAGTTGGGTCTTAGACATGTGTGTTTGAGGTTGCGGGTGACTGTGCAGCAGATAGCTGGATAAACAATGTAATCAGGAGAGTAATCTGGGCTAGAGACTTGGGATGAAAACTCCTACACCCGGCTACAGAGGCTACAGTTGCTGCTGTAGCCAACCCAGGAAACTGTGTCTAAGATGTTTCAAATTTTAAGAATTCTGTCAGCCACCCTGGAGAACCCCATGATTTTTTTTAAAAAACTGTGTGTCATTTATAGATTATATGTATTAATACAGAAATGATCAGCTATTTGACTGATAATTGAGATATAGTCTGAGACAATAAGGGGACTTTGGCAACCTCATGCAAAGAGTTGCCTCATTGGAAAAGACTCTGATGCTGGGAGGGATTGGGGGCAGGAGGAGAAGGGGACGAGGATGAGATGGCTGGATGGCATCACTGACTCAATGGATGTGAGTCTGGGTGAACTCCGGGAGTTGGTGATGGACAGGGAGGCCTGGCGTGCTGTGATTCATGCGGTCACAAAGAGTCGGACATGACTGAGCAACTGAACTGAACTAAACTGGTGGCTCAGATAGTAAAGAGTCTGCCTGCAATGTAGGAGACCTGGGTTCGATCACGGGGTCAGGAAGATAACTGGAGAAGGGAATGGCAACTCATTCCAGTATTCTTGCCTGGAGAACCCCATGGACAGAGGAGCCTGGCAGGCTCCAGTCTACACACTGGGACAATAGGGGCTTTCTAAGTGGGGCTAGTGGTGAAGAACCCGCCTGCCAATGCAGGAGACATAAGAGACGCGGGTTTGATCCCTGGGTTGGGAAGATCCCCTGGAGAAGGGGATGCAACCCACTCAGGTATTCTTGCCTGGAGAATCCTGTGGATAGAGGAGCCAGGTGGGCTATGGTCCATAGGGTCGTAAAGCATCAGACATGACTGAAGTGACTTAGCACACACACATGCTGGGACAATTAGGAGGTGAATTAAAAAAGAGGTATAAAATGTGTTAGAAGAAAAAGACCTACAGAAAGCCATATATAGTTCCAAGTTTTCTGGCAGAACAAGTTGGTATAACCTCACAGAAGCAGCTCTTTTACATGTTTAACCACGGACTGGCTGCGGCAATGACTCTATCAAGATCAAACCAGGCTACACAGCCCTGAGCAGAAGGAAAGTGCTAAGAGCTGAGGATAACTGTGTATCTGTGGAACGGGGCAGAGCCAACTGAAATTCCTCTAATGCAGTAATCTGCTGCCCATGGAAAGCATGGTTCTAAGGAAGCAGTTTCTCCTCTTTAAAGGCAGAGGAGGTAAAGGCAGAGGAGGCTGGAAGAAGATTGTCTTTCAGGAAAGCAAGAGGCCATCTTGCTCTAAGAACACATCAAGTGTTAAAAACTGTGTGAGTTTCAATCACCTACTCTGGAGTAGACTTCATTAAATGTAATCTTCTCATCTTTTGCCCTGAAGTTAAAGTGAAAGAAAATCTTAAGATAAATCTCTAAAGGTTAGAGATAGTCACAACTTTCCCTTTATCATCAAAAGGAGAAGAAACATCTTTTTTTTTTTTTTTTTCCAAACACCTCTCACGTGGAAAGAAAGTTAAAAGTAGTTTGCTTTGGATGCATTTCCTATAAATGAATCATAAGCATTTTTTTTTCCAAATCTTCACTTTACTTTATAAAAATGGTATCTTCCCCCTGACCCCAACCCTGTATCTAGCATTTGAATAACATAGCTCTGTTATCCAGTCATGCTACAAACAGGAAAGGAACAGATTCTAGTTTTCTGTAGTGAAATGAAGAAATCAAAGAACCAAAGATGTTTCAAAGTCACTGTTTCTTGGTGGAATATTATTAAAGTAAGTGAGGGCTGGCGGGCAGAATATGAGCTTTGAAATTTGAATAAACAGAAAAAACATTCAGAATCTAGAAACCATTGAGGATGTGCTCTTTTCTTTTCAATACAGAGCTAAAGTGGAAATAGAAATAGAACTCAAAGCTTTATAAAGAGTAGGGCCATGCACTTTTTTACTTGGAGATCAGGCACTTGTCAAGTGAATAGGCCAATTATCTTCTTCATGTAAGAATAAGGTGATGGTAGGCTGAGGTCACTAATATTCCTCTAAAAACTTTTTCTCTGATGGCATTGGTGCCACCCACAGGCACAGACAGGAGTTGGGTTGCTGCTCCTGCCTCGATTCAGCCCATGTTTCCCTCAAGCCCATTTTCCTCCAAAGGCCTTGTTGATTCGACATTTGTTCAGTGCCAGGTGCCATGTCTCAGGCCATGCAGAAATATATGTCCCCTTTCATGGAGTCCCTGCCATTGAAAGTAATGCCATGCGTGAGTGGATTTAAATGCTGGTTTGTGACTCTTCTGATCTTCAGTGCTAGAGACAAGCTCACAGACCATCATGGATGAGGTAAAACCACAATCAAAGTTCTTTAGAGTTTATATATCATTTTCAACACCTATTATTTTCAAAAATAACAATGAAAATACTTAATTTTGATGAGTGGTTTTGATTTTACATATTCCACACTAAGCATTTTACACGGATTATATCATTTCACCCTCAAACAACTTTATGAGCAGATTCAACTAGCATCTCATTTTTAATATAACTTAGTTGAGTTTATACAGATCAATAATTTGCCCCAAGTCACACAACTAGTAAAAAGCAGACCCCAGGTTGGTCTGATGTCAAACTCTGATGCTATTTTAAAGATATAAGACTAACTTTAAATATATTTGAAGGTATTTTCTATTCCTTACTATTGAAGTCTTTCTGATATTATATTGTCATACTCTGAATTCAACCCAGAAAAATGTACTGTGGCTTCCATTTGTAAAATGACATGTTAGAATGGCTTTCTGGAGAATGTAAGAGTGAGTAAAATAATTATAATCCTGGGAAGGAGAAGATAAGTATACAAATAATCGTAACAGAAGGAATAATGTGCCCACTGCCTTAAGAAACACACACGTACTACAGGGCCTCAGAGAAAGGAAACTGCTATTGGGATAAAAATATACTTACTTAGACTAAATCTAATCCATGTTCTTATATCTGAAGGAAGATATGTTTTCCCATGTGAACTCCCAAGATATTATGTATATCTGAATGCTTTAAAAGGAAAAAGACCTAGACAAAAGAAAAATATCTGGATGCCAAAAAAAAAACCTAGTTAATACTGAAGAAATAATGTTCCCAAAGCTCTAAACTGATAGAGCTAGAAAGAGAACATTTAGATGAACCCCTTTCTTTACAGATGAGGAAACTAAGACCCATTAGGCAAAGGCAGAAAGTATTATATTCTCCTTTCTGTTCTCTTAGGTTTTTTCATCTTCATCTGAGCTGTAGATTCAGAAAGAATTATCAGGAGAAAATTAAGTAAGTGAAGGCCACGCTGCTCTTCTCTAATAGATTCTGCCCTAGTCTGTACTAAGTATTAATTGAATGTATGGTTTCAATTGGAATTTAATAAGTCTCCCTTCTTAATTTAGATTGTATCTGACAAACCAATCCTTTCCTGGATTACATTTGAAATTATTCCTAATATAGTTAAATTATATAGAGTGAGATCAGCTTCATCTTTCCTGATAGGAGAGGAAAGAGATTATCAACACATCTGAAATTCACAGGCAGAGACTCAGCAAGTTTTGCTCTCCTTTCCTTTGGAGAATTTTCTCAAACCTGTAAAGTACAGAGCTCCTTTGATTTGCGTGGGTAAAGAAGTGGTGGGATAATGAGGACCCTTTCCTGCCTTTGATAAAGACTGTGAACTTAGTGAATGTAATAAGTGTTGGCTGGAGCTTGAAGAACTAGCAACTTGTGTTTCTCTTCAGTAAGTTTCCCTATTGATCAGAAATACTCATCATTTGCATCATCATTAGCAGCAGGCTTCTGGCAACAGCTTTCCCTTAGATGGCTGGTTCCTCCAATGCTGCAGTGCATCTGGTCCTGGTGGGGAGATTCATACTGGGAAAACTGTGGCGTGCTGGGATAATCTTTTTCTTTGGATCAGACAGTTCTAGCTGTGATCCCAGCTCTGCTACTTCTTAGATGCCTGACCTCAGATAAGCAACTTAATCTCTCAAAACATAACATTCTTTACTTTTACAATGAGGAAATGAATACTCTACAAGATTGCAGAGGACTTGAAATAAATACATACAGCATCTAAAAAGAGACTGATGTTTGTGCAGAGAATTTGTTTTGTCCTCTACTATGGCTACCTGATGCGGAGAGCTGACTCATTTGAAAAGACCCTGATGCTGGGAAAGATTGAGGGCAGGAGAAGGGGATGACAGAGAAGGAGATGGCTGGATGGCATCACTGACTCGATGGACGTGAATCTGAGTGAACTCCGGGAGTTGGTGATGGACAGGGAGGCCTGGCGTGCTGCGGTTCATGGGGTCGCAAAGAGTCTGACATGACTGAGTGACTGAACAGAACTGATATTCCTTGTGCCTGGTACATGAAGGGTGTCTATTGAATGAAATATAGTAGGGGCCCAACCAACAGTAACTATGACGATTGTCAATGTTATTAAGAGATTATTTGTTCAAAAAAGGTAGCAAGTAAAGTTTTAATATCTTAATGTCCCTAGTCTTATACACACACACATATATATAAACAATATTATATGTTAATATGGGGCTTCCCTATATAATTTAAGTAACATATACAACATAATATTATGTAACAGATACATAAGAGTTTGAAATAAATGCCATAATGTTATTACAAAACTATTGTACTTGAATATAGAACTTGGAATCCTGAAAAATGATGCTGTGAAAGTGCTGCACTCAATATGCCAGCAAATTTGGAAAACTCAGCAGTGGCCATAGGACTGGAAAAGGTCAGTTTTCATTCCAATCCAAAAGAAAGGCAATGCCAAAGAATGCTCAAACTTCCACACAATTGCACTCATCTCACATGCTAGTAAAGTAATGCTCAAAATTCTCCAAGCCAGGCTTCAGCAATACGTGAACCGTGAACTTCCTGAGGTTCAAGCTGGTTTTAGAAAAGGCAGAGGAACCAGAGATCAAATTGCCAACATCTGCTGGATCATGGAAAAAGCAAGACAGTTCCAGAAAAACATCTATTTCTGCTTTATTGACTATGCCAAAGCCTTTGACTGTGTGAATCACAAGAAACTGTGGAAAATTCTGAAAGAGATGGGAATACCAGACCACCTAACCTGCCTCTTGAGAAATCTGTATGCAGGTCAGGAAACAACAGTTAGAACTGGACATGGAACAACAGACTGGTTCCAAATAGGAAAAGGAGTACATCAAGGCTGTATATTGTCACCCTGCTTATTTAACTTATATGCAGAGTACATCATGAGAAACGCTGGACTGGAAGAAACACAAGCTGGAATCTAGATTGCCGGGAGAAATATCAATAATCTCAGATATGCAGATGACACCACCCTTATGGCAGAAAGTGAAGAAGAGCTAAAAAGCCTCTTGATGAAAGTGAAAGAGGAGAGCGAAAAAGTTGGCTTAAAGCTCAACATTCAGAAAACAAAGATCATGGCATCTGGTCCCATCACTTCATAGGAAATAGATGGGGAAACAGTGGAAACAGTGTCAGACTTTATTTTTGGGGGGGCTCCAAAATCACTGCAGATGTTGACTGCAGCCATGAAATTAAAAGACGCTTACTCCCTTGGAAGAAAAGTTATGACCAACCTAGATAGTATATTCAAAAGCAGAGACATTACTTTGCCAACTAAGGTCCGTCTAGTCAAGGCTATGGTTTTTCCTGTGGTCATGTATGGATGTGAGAGTTGGACTGTGAAGAAGGCTGAGAGCCAAAGAATTGATGCTTTTGAACTGTGGTGTTGGAGAAGACTCTTGAGAATCCCTTGGACTGCAAGGAGATCCAACCAGTCCATTCTGAAGGAGATCAACCCTGGGATTTCTTTGGAAGGAATGATGCTAAACCTGAAGCTCCAGTACTTTGGCCACCTCATGAGAAGAGCTGACTCATTGGAAAAGACTCTGATGCTGGGAGGGATTGGAGGCAGGTGGAGAAGGGGACGGCCGAGGATGAGATGGCTGGATGGCATCACGGACTCGATGGACGTGAGTCTGAGTGAACTCCGGGAGATGGTGATGGACAGGGAGGCCTGGCGTGCTGCGATTCATGGGGTCGCAAAGAGTCGGACACGACTGAGTGACTGAACTGAACTGAACTGAACATAGAACTTGGAATAGCCAATGTATAGCCATGAAACGATGCTTTCTCCTTGGAAGAAAAGCTATGACAAATCTAGACAGTGTATTAAGAAACAGAGACATCACTCCACTCTGCTGACTAACGTCTGTATAGTCAAAGCTATGGTTTTTCAAGTAGTCACGTATGGATGTGAGAGTTGGACCACAAAGAAGGTTGAGCCCCAAAGAATTGATGCTTTTGAACTGTGGTGCTGGAGAACACTCTTGAGAGTCCCTTGAACAGTAAGGAGATCAAACCAATCAATCCTAAAGGAAATCAACCCTGAATTCATTGGAAGGACTGATGTTGAAGTTCCAATACTTTGACCACCTGATGCAAAGAGCTGACTAATTGGAAAAGACCCTGATGCTGGGAAAGCTTGAGAGTGGGAGTAGAAAGGGGTGACAGAGGATAAGATGATGGGATGGCATCACTGACTCAATGGACAAGAGTTTGTGCAAACTCTGGGAGATTGTGAAGGACTGGGAAGCCTGGCATGTTGCATTCCATGGGGCTAGGAAGAGTCAGACACAATCTTAGCAACTGAACAGAACAAAGAACCAATGTATTTTCTGAAAGAATGTCCATGTGCCTTATCCCCAAACAACTTATCTGTGGGCTAAATGGGAGAGGAAAAAGGATATGACTATGCCTTTAAAAACAGATCTAAAACAAGATTTGAGTCTGAACAGACATAGTGAGAATAGTTCTTTTTGTTAATCTGTAATTTCACTAATTCAGGATCTTACTGATTAGGTACAAAAATTTAGTTGTTCCTATACCTGAAACTTGCATAATATTGTATATTAACTGTAACTCAATAAAAAATGAGCTATTTCCTCCTATATATACATGATGAGGACTACTGCATTAGAGGAGGGCTTCCCTGGTGGCTCAGATGGTAAACAATCTGCCTGCAATGCAGGAGACCTGGGTTCAGTCCCTGGGCCAGGAAGATCCCCTGGAGAAGGGAATGGCTACCCACTCCAGTATTCTTGCCTGGAGAATTCCATGGACAGAGAAGCCTGAAGTGTCCATGGGGTTGCAAATAGTCAGGCATGACTGAGTAACTAACACATACACACACACACACACACACACACACACACACGCACTGCAATAGAGGGGAATTTCATATCTGAAACTAATGTGTTTATCTTTGCCTTCAGATAGAAGGGAGAAAAAGAAGAATTTCATATTTTGTAGTATTAACACCCTAGGAAGGGTTGGAAGCATGAATGATGAGGCTAATAAGAGAAATATTTCATTAGTCTTTAGCATGTTGAGAAGTTTTAGGTATAGCTGCAAAGGGAATCAGACAGAAAGGTAGAAAAGTTGAATCCTCCTGGCTTTGCTGCCTCTGTTTCCTTACTGTCTTGGGCAGGTTTTTACTGAAAGCTATTGAACTTTCCCTTAATACTTGATCTACTCAGCAAATGTTTGCTGAATCCTGTCCTTGTGTGGGATTGGCTTTTTAGGAACCTGCATCATTAAAACGCAATGATGAGCAACGTGGTCTCTGGAGTCAGCCACTCCTCTGTGTACTCCTTCACACACCAGGAGACCTTTGTAAGTTCCCTAACTTTTCTGAGCCTTAGATTGTGTATCTGGAAAATAAGGCAGAAGACCTATCTCATTGCAAGCACTATTATAAATATTATATAATATAAACCATGTAATGCACAGTAGAGTCCTGGCAGTAAGTGTTCAACAAATATGAGCTGCCAGTTATAAACATTGCTGCTTTACTTAAAAAGGCTCTAGGAATGACTTCCATGAGTAACTGCTGTAATAAGGTAAATGATTTTCCAAGGAGAAGTTGCCAGTCAAACCTGGAGTAAGAAGTGATTTTAATTTGTAAGCTTCACAGCTCTCAGGGTGTCTGGCCCCTTGCATTTAGGAAAGAGCTTCTGGTTAGATCAGAAGCTCTCTATCAGAAATTAACCTAGTCACTGGTTATGTGAATGTTCCATCCAAAGATTGGAAATTCAGAATTTCCAATTTGACAGGACTGTTTATCAAAAATGACTGAGGGTTCTTTGGCAAAAGGAAAAATTTAGCCATCTGGTTCTGTTCCTAGCGAGAATGTAGATTTTAGACTTGAGTTCATGCATAATTTCATGGATTTGGCTTATATGGAAAATGAAGCTACATGTTTGCGAATTCCATTTACTTGAAGAAATGAAACCTTTTTCAGAACATGTCCACTCCATCAGCAGATCCTGTTGGTGTTTCCTGCTAAATTTGTCCAATTTCAGCCACTTACTCATCCTCCCCTCCACTATATTAAAAGTTGGTTTTGGTCCTTTCTCCATACTGTCCTCGAGATCAGACGCCGCCTCCCACTCTTCTTTCCTGCAGAGCTTAGCTTAGCTGTCCTTCTCTTGTTTCTTCTTCCTAACTCGCTGCATCTTCTTTTCTTTACATCAAGACTGTGTGACTCTGTGTGCGCATGGGCTCAGTCATGTCTGACTCTTTGCAATCACGAACTGCAGCCTGCCAGGTTCCTCTGTCCATGGGATTCTCCAGACAAGAAAACTGAAGCGGATTGCCATTTCCTTCTTCAGGGGATCATCCCAACCCAGGGACTGACCTGTATCTCCTGCGTTCGGGCAGGTCCTTTACCGTCTGAACCACCAAATGAACTTACTTACAAATCAGAAAGAGACTCACAGACTTAGAGGAATGAACTTACGGTTGCTGGGGGGAAGGGATAGTTAGGGAGTTTGGGATAAATATGCATGCACTGCTACATTTAAAATGGATAACCAACAAGGACCCACTCCAACAGGGAACTCTGCTCAATGTTATGTGGCAGCCTGGATTGGAGGGGAGTTTGGGGGAGAATGCATACATGTATATGTATGACTGAGTCTCTTTGCTGTTCAACTGAAATTATCACAACATTGTTAATTGGCTATACCCCAACACAAAATTTTAAAAAGTTAAAAAAAAATAACATTAGTTGGTTTCTAGGCAATAGATTTGAGAGGGATAGATAGCTGCTTCCCAGCCCCCTCCCCCCACGCCACCCCCGCCCAGGAAAGAAAGAAAATAGATTTTCATGGAACTCCCAAATATGCTATTTTCTCAATAGGTGATAGAACTTTGGAGCGTTTTTCTTTTACACAGCTTAACACAAGCTCCCAGGCAGCGCTCAGTTCAGTTGCTCAATCCTGTCTGACTCTTTGTGGCCCCATGAATCACAGCATGCCAGGCCTCCCTGTCCATCACCAACTCCCGGAGTTTACTCAAACTCATGTCCATTGAGTCGGTGATGCCATCCAGCCATCTCATCCTCTATTGTCCTCTTCTCCTCCTGCCCCCGATCCCTCCCAGCATCAGAGTCTTTTCCAATGAGTCAACTCTTCGCCTCAGCTGGCCAAAGTATTGGAGTTTCAGTTTTAGCATCAGTCCTTCCAATGAGCACCCAGGACTGATCTCCTTGAGAAAGGGCTGGTTGGCTAGTGGTGAAGAACTCGCCTGCCAATGCAAGAGACATAAGAGATGCGGATTCAATCCCTCGTGGGAAAGATCCCCTGGAGAAGGAAATGGCAAGCCACTCCAGTGTTCTAGCTGGGAGAATCCATGGACAGAAGAGCCCAGCAGGATACGAATGAAGTGACTTAACACAGACGCAACCAAAGCGCACTAAAGCCTGGAAGTTAGGGTTATGAAACTCTCAGCCCCTCTCATCTTTCAAAGAGAGAGAGAAAGGGGCCCAGGCCAGATTCTTTCTCACCCTATTTTCTACCAGTGCTCCTGAAAAGTCCAAAGCTAGTTTGATTCACACTCAGCCAAGGAGACCTCGTCAGATTCCACGGGTTTCTTTCTGCTCTGTAATTTTTCCCCACCACCTCTTTCTCCTTGATTATATTTGAAATCTTCTTCACAAAGGACTTTAAATACTGAAGAGAGTTAAACATGCAGCTCTTTGTCTGACATATTTTTGTATGAATGACTTTCAGTTAAAATGCAATCACTCCATCATCAGCTTTTAAAGGACCGGTGCAGTTTTGGGTAGTGTTTCAGAACAGGGAGACTGGTAAAAAAGAACAGAAGGGCATTGTGTGGTCATCAGTGTGGATAAAAGGGGTGATGAAGGGAAGGCTGGAGACTCATTTCAAACTTTTAAATTTTGCTTAAGGTGGGTCCTATTTGTTTTCAGCTGGGTGGGGATAAATAAAAATTGTGCACTTCCATTTCCTGGCTATTGTAAATAGTGCTGCAATGACCATTGGGGTGCACATATCTTTTCAAATTATGGTTTTCTCTGAATATATGCCCTTGAGTGGGATTGCTGGGTCATATGGTTGCTATACTTTTAGTTTTTTAAGGAACCTCTATACTGTTCTCTGAGGGCTTCTCAAGTGGCTCAGTAGTAAAGAAGCTGCCCTCCAATGCAGAAGACACAGGAGACACGGATTTGATCCCTGGGTAGGGAAGATGCCCTGGAGAAGGAAATGGCAATCCACTCCAGTATTCTTACCTGGAAAATCCTATGGACAGAGGAGCTTGGCAGGCTATAGTCCAGGGGGTCGCAGAGAGTTGGATATGACTGAGCACACACAGGTACACACACACACATACACACTCACACACACATGTATACTGTTCTCCATAGTGGCTGTATCAGGTTTAATTCCCACCAACAGTGTAGGAGGGATTCCTTTTCTCCACACCCTCTCCAGGATTTATTGTTTGTAGATTTTTTGATAATGACCATTCTGACTGATATAAGGTGATACCTCATTGTCATTTTGATTTGCATTTCTCTAATAATGAGTATTGTTGAGCATCTTTTCAGGTGCCTACTGGCCTGTATGTCTTCTTTGGAGGAATGTCTATTTAGATCTTCCACCCACTTTTTGATTGGGTTATTTGTTTCTTTTTTATATTGAGCTGTATAAGCTGTTTGTATATTTTGGAGATTAATCCCTTGTCAGTTGCTTTTATAATTTTTTTGCAAATATTTTTGCAAATATTTTGCAAATATTTTCTCCCATTCTGAGGGCATGGGAGCAACTTAAATGTCCATCAACAGAGAAACGGATAAAGAAGAGGTGGCACTTATATACAGTGGCATATTGCTCAGCCATAAGAAGGAACAAAATAATGAACGAAATAATAAAAACAAAGTAATGCCATCTGTAGCATCATGGATGGACCTAGAGACTGTCATACTGAGTAAAGGAAGTCAGACAGAGAAAGACAAATATCATGTGATATCACTTAGTGGATTCTGAAAAAAGAGGACAAGCGAACTTATCTACAAATCAGAAATAGAGTGACGGATGTAGAAAACAAACTTCTGGTTACCAGGAGGTAAGAGGGGGAGTGATAAATTAGAAAATTGGGATAGACATATACATAACACTACTGCTAACTACTAAGTCGCTTCAGTTGTGTCTGACTCTGTGCGACCCCATAGATGGCAGCCCACCAGGCTCTGCCATCCCTAGGATTCTCCAGGCAAGAACACTGGAGTGGGTTGCCACTTCCTTCTCCAATGCATGAAAGTGAAAAGTGAAAGTGAAGTCGCTCAGTCGTGCCTGACTCTTAGCGACCCCATGGACCACAGCCCACCAGGCTCCTCCGTCCATGGGATTTTCCAGGCAAGAGTACTGGAGTGGGATGCCATTGCCTTCTCCATACATAATACTATATATAAAATAAATAACTAATAAGGACCTACTGTAGACCACAGGGAACTCCATCTACTCAATGCTTTGTAATGGCCTGTATGGAAAAAGAATTTTGAAAAGAGGGGATATATGCATATATATGACTGATTCACTTGGCTGCACCTGAAACTCACAACACTGTAAATCAACTACACTCCAATAAAGTTTTTCTAAAAATTTTAAAAATTGTGCACTTGATATTTATGTTCTGCAGCTGAAAATCCAGAATCTGTCTTGTTTGATTTATAAAAACTTACTAGTTTTTAAAAATGTGTGTTTGACTTTATACAAAATGGCATTTTCTTCTGACGATTCATTAATGAGGGTTACATTATCGTCTTAAAAAAGAAAGTCAGATGGAATGTTTAATCATTTACGAGTGAACACAGGGAACATTTGCCTGGTTTGCGCAGCTGAGGGCATAATTAGAAGTTCCTAGAGAGAGAGAATAGGTGAGGGTGTGCAGAAATCACAACCATTAAAAAGAAAATTTCCCCCAAATTGCTCACAAATGTGAGGGATTAGTCAATATACTTGGGGCTCTCTAAAACTTTTTAGCAGCCAATAATTTCTTCATGATTGAGGAACTGCAAAGGAAAAGCTTATTTCCTTTCTCAATGCCATTTTGTTAGACAGTTTTAATGAAGTAGCAAATTTGCCATGTGACAGGAAAAGCTCACGGACACCATATTAGAGTTTATAATCCCAGTCGATGTATCTAGTTACTTCATTTTTAGATGACTACCCTTTGCTTATTAGATAAATAACTAAGGCAAATACCTTTGCAGACACTTGCATGCTGTTTTCCTGCATGTTCATAATGGCTTCAGAGATCTTGACGTCTATTGGGTCCATGACTGACTCAATGTTGAACGGTCCTTCCAGTCGCTCTGCCACCAAGAGCATGGCATCTGTTAAAATATAGGAACATGATTGATTTGAGAACTGGGAACTCCAGCTTCTAACCTGTATTGCAACACTTCCCACATGACTGGCTGAAAAATGATCACTCATTCAAATTTGGTATTCACTTTTATATAGTTCAAAATGGAATGGATGACTCAGTCTTAAAAGAGTATTTTATTTCACTTGAAGGTTTAAAACTATTTTACAAGTGTAGAACCTGGCCCCAAAATGAGAAAGTAAGTTCAAATTAAAAGAGTTGAATATACCTAACGCTTTCAAGTGAAGTTTAAAAAAAATTAGATCAGGTTCAAAAGTGGAGTTAATCTCTTTTCTTCTGGAGTATGGCGAACATGGAGACTATCGAAGTGTAAATTTGAGAGTCCGGAGGATACTAATGTCAAGACTCAAGCATAACTAGGTGGAGGAAGCATTGCTAGATTTTCCAAGAACAGACTTATCTCTACTTGGTGCTGTCACTGTATCTAGCATGCCCTTTTTTAACACCTTGTTATGCTTTAGGAATAGAGAAACTTCTCTTACTTGGTTTTTCTCCAGTCAAGAATACTGGAGTGGGTAGCGATTCCCTTCTCCAGGGTGTCTTCCCAACCCAGGGATTGAACCTCGGTTTCCTGCATTGCAGGCTGATTCTTTACTGTCTGAACCACCAGGGAGGTCTCTGGTTTTTCACATTCAAGGCTTATTACCGCGTCTGTCACATTGTAAACTTTCAAAAATGTCTATGAGATGATACTGGATTGAAGTACAGCTTGGGAAGATTTAGTTTTCTGGAGAAGATCATCACAATGATAAGGAGGTGACAGCTATGAAATAGGAGTGAGTTGCTCTGGGTTCCCAACCCTGCCACGAACACCTGGATGACTATGGGAGAAATCTCTAGCTCACTGGGCCAAAGATTAGCGAAGTGTGTGAAGGGACCTAGGATGAGGACTCTCCCAGTGTCTATAATGAGTGATAAGGAGGACCATTCCTTTGCCCTTTGCCACTGCAAATTGGCCCAGTTTGGTAACCGGCATAGTTTGCTAACTTGTCTCCATCAGGACTGTGGAATCGAACTTTCTGTATGATGAAATTGTGGCTACTGAAACTTGAAATGTGACAAATGTGACTGAATAATTAAATGGTGAATAAATTATTTTCCCTTTAACTAATTTAAATATAATCAACACTGTCCACTTGGGACCAGCAGCTACAATGAAAGACAGAACAGTCTAGACTTTTAACATGTTGCCTCAAAATTTGTCAGGGTTTTCAATTGGTAAAGCACTTGGAAACAAATCTTAAAATGTTGCCCCTTCCAAATTAATACATGTTTATCATCAGACACTTAGAAAATATAGAAAAGAAAAATGAAGGAGAGAAATACACCCACAATCCCACTTCCCAGAATAACACTATAAACACTTTGGTATATGCCCTATGTTGTTGTTTTTTTCCCCTCTGTGCATGAATATTTTAAGCATGTAACTGAAAATATACTGTGCAGATATTGTATAATCTGCTTTCTAAATGTAATATATTATTAATGTAACATACTGTTTATAGTAGCTGCTTCGTAGCATTGGTGTGAAGAAAACAAATTTTATTTTTATTACATATCCTACCATGCTCCACCAAAGGCCAACATCAAAAATTTTTCAGGGTTATAAGTAGGTATGAATTAGGCAACGAATTTTTATAAGAAAAGACTGTCTGGGAAGCAGAGTCACGTTTTTAAAGGGCACCAGGGTTTGTGAAAAACATCAGCTTTGACAGTATCAACAGGCTCTCTCGGCCAGACCTCACACCTGGGTCCTTGATTTCCTCCCTATGGAATGATGGAGACTAGAAGCATCGAGAGCCACACTAGAAAATCAGGGAGGTCCTGCTTCCATCCCCACCCCCAGGGCTTGGTCCATATTGCTCTCATGGACACAGTGACATGGAAAACTGAAGTGTGAACAAAGACTCATTTTTCTGACCCCCCCCCCCTCCCTTATCACAGACCTATCTGTGAATGTCACATCGGAACCTTACAACAAAGTAGTCATTTCTCTGAATCTTAATCACCTAATTGTCTGGCAACTAATGCTCTTGAACTGTGGTGCTGGACAAGACCCTTGAGAGTCCCTTGGACTGCAAGGAGATCCAACCAGTCAATCCCAAAGGAAATCAACCCTGAATATTTATTGGAAGGACTGATGCTGAAGCTGAAACTCCTGATGCGAAGAACTGACTCATTTGAAAAGACCCTGATGCTGCGAAAGATTGAAGGCGGAAGGAGATGGGTCGGCAGAGGATGAGACGGTTGGATGGCATTGCTGACTCAGTGGACATGAGTTGGAGCAAACTCAGGGAGACAGTGAAGGACAGGGAAACTTGGCGAGCTGCAGTCCATGGGGTCGCAAAGAGTCAGACATGATGGAGCAATGGAACAACAATGGACAGAGGATGCAAACTGTTTGGTTGTAGTATTTGGATATCAAAGATGTTTTGGGGGATTTTCCTAGTGACCCCTTGCTTTCACTGCTGAGGGCATTGGTTCCATCCTTGGTAGGGAAACTAAGACTCTGCTAGCTGTAGGGCAAGTCCTCCCCCCACCAAAAAAAGATGTCTTCTCCTTTAAGTTTTGTCTGTTTATTTACTTATTTGGCTGCCCCGGTCTTAGTTGTGGCACAGGGATCTTCGATCTTCACTGCGGCATGCGGGATCTTTCAGTTGCATCCTATGGGAACTTTAGTTGCAGCATGCAGACTCTTAGTTGCAGTATGTGAGATCTAGTTCCCTGACTAGGGATCAAACCCAGGTCTCCTGCATTGGGAGAGTGAAGTCTAAGTCCCTGGACCACCAAGAAAGTCCTTCCTTTAAGGCTTTGAAAGTTGCCCTGAAAGTTGCTTTGTTTCTTTCACGTTTTTATATCTATTTTGTGTATTTATAAAAATAATCCCCTATATTGTTAGACTCTGCAAGAGGCTTTTTGATGAAGATTAATTACGACAAATGAGCAAGTTTCACTAGACAGGAAAATGATCGTCGCTCAGTCATGTCCAACTCTTTGCAACCCATGGACTGTGGCTTCTCTGTCCATGGAACTCTCCAGGTAAGAATATTAGAGTTGGTAGCCATTCCCTTCTTCAGGGGATCTTCCTGACCCAGGGATGGAATCTGGGTCTCCTGCATTGCAGGCAGATTCTTTACCATTTGAGCCACCTGGGAAGCCCGTGATTCTCTAGACAGGTGTCTCCTGCCATTATAATAGAAGGACAAGGAATCCTTTTAAAGGAAAAAGAATTGGTCCTAGGGAATCATCCACCATATGCAGTTAAAGGAACTGATAATTATGGGATCCTTAATTGTATGTTTTAGATAAGTATTTGGATAAATCATTACACAAAAAGTACTGGCCTATCACGGAATATTTATCCAACAGGAATGGGTTGAGTTGAGACAGTAATAACATTAGCTGTATCGGATGTCTGTAGTCAGTTGTGCTCTGGGTAGAAAGGACGAGCTTTGCGTTGGATCATCAGGTCTCAGTATATTGTCTCAGTTTGCAACAACGGGGTCTAAGATATCTCTGAGAAGTTTCTCTGGTTTAAATTAAACCAGTCCCTTCTCTACCTGACATTCCCCTCAATAGGTAAGGCACAAAGCCGTTCGATTCATATCATAAAGTCAAGGAGTTTCTCTTGGGTGATTTCACTCTTTAGTTCCCTGTTCCTCCCTCACCACAGAGCTCAGCTTTTTGCTTCCTGGATCTGCAAACTCAGCTCCTCTTTTTTGACCCCATTTGCCTCCTTGACTTTGGAGATAGGCCAACCTACTGATGATTCTGTTTATTAAACATGTAACCAAATGGCCATATTCATTCAAATTGCTTGGCCTTGAAGTTCCATTTTTCATCTCGATTCATTTGCCTCTTACACAAATTAATTTAAGGTGATACATTTTTGCTGTAAATAAATATATATTAATTGATCTTTTAAAATTTATTTATTATCGAAGTATAGCTGATTCACTATGTTACTTTTGGTATACAGCAAAGTGATTCACTTATACATACATATGCATGCACTTTTTTCATATTCTTTTCCTTCATGGTTTATTACTGGATATTGACTATAGTTTCTTGTGCTATATAGTAAGATCTTGTTGTTTATTTTATATATAGTAGCTTATTTTCCTTTTAATTTAGACCACCAGTCAGAATATGCTACTTTAAGCTATCTGGTTTAGGCTATTACTAATTTTTTTAAAATGCATTAAAAAATCACTTTACTAAGGAAAATTAGATTTTCCTTTGAAGACTCAAAGATTGACTTGAAACCTCAGAACCATTATTAAGAGTAGCAATGTTCATGGTGTTAACCATACTGTATTGTACCCTGAAACATTTGTTAAGAGGGTGGATTTCATGTTATGTGTGTGTGTGTTTTTTTTTTCAACCACAACACACAAAGAATGGTGGCTCAGATGGTAAAGAATCTGCCTGCAGTGCGGGAGACCTGGGTTCGATCCTTGGGTTGGAAAGATCCCCTGGAGGAAGGCATGGCAACCCACTCCAGTATTGTTGCCTGGAGAATCCCCATGGACAGAGGAGCCTGGCGGGCTACAGTTCATAGGGGTGCAAAGAGTCAGACACAACTGAGCGACTATGCATAGCACATTGTGTTGATCAACTACAGAAGTTCTTATTAACTGAATTATCTGTTGATAAATCATTAACTAGCATAAATATACACCAATATACTGAAACGCTGTGTTGCTTTCATAAAGAAATACATGCATTCTTCCAAATCCTGGAAAAGTGCAGATAAAATTGTGTGGAAATATTTGGATAAAGTAACATGTGTGCAATGATTATAGCCATACCCAGGTTTTTGGTTCAAATTAGAACAAGGCTAGCAGAGGAAAGTAAGTACTGGTTTTCTGGACTTAAAATTTTCTATTACAAAGTTGTTTGTGAAAACAGGTTGGTTGACAGAGGGCCAGATAAACAGGAGGATAAAGGGGCAACAGAGGATGAGCTGGTTGGATGGCATCACCGGCTCAGTAGACATGACTTTGAGCAAGCTCCAGGAGACAGTGAAGGACAGGAAAGCGTGGCATGCTGAGATTCATGGGATTGCAAAGAGTCAGACACGACTTCGCAGTCGAACAACACAGCAACAACAGACAACCATAAGTAGAAAAAAAAGTATGTCTCCTTACAATATAATCATCCCTGCCCCCAACCAATTCCTCTTTTCCATTGTTCTAAATATACATGACAGGATTCCCCAGGGTCACAAAAAGGAAAGCAGCTTTTCAGAAAATTCCTCTAACATTTTGTGTTTCCATGTAGAGGTTATGCTCACAGTAACTGCCTTTAGGAGTCTAGTTTAGACACACTGCAAGGTGAGAAAGTGGCAGTGAAGGGCAGCCTGAGTCCTCAGCGCTGGGACTTGGAACAGGCCTGCAAGCGGATGGTGGCTCTTTCTCGTGCCCCAGACCCCAGATGGTGACAGGATCTGCGTGGTACATCCGTGGTCCACTGAGCAGCCAAGCGCATCCCTGCTTGACTGGTGTGCCTCCCACCTGCTGGGCAAGTCTGTCAGCAGTCAAGTTCCCTAAGTATCAGGAGAGTCTTTTCTCTCCTTCGGGGCCAGGGAAACCATGCCTCTCTCTCCTCCCAAAGCAAAGAAAACACACAAGACTTTTATGACACCAAGGCAGTAGTTGGTAAGTTTCTCTGAAACCAATTAAGTCAGAACATGGTCATAACTTCCTCCAGAGGCTGCCATCCTATGCTATCTTAATTATCTCCGTGCCATTTATATTTTGAAATATTTGGAACATTATTTTTAACTATGCTCTTGGAGCTGTTATCTATTGCCAATTAAACTAGGCCAGTTCGAGTATGTCAGCTAATGACCAGCTGGTCCTTTCTGTGCATAGCTTCCATGTTGTCCACGTTTTGTCTCTCTTTAAACAAGACTATTGTCTTGCTCAAGCAGTATACATAACTTTTGTTTCTAATGTTATTTAGATGGAGTAGAAGTAACTGGGGGCTTCCCGGGGGGCTTAGTGGTGAAGAATCAGCCTGCCATGCAGGAGACTCAGGTTTGCTCCCTGGGCCGGCAAGATCCCCTGGAGGAGGAAACGGCAATCCACTCCAGTATTCTTGCCTGAGAAATCCCATGGACAAAGGAGCCTGGCGGGTCACAAAAGAGCTGGACACAACTTAGCGAGTAAATAACAACAGAAGTAGCTGGTATCTTGGCATAAGGTTTTGATGCACAGAGATATGATGACCCCTTTAGCACAGAGGCATGTGTAGCTCAGCAAGAATGTGCCCACTCAAAGGGTGCAGGCAAAGCTGTACCTCTGGGTCAAGGCATGCCACTCACGTCAGCATGGACTTTCTGGTTAGGAGTGAGGAAACCCAACTCTGGTTAGACGGAGTCAAGTGACTCAGTTTCCATTTAGGTTCATCCATTAAAAGTCTGAGAATAACATGTGTCACTTAATTCACAGAGTCCCATTTTCTTCATCTACAAAGTAGAGATTATGACAACCTCTACCTATAGTGTGCATGAGGAATCAAAAGAGACAGTGCCTGGAAAGACGTTAGCACAAGGCCTGGTGCGCAACAAAGGTTAGCAGCTATATGACACTATCTCTGGGCAGTGGAAGAAGAAAGGAGAGGACCAACTGGCAAGATATTTTGGTGGATGTATTGACAGCAAGTGATGTGAGGAGCTGGGTCGTAAAATACACATGACTGACTTTAAGATGTATAACTGGTACTCTTTTGTATGTTAAATTAATATTTTCATAATAGCTGCTTTTTGATGGATGAGTTCATTATACCAAGAGATACAAAACTGCAGTGTTTTCTCACATGGTGCCCCTTTGCCAATTAAGGATCACTATAAATTCTGACCCACTTTCCATCGAGGTGCGTGTGTGTGTGTGTGTGTGTGTGTGTGAGTGTAGCTCAGTCGTGTGTCCAACTCTTTGTGACCCCATAGACTGTAGTCTACCAGGTTCCTCTGTCTATAGCATTTTCTGGGCAAGAATACCTGGAGTGGGTTGCCATTTCCCGCTCCAGGAGATCTTCCCAACCCAGGGATCGAACTCACATCTCTTGTGTCTCCTGCACTGGGAGACAGGTTCTTTACCACTGGCACAACCTGGGAAGTAGAGGTGGGGTTTATATCCCATCCCCCTAAATCAGGGTGGGCTCTGTCACTGCAGTGACTAAAAGAGCATGCAGCGCAAGGGACACCTGATTTCTGGAGCAGGAAATTATCAGACTGCAGCTTCCACTTTCTCTCTTGTGAGACTCTATCTGAGGTCCCCATGCTGGTCTGGCCACATGTAGGCACTCCAGGGGATAGTCCCTACTAGGCCCAGGTTACTAGCCATGCTTGCTGTTATGGACAAAATACTTGAGTGCTCCCAATAATTCATATGTTGACACCTAATCCCCTAGGTGATGGCATTTAGGGGTGGGGCCTTTGGGAGGTGATTAGGTCGAGAGGCCTGAGCCTTCGTGAATGGGATTAGTGTCCTTATTAAAGGACCCACATGGCTCCCCTGTCCTCCCCAGCACGTGAGGACACAGTGAGGGTGGCGGTCTGTGGACCAGGGCGCAGACTTCACCTGACACACGATCCACCAGTGTCTTGACCTTGAACTTTCCAGCACTCAGAACTGTGAGAGAGATGCTTTCTGTTTCAGCCACTCAGTCTTTGATATTTTTGTTAGAGCAGCTCCAGTGGACTAAGACTCCTGCCAGGGTGCCAGGCATGTGAGTGAGGCCAACTCGACCAGTCCATGTACCAGCTGATTACCACCTAGTGACGCCACGTGGGGCAGAAGAATGAGCTAGCCAAGGCTTCCCAAATTCCTGATTCACTGTTCTGTAGTTTATAATAATACCATTGTTGTTTTAAGCTGCTAAATTTAGGGATAATTTATTTTGTAGCAACAGAATACTGGAGTAGCCCAATATTTACAAAATACTCGGGGATGTTTTTCCTATAATTTATTTGACAGGATTCAAATTATTCAGATCTCTAGTCAATTAATATTTGACAGACAACATTAATGATGCAGCCCCTGTTTCCAACCACTAAAGTGAAAGTGTTAGTGGCTCAGTTGTGTCAGACTGTTTGCGACCCCATGGGCTGTAGCCCACCAGGCTCCTCTGTCCATGCAATTCTCCAGGCAAGAATACTGGAGTGGGTAGCCAGTCATTTCTCCAGGGGATCTTTCGCACCCAGGGAACATTCAAAAAGAACCGTTCTAAGCCTGCACTGTGTTTCAATACAGTGTTACATTACGTCAATGCAGGGTTGACTAGTCTCAGAATCAGCTGTTTCCCCTGGGATGTGAGCGGGAGCTAGCAAGACAGAGAGCAGGTTTGGAAGAAGGTAAAGATCTAGATTTTTCTCTAAGTGCTTGACTTTATGAAGAGCAAAGTCTCTGACACAAGGAACCAGCCATTATCTCTGATCTCTGGATGGCATTGGATTAAAACCATCTTGCTGCAGGGACTCCCGAAGGCTTTGTGCCTCTGGGATAGAAATATTAAGTAGGATTTCATATGATTAGACACATCTTTTAAATTTATCTTTTGATAAAAGGAGATGTAAAATCGGAAATAACTTTGTTGAATGCTACTAATTATAACCTGGAGGAAAGTGATTTTCAAAATGTTTTAGGGGAGGCAGGAAGAGAAAGACTTTCTTTTAAAATGAGATGTTATTAATCTTTGTGTAAGTAACAACAGAGTAGAAATAATTTTTGAAAGTTCAGTGTGAAGGGGTGGGGAAACAGATGTGTGTGTGCGTGCTTGCACGTGTGTGTATGTGCACACGCTCGCATGCATGCTTAGCCATGTCCAACTGTTTGTGACCCCATGGAGCGTAGCCCACCAGGCTCCTCTGTCCATGGAATTCTCCATGTAAGAATACTGCAGTGGGCTGCCATTCCCTTCTCCAGAGGGATCTTCCCAACTCAGGGATCGAACCCGGGTCTTTTGCATTAGTAGGAGGATTCTTTGCCATCTGAGCCACTCGGGAAGCCTGGGGAAATGGATAGACATGGTCAAAAGGTACAAACTTCCAGTTATAGGAATAAGTCCTGAGGATGTGGTATACAGGCACAGTGAATATACTTAACGGAATTGTATTGAATACCCGAAAGCTGCTAAGAGAGTAAATTTTAAAAGTTCTCACCACATATGAACACATACACAAAGGGTAACTATGTGAGGCAATGAATGTGTTAGCTAAGTTCATTCTGACAATCATTTTGCAAAATACCCATGTATTACACCATCATGCTATACGCCTTAAACTTACACAATGTTATATGTCAATTATATCTTGATAAAGCTGGAAAAAAAATAAAAGTTCAGTTGAAGTAAGCTTAACCTAATAAATATCTGTTACGTGCCAAGGAGTGTCCCTATGGCACTATGAATTGCTGGCCTCAGGGGCTGGGGCAGAGAAACAGTGCAAGATTGCAGCTTTGTGGTGTTTAGAATCTTTTTGAACTGACAAAGATAAAATACATTAACATTAAAAATATATTTTTCTTTCTTTGGGGGAAGTTTGAATGTCAATAATAACACGTCCTTTCAAAGTTCTCATTAAATCTTTAAAATTTGTCCTAATAATCTACTCTTGGAAAAAGAAATCTATAAGCACAATCTACTTTCTTGCTTTATCAGAAGTCCATAGGGCCCTGTTTCGCTTTTCTTTAGAAGCAGTGCTTACTCTTTCTTATATCTGCAGTACCATGGTTTAAACTTAACTAAGATATTTTTTCCCAGTGAGAAGCAGACAAAAGAATTTTTTTAAAAAAATCAAGCTATTTTAAAAGCACCCAGGGGAATTCATTCATTGGCACTCAGTTACTCATCAATAGTAGTAATAATAATAATAACAATAGTAAAAACTGCTTCAGTGTTTCTGTATTGACTCTTTTATGACGGAGTCATGACTGGGAAGCAGGGCTCGGCTTTACTCTGTGGCTTGCTGGGGACGGCTACACTGAGTTATAGAGACTTTATATGTGTGTTGGTTGCTCAGCTGTGTCTGACTCTTTGCGATCTCGTGGACTATAGCTCGCCAGGCTCCTCTGTCCATGAGATTTTCCAGGCAAGAATTCTGGAGTGGATTGCCATTCCCTACTCCAAGAGATCTTCCAACCCAGGGATTGAACCCAGGTCTCTTGCATTGCAGGGAGACTCTTTACTGTCTCAGCCACGAGGGAAGAAGCCCTTGCTTTCACTCAAATCAATTAATTAAAATTCTTGTGAGATCTTGGACAGGAATGAGTTTCAGGAGAACCCAGCTAGGGGGACTGATGGATACACCGAGCAGCAGGCAGACAGGACCTGAATAACCAGGAGACAGTGCAGCTTTGAGAGCAGAAAATTGGAACTTCCCTGGTCAGAAAGTCCATACCACATTTTAGGGGGTTTTTTGTTTTTCCTTATTAAAGACAGTGTTAATTTTAAAAATGCATTGCTCTATAGGGATATAACTGATATAAAGCAAAATTCACATAGTAAAGTATGCAATTGAATTCATTTTAACAAATGTCTGCCTCCATGAAACCACCAAAAGGTTACAGTTAAAAATTTTTTTTTTCGCTTTTGATGTTTAAGGCAATTCTGTGGTTAAGACATTTTCGTTTGTAGAATTTTGATTCGTAAGAACCACCAAACAATGAAAATATGTATCTCTCTCTGGACTATATTCTTATTTTTCTCACTAATCACTCTCCCACTCTGGTCTTGCTGCTCTGTAATCTCTTCCCTGACATTGCCAGCAGAACTGTCTTTTAAAAATGCAAATCTGATGAGGTCACTGCCTCGCTCTAAAGGTTGCCACTGCCTTCAGGATAAAGTCTGAACCTCTTAACCCGACATAAGAAAGGCCCTTCATAAGCTGGTCTCTGCCCCCTTGGCAGCCCTGCCTATGACCACCCCCGATGTCCTCAACCCTCTCCCTACACAAGAACTCCCCCACTTTGAGCGCCATCAGAATTTTTCAAGGACACTGAAGTTGTCACCAAGGTCCCACACGGACCCAATCCAACAGGAAATCGATGACACACAAGTTGTTCTGAACACAGCCTGTTCTCATTTTACCTACTCAAGAACTTCCAAGGGTTCAGGTTTAAAAAGAGGCTCCTAATCAGATTCCACCTCTCCCTTCTCATTCATTTCTCACTACTCAACATGTCCTGTGGTTTCCTGCTATTACAAATAATGCCACAGTGAATATCCTTGTACATAATTCATTTAGCAAATAAATCTATTGGATAAAGTTTTACAAGGCTGGGTCAAAGATATGGGCATTTAAAATGTTGATGGTTAGTCCTGAAGCTTGGCCCATAAAAGCTGTACCTGTTTACATTTCCAAGAGAAATACATGACCGTGTTTGATTCTTTAAGGCTCCAACTTTTAGATGGACTTAAGATCAAATGCTGGGATCTTTGCCAATCTGATAGGGTAAGAGACTGCATCCCAGTGTGGTTTTAACTTGAATTTCCCTCATGGTAAGTAAGGTTGAACATATTTCCCTCATGGTAAGTAAGGTTGAACATCCTTTAATGTGTTTAAAAGCCACTTCAATTGGTTTTTTCCTTCATATTCTCTGTTCACTTACTTTTCTATTGGATTATTAATTTTTTCATATTGATATCAAGGAATTTCTTAAAAAATAAAGGTACCAGTCCTTGGGTGATGTGAGTTATCATTTCCTCTAGTTGCTGTTTATCTTTTGACTTTGTTCATGGTGGGATTAAAAAAAATTATTTATTTATTTTAATTGGAGGATAATTACTTTACCAAATTGTGATGGCTTTTGCCATACATCAGTATGAATCGGCCATAGTGTTTCAGGTTCAGGTGTTCATGTGTCCTGAACACCCTTTCCATCTCCCTCCTCCTGGGGAGGTGGGGACAACCTGTCCCCAGGTTGTCACAGAGGTTTGGCTTTGGGTGCCCTGCTTCATACATCAAACTCTCACTGGTTATCTATTTTACATATAGTAAAGTATACGTTCCAGTGCTATTCTCTCAAATCATCCCACCCTCTCCTTCTCCCACTGAGTCCAGAAGCCTGTTCATTACGTCTGTTTTGCTATGCAGAAATTAAAAAATTTTTAGAGTCAATTTTACGAATCATTTATTTACATTTTTTGATCTTACAGCCTATTTATACAGGCTTTCCAAATTCACCTTTATGACCTCATCTGTGACCACACATATTATCACTCATTGGCTTCCTTTTGTTCCTGGAATACAGGCCAGACCCCTTCCTTTCTCAGGGCCTTTGTACTTACTGTTCATTCCTTTTCCTTGAATACTCTCCCTCTATATAGCTACATATCAGTCTCTTCATTTTCTTCCGGTCTCTACCTAAATGACATTTCTCAGAAAATCGTCTATAACTACGCTACAATCTCCTAGTCACTCTAATCTGACTGCTGTACCCTTCAGAGCACTTAATATTTGCTGAATTATCTTATATATATTTGCTCACCACCCCACGCCCCCACCCTTCACTGTTTTGTAATCCTCAAGAGGGCAGGGACTTTCTTTTTGTTGTTCAGTTTTGTAGTCTCATCCCTTAGAACAATACTAGGATCCTAACAGTTGTTAAATGAATTACTGGAATAAATTTTTAAAATCTTCATTCCCCTCCCCCCCACCCCATAACTTGATATAAACTAACTGGCTCCCCTCCTCCTGTCCTAAAACTACTTCCCCTCTCCTCCCCTGCAGCATACACCATCAAAAATGCCCACAAAACTTTATTAGTGCTGGCCTACAAGATAAATAGGCCCTTGATGGCTTTTGATGTGTTATAAGGTGGATGAAGAGTTTCTATGGGAATCTGGAATCTTATTGTACTTTTTTTATTAGGTAGAAATAACTTTTTAGATCTTTTCTCCTGAAATTGAAAAGTATGGCTGGTTTTCTTTCTGTCAGTGGTCATTTTTAGGTTAATCTAAAAAAAAAAAAAAAAAAAGTTGACATTTTTGGTTTTTCCAAACAAGGTAATTCTGGCTGATTCTCAAGACTCTAAGTTTGCCATTAACTTTCAAAGCAATCTGTGTGATGAATGTCATTTCTGATTCTTTCCTGTAATTTTCCCACATTCACTAAACATCAAATGGATGATCATCCTTTTGCTGTCTTACCAGCCCTGTGTGGTATTTAGGCACTTCCAAAAATACCTTTAGAAAAGACTAGACCACAGCAGTGGTGAGATCTAGCTAAAGAAATCATAATACCACAGAGTGAGGTAAATAATAGAAAATGGAAGTGAACCAATGAAATACCATTTAAAACAGTGAACACATATCTGATTGACAAATAAAACAGGGACAGCCACCTAGAATAATTCAAGAAACTGAAGAGTTAAAGCCAAATAAAAGAGAATTTGATGAAAATAACTGTTTACTTTGAAACCACATCCAGGAAGAGGAGTAGAGAACAAATATACAAAATAATTTAATTCTGAAATCAGTGCAAACAAAGAGACTTATTTTGCTTCCACACTGTAAAGGAAATGCAAATTGTAGGGGGTGAAATAATTCACCTCTAATCCTAGCACAGTACAGAAATTAGAACCTACAGGACTCATTTCCAGACATTGGTTTCGTTTTAGTAGAATGATGCATTGCATTTCATAAAAATATAATATATTCATGTAAGCATCATCTCACTGCTATAACTTTGAGATGTTTAGATACATCACAAGCCATAAAGACTGGGCCTTATAAATCATGAATCTGATGGACATTAAAGTGTATACTACCAACCGTAACCCTTTATTTAAACTTTTATTGCCGATTCTTCATATGAATAATTTTTTATGTCATTTGTAGCTAGGGATATTCAAATAATTCACATTCACCAATCAGTCTTTGCTTTGATGATGAATCAGAGGATTTAAGGGGGTAAGGAGCTCTTCAAGATCTTTCTGAAAGAAGTGCATCTTTAAATCCCTAAAGTCTTCTACAGGGTTATGGTATTGAGAGGGTTGACTTGGGCCAACAAATGGGCTTTTTAGGAAACTAGAGCCAAAGAAGAAAAGCAAATCTTTTGATGTAAATAGCAGCTTTTGAACTCAAGATCATTGTTCTCTCTCACTCCATCCATCAAAGGAAACATCGAAATTGCTCAGATAGTATCAATGTGTTTTATTGATATTTTATTTACTTATTAAATTCCAAGTGCTTCACCACTTTTAAAGAGACGATTAAAAGAGAAAACCTAAGATAAAGATAAAGCATTTCAGTCCTGAGTTCTTCTCATTCTTTATTTGCTGCAATTACACTTCTCTCTAAACCTCCCTTAGTTAGTTATAGTGGCTCAGTGGTGTTCGTTTCTCTGCAACCCCATGGACTGTAGCCTGCCAGCCTCCTCTATCATTGGAATTCTCCAGGCAAGAATACTGGAGTGGGTTACCATTCCCTTTTCCAGGGGATCTTCCCAACCCATGGATCGAACTCAGGTCTCCTGCATTTCAGGCAGATTCTTTACCATCTGAGCCACCAAGGAAGCCTAAACCTCCCTTAGAGACACTATTCTTTCAAAGTGGGGCACCACTATCCTGCTTGACAAGCTTGTAAAAGCACACCCATTGCTCCTTACCCTTTATTAACTTGAACACCCTACTTGAGTTACTTTGACTCCCTCACCAGTTTGGATGGTCTTCTTGGTCTCCCTGAGAAGCAGTGTGGAGGCGATGCATGGTGATAGCTGTGTGTCACATGTGCAAGCCTAGGAACCACAGTTGCAGCCTCTATAAGGCAACTTACTTAACTTCTGTGATCCTCGGTATCCTCTGTTATCACAGGGGCTCTTCCTACATCACTGTGTGGATTAGATGCAATACTAGTCACATAGCACAGCAAATGCTTACTATGTATTAAGATTATTCTATCTTTATGGAGACGTGAGTTCCTTTCACTTCCCAACAAAGTTAATACTAAAGGTGTGAATCCATCACTGATGAAGTTGTAAACTTTTGCTGAAAGAGGACAATATTCGAAAAGATACATACAGTCCTATTTACAATAGCCAGAGCATGGACGCAGCCTGAATGTCTATTGACAGAAGAATGGATAAAGAGGATGTGGTACCCAGGTATAATGGAATACTACTCAGCCATGGAAAAGAATGAAATGATGCCATTTGCAGCCACACGGATGAAGCTGGAGATTATCATACTATATGAAGTAAGTCAGAGAAAGACAAACATCATAGGATGTTGTTTCCATGTGGAATCTAAAAAAAAATTATAAAGACAAATATACTTACAAAACAAATAGACTCACAGACATGGAGAACAAACTTACGGTTACCAAAGGAGAAAGGGTTGGGGAGGGATAAATTAGGAGTTTGGGATTAACAGATAGCCACTACTGTATATTAAATACATAAACAATAAGCACCTACTATAGAACACAGGGAACTGTATTTACTATTTTGTAATGAACTGAACTGAACTGAATAAGCTATAATGGAAAAGATTAAAGGCAAAAGGAGAAGAGGAGGCAGAGAATGAAATAGTTGGATGGTATCACCAACTCAATGACCACGAACCTGGGCAAGCTCTGGGAGACAGTGAGAGATGGAAGTCCATGGCATTGTAAAGAGTCATACACTACTTAGCAACTAAACAACATAATAGAAAAGAGTCTGGGAAAGGATATATATGTATAACTGAGTCACTTTGCTGTACACTCGAAACTAACACAACATTGTACTTCAATAACAAAGCAAAATTTAAAAAAGGAGGACAATATCCAGTCCAATCCTTTTATTTTACAGAGAAGGTCGCCAAGTCCCCGTAATATGAGGGGTCTAGGGATTTGACGGGGCACACATGGCAGGGCCAAGATCATTGCTCGGTTTTCTTTCAACCAGCCACCTTTCGATTCCATCACGCTGCCTCCTTCTTCACAATCAGCCCGTCTATCTTTAAGAAACAGGACCAGTTAAACGTTTCAGGCGTCAACGAACTAAAAAAAGACTACACTTTTTGCCAGTATATTGCAGTTAAAGCTATTCTCCTATTTCTCCCTGCTTTGGCCTAAAAGTTAATAAAGCAAATCACCCCAGGGACAATTTGTTCCTGTAGTACAAGGCCTCGCCACCTACATGGAATGAATCACAAACCTCTCCCAGAACCAATAAAAAATAAATAAATGAAAAGTCAGGTGTGTTGTCAGAATTCCCTGCTGGTTCTGCACAGAGTGATTAGTGGGCAATTCAGCAGGCAATGGGAGCCCTTTTCTCTGCCTTGTCTGTGTACTTGGCATTATTAAAAAAATATATATTTTTTATTATTCTGTTGCTCAGTGCCATGTGAACCGAAAGGAAAATGAAAAAAAGAGCAGTGTGTCCTGTATCAGGGGTCACTGGACACAAAGAAAAGAAAAGGTGGGTTGTTGAAAAAAAGAAGACAAAGAAAAAAACCTCATTTTAGAAGGTGATGAGTTATCTCTTCTCTCTGATACATTGCATGAAACGGTAGGGGAACTTTTGTTTTTTCCTTTGTCTTTATATCTTGCTTACATTTATCTCCAAAATATAGTCTGTGGTGAAGATGAAGATCATTTGCCAATTAAGGAAGAAGAGAATGAAAGCGGGAGGAGAAGGGAAGGAAGGGAAGGAAAGAGGGGAGAGAGACAATGAGGGAGTGAGCACTTACACAGCCGTTTCAGTGGCTGGGTCCAGGTATTGTTCTAACAACATTCAGCACTAGAGATTCATTTGATTTTTCCGACCGACTACAGTGGGAAGTACTATCATCTTTCTTAATGGTGGTGGACCAACATGCTAGAGATGGAAGAGCCTGCCCAGGGTCTCATGGCTTGTGAATAATTAAGGCAGGTCCTATTCGAAGTAAGGTCAGAACCAACATCTGTGCATTGCTTGAACTTGTCAATCTAGCCAAAGGGACCTGCATGAGTCTCAGGCTGGTGGCCTGAGCACACGTGTGTACAGGTGTGTGAGGTTAACAGGAGGGAGGCGGGGGGATCACTGTGGGCTGCAGGGCATCAAAATTTCATTTCTCTGGCTTTGCTCCTTCACGAGCCTGCTTCAAACAAACTAGTGCCCTTGGGAACTTCAGACAGCAGCCTCATACTGCAAGCTTTACCACATTTCTCTTCCCAAGAACTTCTGTTAGTGCTTAGGCTTTTCCAGAACTTACCATTAAAAGTCACCTCATTGATTATAAGAGTTCAGTGGTATATCCTGTACTCAGAATAGGTAAATGACTGGGGAAGGAATATTTGACACCAGGCATAAAATTTAAGGTAACTTCATTGAGTTGGTTTTCAGAAAGCTGTAACTATTTTCTTATTAGATTTCTTTTTATGCTGAAGAACACAGCAGCTGAATTAGGAAAGATTTTAGGCAACAGTTACTTCTTTTTCTTTTTATCATAAATCTACTATTTATGTCCAACTTTCCCTGGAACCAGGATATGGACATCCAGTTGCTCATTGGAAATTTCCTCCGAGTGTCTTTTTATGTGTGTTTGTTTTACAAAATTTGGAAAATACGAAGCAACAACAAAAAACGAAGAGAAAAACAATCATATACAATCTACCAAGACAGAGATCATCATGGATAATATTTTGTAACATTTCCTTGCAGGTGTTAATTCTAATATACCTAACATTAGGGTCACACTCTGTATGTGCTATTTACCATTTGCTTTCAGTTCAATAGTATATACTTACGTATCCTCTAATTCTTCTAGGAAAACATCCTTTTGATTAGTTGTATGATATTTCATATCTTCACTGCACTCTTGTTTTTGTAACCATTCTCTTATAATTGGAGTTATAGGCTCTTCATAGATTTTTCATTGTTATAAAATAACTACAGTTTCTATCTCTGATTTGTCCCTATTTCTGATTATCCACTGAAGATAGATTTAAGTTGCCATTTACTTAAGAACCAAGTATAATGAGCATATTTATTTACTACTAATAAAACATTTTAAATTTTAGTAAGAGGAAATAGTCTCAACATAGAGACTAATAAATGCAGGCAAGAGAATATAGCTCTGATTCTACAATTTAATAAACCTATTTTAAAAAGGAGATATTTAAACAGACACTTATTTTTAATGTTAGATTTAAAATGTTTCTCATGCAATTAGAAAGGGTTTTAAATGCATAAATGGCTTCCCAGGTGGTGTAAGTGGTAAAGAATCTACCTGTCAATGCAGGAGATGCAAGAAACGCGGGTTCAATCCCTGGGTTTGGAAGATTCCCTGGAGAAAGAAATGGCAACTCACTCCAGTATTACTTGCTTGGAAAATTCCATGGACAGAGGAGCCTGGCAGGCTATAGTTGATGGGGTTGCAAAGATTCAAACACAGCTGAGCATTCACACACTTTTAAATGCATAAGGAGACACAGTTTCTAGTACTGCTTTCATCACAACCCAAGTGTGTGACATGGATCTCCCTAGTGCCTTTGTGCAAAGTTAAATATTTGGGTTCTCAGATGACTCATGGTCATTCTATCTCCAAAACCATAAGGATCTATAGCTCTGACCAACTAGGAGGGCATGTGCTGAAGCTCCTGGGATCAACTAAGACTAGCACATGAGCAGTTGGCAGATAAGCCAAAGAGGCATCTGAGCGAGCAGTCAGACCCAAGCAGTGGGCACAGAGAAGTGTTCAGTAAGTGTCAGAGTGAAGGACGCAGGCGGCACAGATGAAGAAAGCAAGGGGGATGTGGACAATGTGGCAGGTCATGTGTGTTGGGAGGATGTGCTTTGGGGTGGACCTTCAGAAAGTGGCAAGAATGATGAAGTGTGTGCCAGTCACAAAAATACTTGGCTTTCAACTTCATCTCCATTCTCAAGGCTACCTCCTTTCAAAATAACATTAAAGGAAAGAAAAATGGGTGAAAAAAGATAAGCTTTAAAGAACCAATAGGAATACGTCAATGAGTCTTGAGAAAGCATTCTCAGTCCCCAAATCCATGCTTAAAGTGTGAGGCCAGGGAAGCAGGACTTTGAGACATGGGGACAGTGTTCTCAAGCTGTGCAGTTATTGTGTTAGATTATCAAGGACATTTTGAGCAGATGATAATCAAAGATCTCGGTATAGATACATAAAGGATCATCAGACAGCCATTCGCCCAGATCTGAAGGCAAATGGGTAGCTCCTTTGTAGAAGGACAAGTTAGAAGGACCAGTTAGCACTCACTTCCTTCCTACCCGCAGGGAAGCAATGCGTGCAGCATCTCACTTAACCTTCCTGACTCTAAAAGGTGGGTGCTGTCTTTAGCACCATTTTAAAGAAAGTGAGTCAAGCTCAGTGAAGACAGGGGTTCCATATCGACAAGGAAGTTGGATGCTGACCCAGATCTGTGAGTTCCAACTTCCAGGTTTCCTTTACTATCTCTACTTCGAAACATTAAAACAGATTTTAAACTATCCATGTTCATAAGGTGATGTGAAAGGCCCAGAAGTGTTTGTAGAATTAATCAAAATTACAGTATTGGTTGCATTGCAATTACAATAAATGTCACAACATTTGAAAAATGCTCCTGAGTGAGGTAAGTCTTTTTATCTTGGTCAAATAAAACATCCAATGTCAAAGGCCTTGATGTTTTCCTGGAAAATTTCTTCTTATTTTCTTTAAGTATCTATGTAAGGTTTTAGGATAAAAGGACAGAGAAAATGTTGACTTGCTTATGATATAAATAGAAAAAAAATAGAACGAGTATCTGAGTATCTACTATTGTTATTTGATGATAAAGTCAACAGTCCAAAAATGGACTGACATTGCTTTCCCATTTGTATCCTTACCCGGGTCCAGTGACATGTGATAAGTAATTGCTGCTAATACACCTGAATTAAACTTAAGTCATGACATTCTAACATGTATACTATCATGTAAGAATTGAATCGCCAGTCTATGTCTGACGCAGGATGTAGCATGCTTGGGGCTGGTGCATGGGGATGACCCAGAGAGATGTTATGGGGAGGGAGGTGGGAGGGAGGTTCATGTTTGGGAACGCATGTAAGAATTAAAGATTTTAAAATTTAAAAAATAAAAAACTAAAAAAAAAATAAAAGGTAGCTGTCAAAAAGTCAAAAAAAAAAAGAAAATAAAAAAAATAAATAAACTTAAGTCATCTTTGAGTATTTAGAGATCAATACTACTACTTTTTTTTTTTTTTAAAGAAAACATGTATCTTGAAAACAGGCTAAGAAATTTTCCTAAGAAAGAAAACCTATTTTGAGGCTACTAAAAGACCATTCACATGAACAGGACTAATTTTAAAGAAAAAACAAGGTGATGTAGTCTAGAAACCACAGGGTGATATATCCATGCATGCTCAGTGTACTGCTTGTTATGCTTTTTAAAAATATGGCTGTCTGGTAAATGCTGCATGTAATAATATTGAATAAATTTGCAAAAGTTATTTTATTCCAAAGTCTATGTAGCTCTGAATTCTGTACTTGGGACACATTTGCGTACACCAAGAACCTCTTAGAACAGTCATTTAGAATTTAGCAAGATGGAAGATATATCAGAAGATGCATCTCATGTCATTATTCTCCATTCTTCCTGATTATTGAGAAGTTTAGATCTAAGTTTGAAGACACGATTTAACAACCCCACTGGTCTCTCTAATGTTAGCTGTTTAACTTCATCTGTTTAATTTCTGTTTATTTCATATTTCTTCTCTACATATTCCCAGATGCCTTCAGAAAATGGGCCCATTTTGAATGCATCACATAAATAAGCTGCAGTGGGAGAAGGCCTCCTCATTTTGAAAGTGCCATGCAGCACAACAGCTTAAAGGAAGGTTCATTGAGTAATATTAGCTTGCATTTCTACGGGAGCACTGTAAGTGCTTTTTTCCTATAGCACTTAACATAACAAAATTGCCTCACTCATCATGGCACAGCAGTCACCTTTAGAGTGGTACACGAAGCTGTTTTTCAGGATGGAGTAACACTTCAGATGGGACAAGAAATGAAGAAGAATTCTGTGTCGAGGGCCAACGGTAGGGGGAATTTAAGCAGGCAGGATGAAATTACTTAGTTGGAATTGGGTCAGAATTCTAAGACAAACAGCTATACCGATAGTAGATTATTCTGAGAAAAGGCTGCTGCATATTTATTGAATAAACCCTTTCTGGCTTTTGGCAGAAAGATATGGCTATTGCATGCCTCTATATTGTATACATCAATCTCTTTTTCTTTGCATATATTTATTACATAGAATTCATAATTATATATATTTTTAAATGTACCCAGATAATGTACATTTCTCAAAATTCACATGAGACTGTGCAGTTATCAACATCATTCCATGCACATCCAACTTAACCTTTGTAATGATTCCCATATTAATAAACCATATCCAGTGATCCAAAGTTAATGCTTTCTACACTGTATCACAAAATATTTTCTGAACTACCAATATCTTCCCCATTTCCCCTAAATTATCCACTCTATTCCCCTCCACACACATCCCTAGGCCACAAAAGACTGGGTCTTGCTTTACATTTTGTTCTTTCTTTTTTTTTAAAGGGTGCTCTTCCCACGCCGCCGGCGCCCACCACCATGAGCTTATACTCCATCATCGCTCCTCAAAAGACCGCTGCACGAGGCGCTGCAGGGGTCGCGGGTCCCACCGCTCACTGGCGCGACTGCCCCTGGGGCCAGGGCTGGGGTGGGGGCGGCGGCAGGGGCCAGGCTATGTTTTTTTCTTTATTGAGAAGAAAGTATTAATTTATTTTTAAAGGTTAAATAATGATATTGTCCTAGTATAGAAAATTTAGAAAAATTGAAAAAATATAATTTAAAAATAGAATGTTTATAATAGCACTCTTGGAATAAAAAAAGGATGGGTTGGTCATCCTTTATATACGGAATCAAAAAAAATGATAAAAATATGAAATTACTTACAAAACAGAAAGAGACTTACAGACTTGGAAAATGAACTTATAGTTGCCGGGAGGAAGGGATATTTAGGGAGTTTGGAGCTGACATGTACACAATGCTGTATTTAAAATGGATAACCAACAAAGAATTACTGTATAACCCAGGGAACTCTGCTCAATGGTATGCGGCAGGCTGGATGGGGAGTTTGGGGGAGAATGGATACATGTGTATGTATGGCTGAGTCCCTTCTCTGTTCACCTGAGATGAACATTCATTTCAGCATTGTTCATCGATTGTACTCCAGTACAAAATAAAAAGCTTAAAACAAAAACAAAATGGATGGGTCAGAAACTTGACCTGTATGTCAGTATAACTTTTCGACGACTAAGTCACTGATGATTTGTCAAAGGCTCAGTGAAACTAAGGACTCGCAACTCACGACTTTGTTGACTGCTAAGATGCATTATTATTTTCTCTACTCCTTCATTTAATCAGCCAGTGTGTACTGAGTGCCTGTGATGTGGATGGTCCCCTACTAGCTACTGGACACATAGAAAGACAGGTAAGCACACTAGCAATTATTATTCAGTGTGATGAGGACTAAGCAGGAAACATGTATCAAGTGCAAAGAAAGAATTTAAATCAGCCTGGGGAGGGACAGGGGAGCAGAGATAGCCTTCTGTGTTTTTGAAGCCTACTAGGATTACTAGGCTTTGAACAAAGTGGAGAAGGAAGGTTGGGAGGTATCGGTGGAGTAGAAGATGGAATAGCAGATGAGAGGGAGCGGCAATTAAAAACAGCCTGGAGACAAGGAGACAGTGAAAAGCATGATGACAAAGGGGGATTGATAGGACAATGAGAGTCACGTTTCAAAGGAAAAGAATGATAGATCAGACACTCAGTGGCAATGTCCCGTGAGCAGTTGGGTGTCCAGGCCCTGGCATGGAGAGACAGTTGTGGTTCAAGACAGATTTTTATTAAAAATGGGAGTGACTGCCTCCTAAAAACTTTCCTCCAACACAGCTAACGTGTTCTTTGGCATTTGGGGAATGAAGTAAAAAAAAAAAACAAAAAACAAATTGATAATATAAATCACTTGCATTGATGGCATTGCTTAATACAAACGTAATTGACAAAACCATCCATGGCATGAATTAAGCAGCCTTCATAGGCTCCAGAGCCTTTTTCTTATCATTTGCTCCCATACCATTTTGCTTAGTCACTTTCCCCTCCAGTTTTCCTTCTCAGTGGGTTTTATTCTTTTCCCTCATCCTTTCATACTCAGCCTGTTTCTTCCCTCATTTTTGTAGGCCTTCTCTCTTTCCCATACAATCCACTAGTCATCTGACTCCTGGGTCCTCCTTTTTGTTCCATGTCAAGTTGTGATCCCTGCTCAGGGAATGTTGGTTGCCAAATACTTGATTAATTTCAAGCAAGTTTTCAAAAATTTTACCAGGGAGGTTGGAGTCCTTCTCTCTGAAAGCCCCCTCCACCCTGGGTTCCCGTGGCACCTTGATTATCTCGCTCCCTGCCTTTCACACCTGGTGACATAATGATCTCTTTTTCAATCTGTCTCTTCTGCTAGACTTGGAGCTCGTTGATGGTAGATACTACAAATTATTTATCTTTTATTCCTTAGTGCCCAGAACTGTACGTGATGCAAAGCTGATGCGTATTTTCAACAGTAAATAATGCTGAAAGGAAAGATGGGAGGACGCCAGGTTCCTATGTGTGAGGCAGATAAATGCATGCTTCTGAGTTTCAATGGCAAAGGTAAAGAGCCACTTCCAACTCCAGGACCTTGCTGAAACAGATGAACTTGTCCTATTTTAATTCCTTTTCTCCTCAGTACAGGATGGTGCAGAGACATAAGAGATTCAATAAATAAAAATATTAGTAGCGGAAAACTAACTCCTTTTACCTGTTTCATTTTAACACATTATCAAATCAACCAGCCAAATATAAAATGCAATAAATGCCTTGGTTTTGTCTAAAGCATTGGATCCCTAGCCATATCAATGAGCGGGAGACAGACAGGGATATCTCTACCTTTTTTGCTGATGTCAGAACCAATGTGTGTGTGTGTGTGTGTGTGTGTGTGTGTGTGTGTGTGTTATTCGCTCAGTTGTGTCCATCTCTTTGTGAACCCATGGACTGTAGACCGCTGGGCTCCTTTGCCCATGGAATCCTCCAAGCAAGAATACTGGAGTGGGTTGCCATTCCTTTCTCCAGGGGATCTTCCCAACCCAGGGATCAAACCCAGGTCTCCTGCATAGAAAGCAGATTCTTTACTGTCTGAGTCACCAGGGTGGGGAAGATCAGTGACTTCTTTCTAGGCTCCTGCCCAGTCTTCTGCCCACCAGACCTCAGTGACTACTGACGTGGGTTCTGAAGACACTGGTACATTGCCACAGGCAATAGGAGTGGTGGGCAGCTACAGGCTTAATTTCAAATGACGGCAACACATACACTCAGTGACATAGTTCTCAGGTGGTGTCAAAATCAGTGGCTCTTCATCTACCACCTGTGCTTTTTATTAATAGAAAAGCTTCCTCTGCACTGTGTGATGTATTCAGAAAAGCTTGCCGCCAGGCTGCAGATTTCAGAGCTGTCTTGCAGTTTCTTCCCAGACATGTTTCCATATGACCTAGACCATAGTGTTCACACAAATAAAGAGAAAAGGAAAAAATAGGTTTTCTTTTCAGGCCAAGAGCCTAAATCATTCAACAGAAATCCTGGAATGGGGCTTTTGTACTCCCGAAGGGCGGCGTGTGTCTAAGATGACCCGAGTCAATATGACTGACATGATTAGCCTATTTATTATTTTGACTGTTGCAGAAACAAGAGAGAAGAGCCATTTCTCTGATTTTGTCTGGCTTGGCTAACCACGTTATTGGAATAGAAGAGAAAAATTGATCTTGAGCAGAGGCACAGGGGTATAAAAAACCTTCTCCAGGATCTTCACATAACACATTTTAGTTTCCATTTCTCTTTTCTTTCCTTTTAATGGATTAGTGTTATACTAAAGGGCAAAGGTCATTTTAGAATAATAAAATGTCAAAAGCAACAGAGGATGAATTGTGTTAACAGGTGTCACATAAATGTATGGTGTTCTAAATATTTACATCCGGACATGGGAGGTGTTTTTCCATTGCCCGATGACTTCCTCAGCTTTTATCTACTGAAGTGGAGGGAAAAGGGGCTCCTCTGATGCTGGGCTTCCCAATTCTTCCTCAAGTTTTCCAAAACTCTAGGTCCTGCCCTTCCCTTCTCGTCATTCACAAACGAGGTCACTTTCTGAGAATCAGTTTAGAAGTCTGTAAAATAGCAGTGGTAATAACTATCTTAAGGGCCACAGAGAAATTTAAATGAGACAATACACTAAAGAGCCCAGTTCAGTGTTTGGCTGTAATGTAACTGGTATGTATGCAATGAAATTCATGTTTCATTTTCTTTTCATATATCTTCCAATGGCCCTAGAGTAAGGCAAGGAGATGGGTGATCTCAGTTGCCAATGTCTGGTAGGTCAGAAAACGTTTTGCAATTAGTCTCAAGCTCTTCATAATTATTTATCTTTTGCTTTCTCTGTCTTATACACACAGAAGTTAATAATTTGGGGGATGTAAAAAATGAAATGTTATTAAACATTATTTTATATCATTATTGGCAATAATTCCTTCCCAAGACAGCTCTGTTGGCCCCTTAAAAAGAGTAGCTTTTCCTTGCTCTGAGTATCTTCCAAATTTATTGGTTTGCTAGTGAGTCTCAATCTTGACTACAAAGAGAATCAGTGGAGACTTTTAAAACTCATCCTGCCCAGCCTGAACTAGTGACGTCAGGACCTTGAGGTTGGGACCAGGCGCTGGTGAGAGGCACCCCTTACTCAGTGATGCTTGTGACTCTGCCAGACTCACTCCTGCCTCCAGGCTTCTCACATTCTTTGCTCATCCAAGTCCCATATACTTCTGCCAATAATTAAATAAAACAAATACCTGTTGAGCAAATACCATATGCCCAGGCCTGTGCTGAAACATTTCAGCAGATCAATCTGCTCTCTATTTCACAGAGAAAATTGAGGCCATCAAAACGCCTCCCAAGAGTTTTTTGCCTTTGCTGATTTTGGACCCATTTCCTCCTCCTCTTCCGGGGACCTTTGTTCCTTCAGTGATGCTATTTCCCTTCAGCATTTAAACATGTGCAAATATTTGCCATTGAAAAATAACTTGAAAATATGCCATAACAATGTCCTATTTTCAGGCAATCTCGTGAAAAAGTATAGCCTCAATTCATATCTTAATCCCTTCTCAGTCATTTCTCAGTTCACATTAGTCTGGTTTTGGTCAGAAACAGCTTTCACAAAGGCACCAATGGTTTCTTAATTGCCATATTCTTGTCCTCTCTGCGACACTGGAGGCTATAGGCTTGTCCTTTACATTCTTGTATCCTTGAAGCCTGGGCCTACACCTACCTCCCTGTTTCCTCCTATTAGGCACTACTTCTCTCCTTCCTTTTGCTTGTTTATTAGTTGTTACATGGCACCCCACTACAGTACTCTTGCCTGGAAAATCCCATGGACGGAGGAGCCTGGTGGGCTGCAGTCCACGGGGTCGCTAAGAGTTGGACACGACTGAGCGACTTCACTTTCACTTGTCACTTTCATGCATTGGAGAAGGAAATGGCAACCCACTCCAGTGTTCTTGCCTAGATAATCTCGGGGACAGGGGAGCCTGGTGGGCTGCCATCCATGGGGTCACACAGAGTCAGACACGACTAAAGCGACTTAGCAGCAGCAACAGCTCATTTCTTAGGTGTTAGTTCCCCCAGAGTGTGGTGCTGAACCTTCTACACAAATCCTCTTGCTAATTTCACCCACACTCAAGACTCCATTTATCTGATAATTTCTTATTTCTTTACCTACTAACCTTGCTTCTAAATTCCAAATCCTTATTTACAAATAACTAACCAGTGGCTTCCCTGGTGGCTCAGATGGTAAAGCGTCTGTCTACAATGTGGGAGACCTGGGTTCAATCCCTGGGTTGGGAAGATCCCCTGGAGAAGGAAACGGCGACCCACTCCAATATTCTCACTTGGAAAATCCCATGGACAGAGGAGCCTGGTGGGCTACAGTCCATGGGGTCGCAAAGAGTCTGACATGACTTAGAGACTGAACATACACGCAAACCAGAGGATGGCTCCATAGTCTCCTCAGTCATGTCCAACTCTTTTGCGACCCCATGAACTATATAGCCCACCAGGCTCCACTGTCCATGGGATTTTCCAGGTGAGAATACTGGAGTGGGTTGCCATTTCCTCCTCCAAGGGATCTTCCTGAACCAGGGATCAAACCCTCCTCTCCTGCACGTGTGCTGTGCTTACTTGCTCAGCTGTGTCTCACTCTTTGTGACCCCACGCACTACAGCCCATGAGGCTCCTCAGTCCATGGAATTTTCCAGGCAAGAATACTGGAGTGTATGGTAGCTGTTCCCTTCTCCAGGGAATCTTCCCAACCTAGGGATCCAACCTAGGTCTCTGGCATTGCAGCCAGGTTCTTTGCCATCTGTTACCACCAGGGAAGCTCCAGACAGTTCCTAGCAGACTTTGTATCTATGAAACATGACCTGTTCCAGTGAGAATTTATCATCTGCTCTTCCTGCTTGTTCTTCAAATGGCGTCCTCATTTTCAGAGAATGATACTCTAATGTATTGTCCAAACCATTAGCTAATACTCTTTCCTTTCCCCTATTTTCACATCTATCACTAATGTGTTAGTGTCCAATTTTAAATAAAACCCGCCTAAGTTCTAATCATTCTGTTTCCAACCAAATGTCTACTCTTGTGGGTTGTTCAGTGGTTGGATAGACACCATCAGTCTTCCAGAGGGCCTTATCTGCATAAACCATTTCTTATTGTGGGGAAAGATACATACGAGAAAACAAATATTCACCAAATAAAATATTACACTTAACCGCCAGCAAAATAGTCTAAGAAGAGTCAATCATTTTGGATAGGATGACCTATGTTAATCTTGATGGGTAAATATTTTTTTACCACTCTTTTATAATTATTTATTGATTTTTAAAATTAGAATATAGTTGCTTTACAATGTTATGTTAGTTTATGCTGTACAGCAAAGCGAATCAGCCATATGTACACATATATCCCCTCCTTTTTATATTTCCTTCCCATTTAGGTCACCACAGAGCATTGGCTAGTAGTTCCTTCTGCTATACAGTAGGTTCTCATTCGTTATCTGTTTTCTATATAGTGCCATACGTATGTTAATCCCAGTCTCCCAATTCATCCAATCCCTGCTTCTCCCACTTGATATCCTTATATTTGTTCTGTCTGTGTCTCTATTTCTGCTTTGCAAATAAGTTATTGATGAGTAATTTTCTTTTTTTATCTTGTAGCATTTGACTATAATATCCTTACACTTCTGGAAATACTGACTTTTGTCCTTTTTGTAATAACTTGAGGGGATTCTCTGCCTTATGTAATGCTGCCTTTTCCCTAATATTGGATTTAATGCTAAGGAAAGGAGGGTAGAGCTATGATCATGCATCTGGATGGGTTTAAATTACAATCTACTGCCCTTTGCTGTGTCTCCAATTGGGCTCTCTTAGTTTCTCAACATGGAAAATGGGGATAATAGTTTCTCATCAAGATTGTTGGGGCTTCACATGTGATGCTAGTGGTAAGAAACCCACCTGGAAATGCAGGAGATGTAAGAGACGTAGGTTCAGTTCCTGGGTGGAGAAGATCCCGTGGAGGAGGGTATGGCAACCCACTCCAGTATTCTTGCCTGGATATCCCAACAGACAGATGAGCCTGGCGGGCTACAATCCACAGAGTTGCAAAGAATCGGATAGGACTTAAGTGACTTAGCACCCAGGGTTGATGTGAATGAAATAATGTATATGCAGCACATATCGCTGTTTCTGCCACATTTCAAGCACTCAATAGGGGGAGACGATTAGATCTGGGTCCTGGGGACTTCTTTTGTGATTTGCAAACTGAACAGGGAGTCATATAACGGCTCTATTGGAGGTAGAAAGAGATTGGTGTCCACAGGGAGAAAGCAGCTGGCTGGGCTCACAGCTGACCTTGTCTTGGTTGAGTCACCTTGTTTGAGGTTCTGTCTGGTCCCCGACTTGCAGATCTGACACCCAGTTTGGTCTCCAACTCAGGGTTGTTGGTGTTGAGGCAATCAGAGGGAATGGCTGGTTGTCTGATACGAATGTCTGTGGGAGTCAGGCTCTAATTATTTTTAAAAGAGGCCTGACACTGGGGCCAGACAGGGCGAGTCTTTGACCGAGGTGCTTTGTCCCTGGACCGAGTGTGGACAATCATGGCTCAATTAATAGGCACCCCCGAGACTCTTGTTTCATCTCAGATCCAAGTGACTGAGTGCTCTAGACTGACAGAGCCGCTGCTCTTTACAAATGTAAATGACATTGATCAGGGCACAGTCAGCGCCTTGGTTTGTGTGCTTTTTGGCCCAAGAACATTTTGTCTCTCAAGTGTCCTTTGCATGTATCTCATCCCCTACATTATGGGTTGATTTTTTTTTTTTCTTCTCACTCAAGCTGCCTACTCCTGATATGCCTGCTCCAAACTCTGTGTAGTCCAGGGTGATACCTGAGCTGTAAAACCATAAACTAACTACATCTGAACTAAAAAGAGAACACAGACATTCTCTTACCTGATTCTCTTAGTAGCTATAGGTCAGAAGGAACACTGGCCAAATGAGCTTTGTTAGAGAAGAGAATGCTCCAGCTCTTTCAGATCAGTAAAGAAAGCCTAAAATAATTTCAACTTGCAGACTCAACAGGATTTGTGAATACAAAATAGATGAAAGGCAGACAGTTGTGCTATCCTGGTGCTTTTTAGTATGTGATTGACACAAAGGGAAAAAAAAAAAAAAAAGAAATTCAGCTCAATAAAAGGAGAAGCTTTCTTGTTTAACAATTATAGGTCTCTCCACCATCCTCACCTGTAATGAATGACTTAGTGAGTCATCCACGTCCCATCCCTGGAAGGTTTAAGGAGGAGATGGAATTAGGATCCTATCAAGTCCCGAGTCTCTGTTAAGACCCTTAAAGTAAAACACATAGAATAGACTCCAAGGGCCTTGGGGCCAGAGGACTTCATGATGATGCTGATGTGGCTTTGTATCACTAGGAAAGATGCCTTGGAGAGAAGGAGGCAGCTGAGTGGACCTTGAAGGATGGCAATGAAGGAGGTGGGAAGAAAGGAGTAGACTGGCTACATTCTCTTCATCAGGAATGACAATGGTGAAAGTACAGGGACGAAATTAGCAAAACATATACACACCTGCTTTGCCTACTCTCCATGATGGTGTTTTTTTTCCTGCTTCTTGTGCCAGGATGTTTCATCCGAAATCATTGCTTTTGTTAAATTCCTCTGGAATAAGTTTATGCATCCAGGAAAATCACCAGAGCTCTTTAGCTGGCTTTCAAGGTCCAATTAGTCTGTCCCAGTCCACTTTTCAGAATCAAGTGCCTGCTGCACCAAGGCAAGAATCTAGAGTCCCCTGACCTCAGGGTCACCAGGAGGTGGCCCACCCTCCACGGTATTTGCTCCTTCTTGGCTATGTTTGCTAACTATCATCAGGGTTGGAAAGAATGTGCAAAAGTCAAATGTGCCAGGTAGAACCTGGCTGGTGCAGAGCCTCTTCCTTTCTATCTTTACTGACTTTTTTCCCTTTCTTTTCATTTTGGTTTTGATCATTACTTCTCCAACTTTCATGTGCACATACCAGTCACATGCAAGTTCTGATTCAGAAGGTCTGGGGTGGGCCCGGGATTCTAACAGCTCCGAAGTACAACAAATGCTGCTGGCCCACGGACCACACTTAGAGTACCAAGGCTCTAGGGCCAATTGCTTTTGTCCTCTGCCTTGACCCACTGGCCTCCCTGATCTGGTCCACTCATTTCATCTTTCCAGTACAATACAAACTGATACCTTGTTCTCATTCAATCTGTTTTCTGTTGAGCTCTGTAGAGTCTGCAGATCCCTTCTCGTTAATGAGACTTATCCTGAAGCCTCCTGACCTCTCTGTTCCATGGCTGGCCTTGCTGGCACTGCCAGAGGCAGTGGAAGTTATAAGGATGGATGGGTTCTCAGAGGAGGTGAACATATAAGGAAAAGAGCAGGGGGTTTAAGGATGGAGTTGCTCTGGAAAAGAATGGAGAAAAGGGGGAGATAAAGAGAGGTAACAGGGAAGTGTGCTGAAAGCACGGAGAATATTTCAAGAAGCACAGGCTGTCCCACATTCCTCAGACCCCTCCACACATCACTTCTGTCCTCTGTGATCTTATCCTTTGGATTTCTAGAGAAGAACATTTTGGACCTGACTGTACACTGGACTTAATTCTTTTTGGAATCGTACTCAGCTCCCAAATGGGATTTGAGATGGCTCACACATTTAACTGTATGATCAAAGAGGCCAATACTTTTCAATGAGTCAGAAGTCAAAAACAACGACAACAAAACCAGAAATCTGCATATCCTGCTTTGAGGACAGAAATGAGCTTTGATTATTCAGAAAATTCTGTAGTGAAAAGTCCTCTTCCCCTGCTATGTTGTAAGCTTCCAACGAGGCTTAGTTTTGCACTAAATGGACCAATTACATCTTTGTTCCCCAGATTGGATGCCATGTAATGAGACTTTCAATCCCTGATTAGTAAAATAATTACTGACTCGAATTGGTAACATTCACTACCCTGCTCTGTACTGCTCTGGATTTTTTAACGATGTATAACTCTTATGTGCCTCAAAGATTGATGAAAATTTGTGTTAACTCTTTTGCTAACTTTTTTTGGTTTCAAGTGCTTTTTGACTGTTCTGCATGATTTTCTAACATGCATATATGAACATTTAGAGCTAAGAAACTTTTTTGAAACAATTTTCCTCTTTTTTTGGCTGCACCATGTGGCACGTGAGATCTAAGTTCCTTGACCATGGATCGAATCCGTGTCCCCTGCATTCAAAGTGCAGTCTTAAATACTGGACCATCAGGGAATTTCCCTAGAGCATAAGGAACTTTCGTGAGGATTCAATGTAACTGTATTTTGCAGATAAGGAGACTGAGGTCCAGTGAGGTTAAAATGACTAAACAACGTTACACTGAAAATTACTGATGAGCTGTGTTTGGAATCCATATTTATTGCATAACACATTGATGGCATTCTCTTTTATTCTAAAACTTGAGCTAAAGATTTTATACCATGGTCACCAAAAAAGATTTTTTTAACGAAATCAAATTGCATTTTTTCTTCAGTAAAATAGACACTGCTTAATATAAGTTTTGTAACTTTTATAACACAACTCTGTATGTTTCAGTTATTTCCAATCATTTTTATTTTTTTCATGTTTCTGTTCTTTTAATATAAATTTATTTATTTTAATTGGAGGCTAATTACTTTACAATATTTTAAAGTGGTTAACGACATCAATCAACTGCTTGTGGTGATTAAAATTTTATTTTATTATTTTCATTGTATTAGGTATGTTTGTTGCACAAACAAGGCACGTCTGGTCTATTCTGTGAAAGGAGATGAAATAACATGCTGGGTTATCTTTGGAATATCACATTTGTGAGAGGTTCATCATGACTTTGACCCATACTGAATAATTTAACATGGGGCGATGCATCAAATGTGCAGGCAATCAATCTCAATCCAGATGACTAGGGAACTTATTTCTTCAATGAACTATTTTGAAATAACTTCAGGAAGTCCTTAGTTACTTTGAAGTATCAATGAAAATAGAAGGTCACTAGGCTAAAATTGTTAGATGCTCTAGATATTGCCTACAGCTCAGCAAGAAAGGTCAATACATGCCAAAGACACTTTAGATGACTATGTAGATTCTATAATTATTTTCATCTAGAGACATTAAGATACTACAGAAGGGACAAAAGCTATGTTCCCTATGTCTCTGCAAATATTATTTCCATGTACTGTGTCATGGCTGAGAAGGAAACACCCCTCATGACTCATGGCATTAAAGATGATATAGAATCAATGCAAGACTATATCATCAATATATCAATCTGTGTGCTACCAACCTAAGAGACTAATGTGAAAATTAATGACCTTGAAAATTCAAGGAATGTGCGTACATCAATCTGATTGAAAAAAGAACTGTTAAAGTGTTCCATCATTTACTGCCACCAAGCAGGAAAGGGAGATTAATGACACATGTTGATCAAATGCAGTACATAAAGAGTGAGATATCCTTTTGCCATCCTGGCAGGTCCAGAAACAATCTTGTGTCTATTTTGTAGTAAAGGTTGGATGGAGAAAATGACTAATAGGATGCAATAAGACTCCCGTGACTCTCTAGACACAGAGTGAAGTTTTCTATGGTTGCAAATAACACCCGTTCAGCAGTTCCTACCAACAGTACTGATTCCTTTGGGAACAGGGAAGCTCCCATACATTTCTACAGGCTTACAAAGCAAAAAATCCGGCATTATTCTCTTACTTTCCCAATACATGAGTGGGCAGACTACTATTTTGGCATCACATAGCTTTCCTTCTGTTCATGAAATTTCTTTCTTATTAAATAAAAAAATGGAGACAAATACACTATCATTTCAGGGCAGTGGTCTACGCCAGTGTTGCTTTGACTAAGTTGTAGAAAATCAACTGGAGAACAGAGCACAGCACGCAATTTAGGAGGATAGTCAGTTACAATCATTTAAAATAACATCCTTCTGTTCCCAGTGGCTACCTTCGGACACAAACCACCCTCTTACCTCCTGTAATCCTTCTCACTTATGAGTGTCAGAAAGTAATTTCCTAAGAGTGTTGAAGCAATTATATGTTGTATGACAATGCATTATTTCATACATATACTCTCTTCATGCCTCTACAGATTCACAGAATAGAGTTCCTCCAGCTTGAGCAGAAAGATTTGCTGAATTCCCTGGGGCTTTGTTGATCTCTTGTCATTCCTGACACAGGCCTCAACTTGATCAAAGTTTTCTCTTGGGAAAACTCAGGGTCTTTTTTTGCTTTGTTTTCTTTTGATTCTGGGTATCCTTTCTCAGCCATTTTCCCTAAAAAAACTCTTATAGTCTTTCATTGGGTATGACAGTCTTGGGATTACTAGAGAGCATCTCACATCCTTGAACCCCATTTCTATCCAATTTAATTGCTTTTCTCATCTTGTCAGTGTCCATTTACCCTAGCCCTATCATTTATAGCTTTTAGACTCCGCTATGTGATCTGTTCTGGGGAGAAAAAAAGCTCACCCTCTTTGACCTCTTTAAAGTCATTCATCTTATAAACACATAGGCTATTCTTTTTTTTTTTTTTTTTTGATAGTGGGGAGCAGGGAGAGGTAATTTTCCACAATTCATATCATATTTTATCCTCAATTTCAGCATGGAAATCTCAGTTACCCAACAGCTGTAGTTTCCTACTAATTTAGCTGGAGTTTAACCAGCAGGAGTCACATGATAAAAATCCCATTTTATCTCTCTTAATCATTAAAATAAATATGAAGACTATCTTAAGAAATACAGACAAACCAGAACCAAGATTTAGACATTTATGTATGACCTAATTACAGTACAATCTTATTATTAAATACTGTAATTAATAAACCATTTAGCAGGGAGTACACATGGCTCTGCAAAGAAGACATGAAGAACACACTCATGCACAGAAAATATGATGAACAAGCCTGTTTCAAATCCAAGGTTTAATATGACAAAGTCACAGGAGAGCTTTGATTCCCAGACACCCTGGTGACAAATCCTTCCCAGGTTCAGGGAAATGAGTGGAAATAAGTACAGGACATGGAGGGCCACCCAAGGAGCAGCACAGCAGCCCCGTCTCCAGATTGACAAGAGTTCCACAGTTGTTAGTGGTGCCAGGAGAGTATCAGAAGAGGAGCCAGGAGCCTGCCGGGGAACTAACTAGACAGCACGCATCCGCCAGTGCAGTGATGGGAGAATGTGTTCCTGAGATTAATGTTTCACAGCTGTGATGTAAACCTGGATACAGGCATAGCCGATGGGTTTTGCAGCAGGAAACAGACGAGAAATTATAGCATCCAAAGAGCCCGCTACACTGAATCGATGATAAATTTACACCTATGAGACAACTGGTGGTGGGGGAGAAAAAAGCAGCAAGCCTCATCTCTGATTTCTCTCTTTGTCCTAATTTGCCCAAATCGTGCACGTCTTAACCAGGCAACTCTCCCCACCAGCTTGTAATCATTATGGCTTTGAATATCTTTCCCTTTTCATTCTATGGCAACACCAAATAAGCGCCTCTACTTCTCAAACTTTAAATTGTGACTGCACCTTTAAGATGGATTTTAAGAACATTTTCAATGGGAAATTTCAAATATTGAATATAAATAAAAGTAGAGAGAATAGTATTAATATAATGAACCCTCATATACTTAACATTCAGCTTCATCGATTATCAACTCTTGGTCAATTCTGTTTAATTTACCACCTTTACCTTCTACTCCCCCACCCACCCTAACTCCCTCATCCTCAGATTATTTTGAAAGAAATCTTAATTTCCCCACCAGTTCTCTTACAGGGAATTTGTCATCAAGTCTCCTTAGGAAACTGGAGGTCTAGGTTGCAGCTTTATTTTTTTCTACCTGTATTAGGGAGAAAAGATATTTTGGGTGGGCTTATTATTCACTTCTTGTCCATTTTCATTATAGCTAAAATCATGGCATTCATAGACTCAATTGCTAAAGATACGCATGTGAACATATTTTTACATTGGCGAGCTTAGCAGTGAGTCAAAACATTTAATCCATTTTGGACTCTAATTGAACCTTGTAAAATATTTCCCATGGTATGAAATAATGTAAGAAAATACAGCACTCTGAAGCTATACAGGAATTCCATTAAAGTTCTTTCCACATCTATATTTGGTCCCTTGATAGTCCTTTCGAAAGATGTCACGGTTCACAAAGACAGACTCCTTTTATTGTGCGATTTGCCCCTTTACAAATCTGTGCAATGTTTGCAGTCAGAATCAGACGATTAAAATCTAAAATGCTGTTTGTGCATTTGGCTTATTTTCCACATTGGGTTGTAAGTTATACAGGCAAAGCCTTTCTCTTCAACTCCTTGGTATTTATTCACAGTGCCTAATACAGTGCTTAGTGTTTATTTTAAAAATATTTTATTTCCTATTGGATTATAGCCAGTTAATAATGTTTTGATAGTTTCAGGTGGACAGCAAAGAGATTCAGCCATACATATGCATGTATCCATTCTCTCCCAAACTCCCCTCTCATCCAGGCTGCCACATAATACTGAACAGAGTTCCCTGTGCTTTACAATAGGTCCTTGTTGGTTATCTATTTTAAATCATCAAGCATTTATTGATGCTTAAAAGAGACTTGTCAATGTTGCTTCTCATCATAAAACTCAAGTCCGTCTTATAAAATGATAGATTCTTTGGCAAATATGTGTGCAGCTACCAGCCATTTTCTATGCCCAGGGCAGACACAGCTAATCAATCACTGCATTCTTTTCTAAGTTGGGGTGCAAACTTGGTGTCCTTGGCAAGCAAACTGCAATTTATTTGCTATCTTGTTCTAAAATTATTTAGTTAGAGAAGAGAGAAGAATCATTGATTCAGCCATTGAAACTGTTAAATGTTGTCTTGTTTTAAACACTTTGCAGGTTACTTACACTGCCTCTGTAGATTTCAAGTTAGGTCAGGGCTCCTGGATATATGTGCTTTGGCCAAAGAGTAGTTCCCATGATGTGCCTGGAGTGAGAAGATCTGGTTTCAAATTTTAATTTCATCAATTACTAGCTGGGTGATCTCAAGCAAATCTAATCTCCTCCAGCTTTTGTTTTTCTTGAGTAGTATTTAGACAATAACTTCCTCCCTTTTTCAGCAGGCTATTCTGAGGGTCAGATGAAATAAGCAATCTCAGTGGCTTTTCAAATTGTTAAAACTTCATAAATGTCTGCTAAGAGAGATCTTAGAGGTCATATAAATAAGCACAGATCTTTGTCCACAATGAGGTCATACCAACTTAATGAAACACCAGTTTCCAATCTTATATTCACTTATCCGCCTATCCCTTTGATTTCTTCTTCTGTGTGATTGTCAGAGTGGCTCTGGATTTATAGGGAACCTCTTCAAAGTGTAATCTGAGGTCTAATGATGCTACATTACACTCTATTGTTAGGGGCCCAGGCTAGAGGGGGGTCAAATTGATAGAATAGAAAATTGGATACAATAGCACAAAAAAGAGTTTGACGCTTAGAGAACATTTTATAGGTCTAATGGTTTGGGGACAGTGATGGTAAGACTGCTTTTTAAAGAAGCCTCAAGGGAATCTCCCTAAATCTTTGGCCTCATCAGCCTCATGATCTAACCAGGTGACTAACCTGGTATGTTCTATTGAAACAGCTTTCTAAGAAATCTGCTCTGGATCCCCTCAGCACGTTGGCATATATGACAATATGGAAAATATGCAGTGGTTAATTTTCCTAACCACCCTGAAACGAACATATTTGCAAAGCATTTCATCAGCAACTTAGTAAATTGCCCTTTAAGAGGTACATTACTTCTACAATAGTATCATAAAACTCCTGCTGCCAGCCATAATTCACAGGTGGTAGCTGCAGAAAGTGGATTCGATAGTACTTCAATATCCCTCTGTCCTGAGGTGCTAGTTTCTAAGTAACAGGCTGGCGATGTGTGTGAGCATGTTTCTACTTTGGGGGCTTTGAGTCAAAATAATTTATAAACCTATCTCTTGCTTTCTCTCTCTCTCTCATTTTTTTTTAAGCCTGATATGCTCAGGGGCATATCAGCAGCTGTATGGAAATTGTTCTGGTGAGGAGAGGGTCCAATCTGAAGGTCACTGTGTATAATATTTGAAAAGGCACTTCACATTTATTTTTGGCATTCAGGGTTCTTGCGTGATATTTAAAGTGAATTTTAAATGCATTGTAAGAATGATGAGAAAGGAAGGTTTGTTTTTTTTTTCCCCCAGACTGTGTTTTATAGGAAAAACTATCTAGTGAAATAGGAACATCGGGTTCCATGATTCTAGTTACTTTAAACTTGTACATTGCTTCATCTGTGATTCAAACGTCAAGTCAAAGTAAATTGCTTAAGTGCTTTGAAAATCCCTCTCAACCGTTCAGCCAAATTTGAAAGCATCCATCCATTTATCCATCCAAAGCAGACATGGCTTTCAGAGGGTGGGGGGAGGACAGAAAAATCTGTGTCACTGGCAAACTGAATAGGGAGCAAAGGGAATCCTTTTGAGGGAAAGCACAAATTTCATTACTAATGGTTTTTCAAATATTTGACTTGTAAGGCTTCTGTAAATATGATCCTAAAAACTCCATGATCCACTTTACTGTCTATGTTTTTCCTCCTAGATTCTACCTTTCTGTCCTTTTCGCTAAAGGGTAAAACTTTATATTAAAAAAAATGCATACAACACCTCTGTCCTCCCTTAAAACCCTTTCAGCAACTTTGAAACCCTGAAGCTTTACTTAGTTGCTTTATTCTCATCTCTCATAGAAATTGATGTGACTTCCATGACTAAACCTTCTACTTAGTTTTTTTTGAAGTCATACCACTTACAATTTTGTCTTTTCCAAAAGAAAAGAAAGAAAAAGGAACTCTTTAAGGAACTAGTCAGGTAATTATAGCTAACTTTGCATTTTATTGTTTTATTATTTTCTTCTTTATTCCATCTCCTTGTGGGCCTGGATGCTACGTGACAGATATTTAGTTCTGGATGGAAACCTTGAGATAGTATCCAAATCCTTAATTTGAATAGATGATAAAAATGAAAGAAAACAACAACAAAACCAAACAAAAATAGGTGAGAAAAATAGGTCTGGGACAGATAAATGCTGTGTCTGATGTCAACGAGTGACAATGTCTTCCAATAATTCCCCTAAGCCATTTCTTATCTAAATGATATAAACATAATTTAGAATTTGGAGTTATTTGTACTAAGCCCTAAATGCTGTTTTTAGGGTACTCTAACTTAACAAAGTACAGTCATCATTTGTACTATTTCTCTTTGCCTTGGCGTTACAGCAGATTTCCTCTTTTTTTTTTTTTTGCAAAGTAAGAAGGAAAGTAAAAGATGAAACATCTTCGGCAGCCTAAGTGGCATAGCTTTTCCATGTAAGCCACAGTTTGTTAGTTACCCCCATCTGGCTAAATAGTGCCCTTCTGAGGCACATGGGCTGATCTCTGCACAGATAAATGATGAACCAAAAATAGTTTGCGTGGTCTACTGGTAGGCATAAAAAGCAATGAGGTCAGCCCAGCGTCCAGAAGAGATGAGCACTAATGTATTTTTCTGACCACTTTGATTTGCAAACAAAATCATGCAATTTTGAAAGGCGGAGGACGGGGTTTAACGAAAAGAAAAAAAAAAATTAGAAATGTCAAGTGTAATCCTTTGAAATAGGTAGTGAAAGCTCAGGAGGATAACTGTTTTGATGGTCTGAGTCCTGCCAGTGAATGACAGGGAAAATGAGACCCTTTCAGACAAATCCATTGTGCTCCTGTCAAAGGTGACTGAAGCTCTGTTCAAACACCTGTTTTTAGTCTCTATGAATATTAAAAGCCTCTGTAATTTTTTTTGGAAGCATTGATTTTGAAGTGTTACAGTACACATCATCTCAGTCTGGTTCCAACTCGCTGCCAGTCCTCAGTTTTCCCTGAGGATATGCATAATTTTTAAAATTTGTGACAGTTAGATTTGCAGACATAGAGCATATTGAAACTGAAGGAAAAAAAAAGCAAGATAGCTTAAAAAAATGTAGTAGTAGTCACTTTAATGTGATTTTAGATGTAATTTACTTTCAATTTAGCATAAAGGTGCTAACCACACAAACTGAGATGGAAACATAAAATAAAGGCATCCAGGAAGAGAGGAAGGCATGCTTTTCCAAAGACATCATTCCATCACTAAGAGCCGTGAGACGGTCAACCGTGTAGGGAGACTGATTCCATTGGTTAAGTAATTCTCTGGTAAATATCATGTATGTGAGCTGTGCACAGGCTTTCTAGAATGCAGTACTTTTTTCTAAATTTAGTTTGCATAGATTATGATTCCTTCCAAAGTTAAAGGTATGTGACATGAACCAATCAGATTTTATGTGGTTTCTTAGAAATATATGTTACGGATCCTACAGACTGTATAGAATATAGCCATTAAATCTTCCAGCCGCTCTTTCAGGGTTCTTTCTCCTTGGTTCAAGTGAAACTGTGTTAACGCAAATCATGGTCCCATAAAATGATCGCATATAACTAACTCCTTCCAGATTTCACTAATTCTGGTCTTGACTAATCCCTACTTTGTGAAGGAATCCAACCCAGTATAATCCCTAATCACTTGAGCCAGTTTTGGTGCATATCACATCACAGCTGTGAAAAAACAATTGTCCTAATTCTTCTTGAAATTCAGGAGGCAGAGCCTGTGGGGTCAGGAAATTACAGCTGGGCTGTCTAGAATTTGCAATCAACATTTCAAGCCACTCATTCATATTTAGTGATGAAGATGAAGCCAAAATCTGTCTTACACTGAGAAAGGATCTGAAAGGATTTGCTCCATATTGCCCTGATAGGCCTCTTTTACTCTTTGGAACTTGACAGAGTAGAAAGAAATCAGGTAACCTAACCTTCTTTTTCTGTTTTAGCTCTTAGGGATGACCTGTATTTGGCCTCATTTGGTGGCTAATTCCAGGCATCGACACGAGGCAGAACTTGCTACTTATGTAACAGGAGTTGCCATCTCTGCCATCTATGATGATGCTGTGCTTACCATTTTTCTGGATTACATTTTCCTGTCTAAACTGCAAATATAAAGACACAGATGATGGACCTATAACATCTCCGAGTCTCGTGAACTCTAATGAAACCAAATAGTTATAACAGAAAGCTACCTAACTCGCGAGAGTTCTCAGACTCCAAAGAGCCAACCGTCAGCTTCCAAGGATCATACCATCATTGTTCATTCTGCCGTTTCCCAGCTCAGGAGTGAGAAGATAATGTCAATCAGATGATGTGCTTTGTTTATACAGTATACTCTCCAAGGGCTTCTCAGTTTGCTCAGAGGAAAAATAGTCTCTGCAGGTGCCTAAATGTCCAGCTACCTGCTACCTTGTCAGTCCCATCTCCTGCTATTCTCCACCTTGTCTTTCACTGCCAACAGCGGCTTCACTGCTTTGCTTTAAACAGCGCCCTCTGCCCCCAGTGCTATCCACCCTTTTTTTCACTGTTTCACTGCTCTATTTCCCCATCAAGTGCACAGATCACTATCTGATATACTATATATTTTAAAATTTATTTTTATTTATCTATCTCCCAACACTGGATTCCATGAAGAGAGCAATTAACTTTTTTTTTTTTTTAAATCTCCAACTTCCAGAGCAGTATCTAGCAAAACAGGTGCTCAAGCATTATTTTTTGGATTGAAGGAATGAATCCATGACCACTTCTGGGCTCCTTGTCGCTTTGTAGTATGAAGTCACGTAGTTTCTCCCGAAGGAGACAAGGAGGCCCTCTGATGCAAATATCTGCATCTGATCATAAATATGAGTACAGAGGATGTCAAATCTCACAAAGTGTGTCATTTTAGATCAATAAACTGAGCACCTACTATGTGTTCGAATCTGAGAATGCAGCACACTTCTTTCCACGGAGGAGCTCACAGTCTGGCCCTGGGTGATAGCCTAAGGCTGCATGATTTACTTCCTCAGCTAATGTATCAGGCAAGAGAGTGAGCAGAGAAGAAATCCAGTTCCTACTGTGCCAGCTAAGCCCTGTGCCTTTGGAGTAGCACAAGAGAGATGCTGTTTTGTAATTCTTGTACCTGTAAGGCCTACTTTAGTGCAATTTACAAAAAAAAAAAAAAAAAAGAAAACTCTCTTGTCTAGCAGCTGGCCCAAGTCAGCTATGGATCCACTTAAACACTCATTCAGAGTCAACTCTTAAGCTCCCAACTTAACCTCTGATCTCCGAGATTGATTTTTCATTCAGTGCTGCTTTGAGTTTAAGCATGTAAGCATCACTTCCTAAAGGAAACTGGGTCCAGTGGACCCAGGAACCTCCTTCATACAGTACATCTCCTCACAAACCACTTTTGAAAGACAAATAGTTGCTGATCTTCCAAGGGGAGCTAAGTAGGATTCAGAGCCAAAAGCTGTCACTTGTGTGGGCTGTGCGCTTAGTCTCTGAGTTGTGTCCAACTCTTTGAGACCCCATGGACTGTAGACCGCCAGGCTCCTCTGTCTATGGGGATTCTCCAGGCAGGAATACTAGAGTGGGTTGCCATGCCCTCCTTCAGGGGATCTTCCCAACCCAGGGATCAAACCCAGGTCTCCCCCATTGCAAGTGGATTCTTTACCATCTCTGCCACCAGGAAAGCGCAATTAAGTATCCTAAAATGTTTAACTTTTTGCTTTTAGAGAGTATGCAGAATTCCTAAACAACTGACAAGGCAACATTTAATTTTAGTCTTTACTAACTTATTTACTAACTATTTCAGGGGTAAAATTCCCAGGAAAGTGTCCTTTCATAAAAATAAATTCCTTAACAACTTTTTCAGTAATGCCTTTAATGGAGAAGGTGATTTGAAGCATCTAGTTTCTAGACCCTAATGGCAGAAAGTGAAGAGGAACTAAAGAGCCTCTTTAGCTGAAGGTGGAAGAGGAGAGTGAAAGAGGGAGATAAAAGAGTGGAAAACCTGGCTTAAAACTCAGCATTCAAAAAACGAAGATCATAGCATCTGGTCCCATCATTTCAAGACAAATAGATGGGGAAAAATGGAAACAGTGACAGACTTTATTTTCTTGGGCTCCAAAATCACTGTGGACGGTGACTGCAGCCATGAAATTAAAAGACGCTTGCTCCTTGGAAGGAACGTTATGAAACCTAGACAGTGTATTAAAAAGCAGAGACATCACTTTGTTGACAAAGGTCTGTATAGTCAAAGCTATGGTTTTTCCAGTAGTCATGTATGGATGTGAGAGTTGAACCATAAAAAAGGCTAAGCGCTGAAGAATTGATGCTTGCAAACTGTGTTACTAAAGAAGACTCTTGAGACTCCCATGGCCTGCAAGGAGATCAACCCAGTCAATCCTAAAGGAAAGCAACCCTGAATGTTCATTGGAAGGACTGATGCTGAAGCTCTAATACTTTGGCCACCTGATACGAAGAGCCAACTCATTGGAAAAAGACCCTGATGCTGGGAAAGATTGAAGGCGGGAGAAGAAGGGGAATGATAGAGGATAAGATGGTTGGATGGCATCACCGACTTGATGGACATGAGTTTGAGCAAAGGCTCAAGTCTTTCCTTGGGCCATGCGTGTCCTCATGGGGTCTCACTCACATTTTTGTCCCATTCTCTCCACTGCTGTTGATGGAGAATCTGCTCACTCTGAGCGCAGGAAGCAAAGCCAACCCACAGACTTCCTGGATCTGGTTTCCTCTCCTTTTTCCTTCTGAATACTCCCCCTGGGGCACTGAGACTTGACTCAAGCCTTCAGAGGCATTTCCCAAGGAGCTTCCAATCCCTTTTTCAAGTTTCACTCTTTGCTAGTCATTTACATGCCTGAGGCTATTTATGCATCTGAAATTGCAAGGGGAAAAAGTTCTTTTTGCTTTCCCTGCATATGGCGGGGAAACGTTATGATGTTGGAGGAGCTCCGTCTCCATTTTTTTTTTTTTTTCCCTCTGCCTCATCTTCTCTACCTCAGAACTTAGACCAGATCCTATAGTACATGCAGGAAAATCTTTTAGAATCTAGAATAGATGTATACACACCCGTGTATGTGTTCTCAGTCATGTCCGAATCTTTGTGACCCCAGGGACTAGAGCCCACCAGGCTCCTCTGTCCATGAGATTTTCCAGGCATTCATGCTTCTAAATCTGACCACAGGAATATTTTCTGTCTTTAAATAACTTGCTCAAAGTCACCTTTGTCTCGAAGCTTCTCCTGATCTCTTCATCTTGATTTATATTCTCACTCCCTTCCCCCTTCAGAGCACTTCTTTCATAATACATATTTTACCTTGTATTTTGGATTTCATGTAGTTGTCGATTTTATGCATCCTATCTGAGAACAGGAACTGTCATATCCACCTTGAAGGCCCCTGACGCTCTCAACACAATTTCTTGTTTGAATCAACAGCTCAGTATCTAAGTGTGGGTTTTGTTTTAGTTCATGGGCAAATTCTTGCAGTGGAAATGACCAAGGGTCTGTTTCCTGCAGGTCTGCAGAACATCCACTGCATCCATGAGCTCAGGGATGTGGTGCCTCTCAGACCTACCTAATTGCTCAGAATTACATTTACTTTATGAATGGGGTTAATAATAGCTATCTATTAGGGGGATTCAGAAGAGCATTCTTTAATTAATGATGAGGCAACCCTCCAAAATCCTCAGAGGAAATAAAAAGATAAACATTACTATACCTCTTATTATTGTAGATAGCAGTTATTAAACTCTCCCATAAACAGGGACCAAGTACAATTTTAAGCCAACTAATAGTTTAATAAAAAGCAGGGAGGGGTTACCAGGGTTGAGCTAACATAAACACTTTGGCAAAAGTATTCCCTCCTTCTGTTGCAATTAATACTGAATAAGACGAGTTTTCCGAGTCTGTTTCCTCACCTGTTTAGTTAAGACCCTAAGGACCTCTGAATTAACCCCAATGGTCCCTTCTTAGCTGCTTGGCAAATCTCTGGTTTTCTTAACATCACAAATCTCTGATTAACTGAATGGTCCTCTATGTTTTCATATAACTCTGTAGCCTTATAACTGCTTTCTCCTAAGGGTTTCATTTTGGCCAAAGTTTTGAGGGACAAGGGCAGATTTTTCAAAAAGTCATTTGGCAGTAGAACACTATAGAAAATCTTTCAGAGCACTTGGAACATGCAAATCTAAGTTTTTGAATCTTGGTGTCCCAGAAAATATTTTAGCTTAGGGCTTCCCTTGTGGTTCAGACAGTAAAGAGTCTGCCTACAATGTAAGAGACTCAGGTTTGATTCCTGGGTTGGGAAGATCCTCTGGTGAAGGAAATGGCAACCCACTCCAGTATTCTTGCCTGAAAAATCCCATGGATGGAGGAGCCTGGCAGGCTATAGTTCATCAGATAGCAAAGAGTCTTACATGACTGAGCAACTAACTCTTTCACACACACAGAATAATCAGGCAATATTCTTGCTTACTCTACCACACACTTGCCAGTGCAGGAGATGTAAGAGATGTGGGTTCGATCCCTGGGTCTGGAAGATCCCCTGAAGGAGAGATGGCAACCCACTCCAGTATTCTTGCCTGGAGAGTTTTATGGACAGAGGAGCCTGGCAGGCTATAGCCCATAGGGTCACAGAGAGTTGGACAAGACTGAAGTGACTCAGCACATATACACTCTACCACACAAGCCAATCAGTGCTTCTCACACATAGAAATGAGTGTTTCTAGGCTTATCAAAGGTTCCCTGAGGAGCATTTCAGAGCCTCAGTGAAGTAAGGTAGCTCATTGAGGATGCAGGCATCTGGCCACAAACCAAGAAGCATTCTGCTTCCTTCGAGAATGCTCATGGAATGGATATTGGGAAAAGTCCCATTGAACGGTGAGAGAAGCTTGCAAAGAGATTTAGAAAACTCCTTCATTGGCTCCTTCTGCCTGGCTTGAGTGTTCAAAATGGTCTTGAAAACTCAGAACCACTGGACTGTGTGCCTTGCAGCTCACTCTTTGAACTCCAGTTCAACACTGTTCTCAGAAGTTGTGCCCAGATCTCCTTAGGATTTATCATGCAGCTTTTTAAAAATTTTAATTTATTTTTAACTGGAGGATAATTGCTGTAAAGCAATTATGTTGTGTTGGTTTCACACAGCAACATGAATCAGCCACAAGTCCACATCTATCCCCTTTCTCTTACATCTCCCTCCCAATACACCCCCATCCCACCCCTCTAGGTTGTCACAAGCACCAGGCTGAACTCCCTCTGTTACACACACTAGCTTGCTATTTCACACATGGTAGTGTATATATTTCTATGGTACTCTCTCAATTTATCCCACCTTCTCCTTCCCCAGCTGTGTCCACAAGTCTGTTCATGACATCTGCGTCTCTATTCCTGCCCTGCAAATAGGTTCATCAGTACCATTTTTCTAGATACCATATATATGTCATGCAGCGTTTTAAAAATTCTTATTGTGGTTAAAAAATATTTTTAAGTATATAGAGCAGGGTTGGTAACCATATGTACACTGTTGTAGAGCAAATCTCTAGAACTTTCTCACCTTTCATGAGTGAATCTCTCTATCCACTGAAAAGCTCCTCCTCCAGCCTCAGCCCTTGGCAATTATCAATCTACTTTCTGTGTCTAGAAGTTTGACTACATCAGATACCTTGGATAAGTGAAATTATCCAATATTTGTCTTTCTGAATAGCTTATTTCACTTGGCATAATGTCCTTAAAACTCCATGTTGTAGTATATGAAAGGATTTCCATTTTTTTTTTTCCAGAGGTATGCTACCCTTCAAAACATATATATTTTGTGCACACAATTTAAGTATTTCTAGTGTCTGTAGTTGATGATCTCTTTATTTCCTGGGAAGGAGAGAAACTTCCCTGAAAATTTTGAATAAAGGAGTTACTCTCCTGGGTCAATGTCTGAGTTTGGATCCCATGGTTCATGAGATACGCCTTAAGAGGTTTATGACTAATGAGAACCTATTGTATAGCACAGAAAACGCTACTCAGTCATCTGTGGTGACCTAAATGGGAAGGAAATCCAGAAAAGAGGGGCTACATGTATACGTATAGCTGATTCACTTTGCTGTAGAGTAGAAACTAACATAACTTGGTAAAGCAACTGTATTCCAATAAAAAATTTAAAGAAAACACCAATACTTGGGTCACATTAATGTGTTATCACTTGTACCTCTAAGAAAGCAACAAAAATAACTTTAAAAAAAGCAAATAGAAGATACAATCTCTTCTCCCTCAATTACAACATATTTTCAGTGACAGAGACAAATTTTTGGCTTCAGTGTTACCTGAAGTAGTCATCTCCATTCATAACATCCCCTGTGGTGGTATATGATTCCATGAAAATTTTGTGTCAATTAATACCTTAGTACTAATATTCTAGTGCTACTGTACTAGAGACAGTACAAATACAGAGTTTAGCAGTAAAAATGGAATTTTACTGCGTTTACCCATATATCCTCACCGTTTTCCCACAGAAGCTTCAGAAAGATAAATGGCATGGTTTTTGGAGTAAGTTTGAAATTCTGCCTCTACCACTTACTACCACAAGTTGGTGCTTGACCCAACTACTCTTTAAGCCAAAAATTGGCTTTCAGCCACCTCTCTGAGACTCAGTTTCTTCATCGGTAAACACTTTTTAAAATTAATTTTGTATTGGAGCGTAATTGCTTTACAATGTTATGTTAGCTTCTGTTGCACAGCAGACTGAATCAGCTGTATGTATATGCATATCTGGGCTTCCCACGTGGCGCAGTGGTAAAGAATCCACCTGACAATGTGGGAGATTCTTGCCTGGAGAATTCCATGGGCAGAGGAGCCTGGCGGGCTACCGTCCATGGGGTCACGAATCGTTGGACATCACTGAGTGACTGAACACACAACACATCCCATCCCTCTAGCTTTCATTGGTAAAATTAATGTCACATGTGTTTCACGAGGCGGTAGAGGGATGAAAGGTGATTAATTCAGTGGTGGGTCACACTCTTGATCCAGCACAGTTCCTGTCACAAATAAGTGCCTTATAAATAACCACTGGACCCTGACCCTCTCCCATACTTGGAAAGCTAGTGCTTTCGACTCTCACTGAAATATCTACAGAGCCTCAAAGACCTGTCCTCTGCTCAAAGAAATACTGGTATACAACAGGTTGAACATACAAAAAAGATAAATTAGGAGTTGACTATTTGCTTTACAAAATGAGTCTTTGATTGACAACAAGACTAATGACTTCTGGTTTTCCAGCACCTCCTGGGCCTGTTTGTAAACTATTGCTCTTGAGTTTTACACAGTTCTCTCCTGAAACAATTCTTCTTACAGGGCAAGTTCCTCTGATACTCATAAATAGAACTTGATTTCTCATATTTTTGTTTCCTTACAGGTTTTTAAGATGACAGCGATTGGCTACCTTATAGTATGTATTCATTTATGTCTCAGAGCTTTGAAAGGAAATACAAATTAGGCCAGCCTGACTTCCCATGCAAGTCATTTCCATATATGCTGGTCCCACTAGAAACAAGAAAAATGTAAAACCTTGAGCTACTGTAAACTCCTGCAGGATTTAAAATGCAGTATTTGTTTTTGTTCAGTTGCTGAGTTGTGTCCGACTCTTTGTAACCCCATGGACTACAGCACACCAGGCTTCTCTTTCCTCCACTATCTCCTGGAGTCTGCTCAAGTTCTATTTACATAGACCATAATTAAATCTGGTTACACATGGTGGTGCTTGACTCAACTATTTTTTGGCCTAAAACTCCAACAAGCAGCCAGTCACTGGAGTCCTTTCTATTTTTTTCCAAAGCTCTCAACTTGGCCCCAAGTCAGGCATCTGAGACACATAAAAACACATGGATGTTCTTTCAGCCTCCTGTTTCCGAGGTTTCTGGAGCAGGTGATCATTAATGCAAATTTATAGGCCATTACAGAATTTTAAAAAATGTGTTGTGGTTGAATAAAAACCATAAGCTTTTCACACTTGCTTTTTAATTACCAAATTTTTTTTTTGTTAAAGAAAAGTTACAGATTTAGCCACACTGGTTCTAGAAAAGGTATGAGCTAAACATTCTTTGACAAAAACAAAACAAAACAAAACTCCCCAAAGAGGGTGATTTCTTTGGCAAAAATGTAGATTTCCTGTATTTAAAAAAAGTTGTATAAGGATCTAAAACAAGCATGTTTCAGAGAAGGGTCTGTTGTTCAGAGTTCTGCCAATGCCAGGGTGTCGGGGGGCAGACACCCATGAAAGCTCTGGATGGTGTGTTGGGTGTGTGTGCTTCTGTGTGATACTACTGCTGGAAACTTCTCTCCTGGTCCTTTCCCCTCCCATTGCCCCAAATTTGCTTAGACTGAAAGGAAGCAAAGAGCTTGCAGTACTATTAGTTCCTGTTTAAATTTAAAGTGAGGACTAAGCTAAACATGGCTTTATGAAAGGAGTATTTCAGGAATGAATGGGTTAGTCATTAGGCCATGAGTAGTGGATTTTCAACAGGCCATGGCTACATCTTGCTAAAGACATAGATCTGCCATGGAGATCTTTGCTTTCTGAGAGAATACATTTTGCGGGGGGTTGGGGGGGTGGTGGTGGTGGTGGGGTGGGGTGGGGGGTGCTGTTTTAAATAATTCTGTCTTCTGGACAGCTAACATTTCTCCTGCCTCACTGTCACAACACAGCCAGTTTTTCTAGTTTACAACAGACACACACAGTTGCAATTTGGCCCTTTGTGATTTTTCTTATATAGTTTCTTGAGATCAGCAACGAAGATTGTGAAATATTTGGTTTTTTTTTAATGATTAAAACAGAGGGCTGGCTATGGAAGTAGCAAAAACAGATATGTTTTTTCATGTGAATAGTCAGATTATTTTGTTCCTCTTTTGCTTTATTAAATAAAATGTACTATTTCCTCTGACATTTATTTTTCTGATCCCAATATTAGGAAAAACTGAGCATAGGGCAAGACCACTGTGCTTAGCTTGCACTTTTCACGATAAGAAAACCATTTGCTGAGATCCCTTTCAGGCCGAAAATGTTTCACCCGATCTATTTGAATTTTTAATAACAGTAAAATAAGCAAACCCTCTGATAACAGAGTTTAACATTAATTTTTAATAATCGCATGCCTTTAATGTTGCCCTTTGTATCTGGGTAGGGGAAAGCCCTTTATATAGAAAATTAATTAGAAAATAAAATTTATTTCTGATGCTTTCCTTATTCTTGGGGTCTACCAGGGAGTCAGGGATGCAGGCTAGCCAACATTTCTGAACATGCTTCTTCAGAAACAGTGCCACCAAGGTCAACAGCCAAGATACTAGTTTAACATTTTCTGCTTAGTGATATTTCCTCTCTCTGCATGGTTGGATTCTTCTAGGCTCCAGAGTAGTGAGCTATCTCTACAGCCTTTATGATTGAGTACCATCAGCCCATGGGTCCTTGGAATTGTCCTTTGGGTCCATGTGAAGACTTGAATACAGCAATATTTATCATTCACTCACCCATTCATCATAGTAATGAAAATTTATTGGACACCCACTGCACACCAAACCCTGTGCAAGGCACCAGGGAAGAGCAGTGATCAACTCAACTATGGTCTAAACCGTGTAGCCGTGGGGACACAGCGAGGCTTCTCGCAGTTCTGTCAGGGACCTCTGTGAAGCCTGATGTGCGGGGAAATGTTTAGAAGAATCTCCATGCAGCCCATCCCCTCATGCCTGACCTGTTCCGGCCTCAAATTCCGCACCTGAAATATTACCTACCTCGTTGCATTTTTATGAGGAGTCAATGAGAAATACTCATTGTAATGCCTGACACAAAGTGCAGTCATGCATGGTGACTATCTTTATGGTTATTTTAATAATGGTCACAGTTCAAAAAGTAACAACTATCATTTATTTTCTGCTATGCATTTATAGAAGAGGCTCTCTGTTAGGCCAGTTTCCCAGGTGGTGCTAATGGTAAAGAACCTGCCTGCCAATGCAGGAGATGTAAGAGACATGGGTTCGATCCCTGGGTTGGGAAGATCCCCTAGAGAAGGCAATGGCAACCTCCTCCAGTATTCTTGCCTGGAGAATCCCATGGACAGAGGAGCCTCAGGGGCTACAGTCCATAGCGTCGCAAAGAGTCGAGGTGACTGAGCGGCTAAAACTTTCACTTTCACCCAGTCTTGAAGACCTTCCATGCAACAGTCAATTTCAGGTGTGCCGCAGTGAAGAGTTACTCTGCCTTCTCTGTGAGTTACTGTCGTCTTTTCATTCATATATTTTAACCTGGATTATCGAAGCATTCTTTTTATCTCTACTTTTCACATGGCGGTGCAATTGTGAGGTTGCTTTGGGTCTGACTGGCTGGAGTCAATGAAGCTATCCTTTTAACTTTGTGTTCTTGAGCTGGGGAAAAGATGATCCAACTGCAAATGTTTTCATGCATCACCCGACCCTAACCTAAATACTTGCCCAGCCACACTTTCATGGCTGGCATTTTGCTGAAGTGGAGTTTGTAATTAAAATCCTCCTTGGCTTCTATAGTTTCTCTCCTATTCAAGCTACATGATTCAAGTGGTTATTATGCCTTTACACAGCAACTGTAAAACGGAAATTAAAAAATTAAGGGTTGGATGCCAAAACTGAAACAAACACCAATAAATATTCTCATGATATCCCTACATGAAATACCCTTTGATAACCAGACCTTCCAGGGTTTTTGCTTGTGTGTTGGAAAATAAGTACTTACAGATTCAGCTTACACCTGATACAATTATTCCCCATCCTGCCTTTCTGAGATCATAAAAATAACAAGTTTATTCCACCAAAGGCAAATAATACTTAGAGACAATTAGGAAAAGTTAATGGAAGGAATAATTAAATGTATGTTAAATAACAATATATCAAACACAATTGTGTTTAGAATGAATATTGTCTCATGAACAGAGTTGTGACTGATGTCAGCACGAAATCTCGATTCTGCTACATTCTTATCTGACTGCCAAAATATTTTTCCCTTGTAGGGTTGCAAAATCAAGTATATTCCGGTTCCCACCAGATTTGATAGTGTTTCACATTACCATATTTAGACTAGCATTCCAACAATACAGCCGGGAAATAATTCTTGAAATGCATCTCATATTTAGCACATTAAACGTAAGTAATCCCCACAGCCAGCATTTATATCTGCCTGGTTACTCCTCCCAAACTTGTTAACAGAATTTTGAAAAATCCCATTTTAAACTCATCTGTCTAGTTTTTTTTTTTTTTTTTTTTAAACCAAAGAGAATATATATGTGTTGGAAGGGATGTCGCCACTTGAGGATGAGGTGGCTTTGGGCCATCAATCTTTTCAGGATTGGAGAATATTCTTTAGGCCTATGTGTATGTGTGTATGGTAAAAATAGAAGCTCTTCACTTTCTAGGGTGTTTTACCCTGGGATATTTTCACCTCTTTGGAAGCAGTCTATACTCCTCCTGCCTCATTTTAGTCTGTCATTTTAGCTAGAGATGAAACAAATTTTCTTATAAAGACAATCATTTCTAGAAATAATAGTTTCTCAGACAATCCTCATCCCCCAACCATGAAAATCATTTTCTCCTCTGTGAGGTTTCAATATTTCTTGACACAATTAATGAAAAAATATCAAACACACTTATTAGTTAAGTGTGAAATATATATTAATAACACATGGCTAATGTTACAAAAGAACATAAAGCAGGCTGAGCATTGAAGAATTGATGACTTTCAAATTGTGGTGCTGGAGAAGACTCTTGAGACTCCCTTGGACTGCAAGGAGATCAAACCAGTCAATTCTAAAGGAAATCAACCCTGAATACTCATTGGAAGGACTGATTCTGAAGCTACAATACTTTGGCCACTGGATGCAAAGAGCCGACTCATTGGAAAAGACCCTGATGCTAGGAAAGATTGAAGGCAGGAGGAGAAGGGGGCAACAGAGGATGAGATGGTTGAATAGCATTACTGACTCAGTGGACATGAGTTTGAGCAAGCTCTGGGAGATGGTGAAGGACAGTGAAGCCTGGTGTGCTGCAGTCCTTGGGGTCGCAGAGTCAGACACTACTGAGCAACTGAACAACAAATGGTACAAAATCGTATGTGACCTCATAATTTTTTCACAGCAATATATGAAACACAAAATGGACAAAGCTCTCATTTCTGGAAGGAAGATCTGTTCCTAAAGGTTTATACTAAATGTAAGTGAGCAGCGGTGGGAATAGAATTGTCTTCTCCTTGGTTTTGGATTCCACTTTTCTGTTAATGCTGCTGAAGTTGGCATTGGCACTTTTGGCAACCTTGTGCCATAGAAGAGTCCACAAGTCAAAGAAAACTCCTGTCTCTTTCACCTCTCCTAAGTCTCTTTTCACCTCTCCTTCAAGCTTTTGGGTTGGCCAAAAAGCTCATTTGGGTTTTTCCATAAGATGATACAGAAAAACCTGATGAACTTTTTGGCCAACCCAATAAATTCTGGTCATTTCCCCCTTCAGGTACTTCTTGGATTGTGGTTCTTGTCTCTCTGTGTTTGGGTTAAGGATGAACCAAGAGTGAAGCAATGCATATCAACTCCAGAACAGAGCTTTTAGTTGCTGGTGCAAGAGCCCTTTTGTTTTTCTTTTATCTTTGCAATTGGCAACAGTCAAGATAAGGGGACAGACCCTCGGCCTGAGATCTAGAGTAAGAGCTAGGGAGGTAAGCCAGAATCAGTATGGAATAACCATGTAGTCTGAGTGAGAAATAGACCTTTATTATGAGAAGCCACCAAGAATTTTGGCTTGATCATTTCTGCTGCACCCCTCAGCCTATCCAGACTGATGAAATGATACAGTAATTTTTCAGAGGAAAAACATCACATCATAGATTGAGTGACACAAATTTTACATGCTTCCCTGGCTATTACTATAATTATTTCCTTAACTCATTAACCTAGGACCCCAGTAGTCCCTATAGCAACTCTGTGCAATTTAGAACACATTTCAGCATCAGGGTATACGTCACAGAGATCAGAGTGTGACCTGGGTTTCAGCCCACTAGCTATCTTGGTTTGTCACTTTGTGTAAGGGTCCATTTAATTTAAGCTAGGCAGCCACATATTTGGTTCCAATTCCTTTTTATTTTTCTTTCATATGAAGCAAGGATTACACATGCTAACAATCTTCTTTTCACTGCCTTTGAAACCATTGATTTTTTTTTTTAACATTCGAAGGACTTACGCAGGAACTTTCTGTTTGCAAAGATTTTCTCACAAAATGGTAATAATTATAATTATGCTTAACTGACAAAGTAGATATGAGCATCATTGAGATAATGTATGCAAATAACACACTTTGTCAACTATAGAATCCTCTACACAGTGAGTCATTTGCATTTCCACTGATTAGAATCTTTGGAGGTGTGCTCAGCTGATCAATTGTGTCTGACTGTGCAACCCCATGGACTATAGCCTGCCAGGCTCCTTTGTCCATGGGATTTTCCAGGCAAGAATGCTGGAGTGGGTTGCTGCTTCCTCCTCCAGGAGATCTTCCTTGCTCAGATATCGAACCTGTGTCTCCTGAATTGGAAGGCATATTCTTTACCGCTGCCATTTTATAGATGGGGAAGTCGTGTTTCTAAGAGGTACAGTGACTCGCTCAGAACAGTGACTCAATCAGAATACTCAGTGTGTCATAAAGCCAGGCTTTGGCCCATGTCTTTAGATTCCAGTTCCATTTCATCTTAGATTGTACCACGTGGGCTGGAGAAAAGCTGGTATCTCAGCAAATAAGTTGATTTAGAAATCATGGATGTACAATCCTTTAGGCTTTCAACTTCTTCAGTACCCTTTGTAATGTTAAACATATCATCCTTGCTGATATATTTCTTATTTTTCCCAATGGAGAAATTTATAGGGGAAATGATCTCCTTCAGAGCAAGGGCTTAACTCCAGAAGGCTCATGGTGTAGATAAAGCCATCACAAAATGGGAGGAGACTGCCACTGTGTATTTGTTTATTTCTCTAGACCCAAGTGCGAACTCCGTCACTGGGATGAGGATACTGAGAGCCCTCAGCACCTCTTTGAGCCCCACAATTTGCATCTACATTTCAGAATCTGACTTTCACAAAATACAAATTATTTATGTATATAAACTTGCTCTAAGCTAAATCAATTTAAATAAATATTTTATGAACTTGCTTTACTGGGCACTGTGTTGTTTTTTCTTTGTCACGAAGGTGAAAATCTACTGGTTCCAAGCACAAATGGTGGTGGAGTGGCATCATGTTTGAATGAGTTTGTCGTTGTTTTAGTGACAAAGCATGGCTTTTGTGGGAAATTTGAATCAAAATGATAGCAGTGCATCACACGAAAGAGAACACTATCATCTCACAAGAATGTGTGGCGTGTTGGGGTGAGTAGTAGCAGAATTGGACACTGGAAACACAAATCCAGTTGCCTCTTGTTATTTGCAGGAGTTATGGTCTATAGGGTCATTGAGATGGAATTAATGAATATTGAACAAGGCATTGGTCTTATGGGACATTGGTTCCTGTGAGCCTCTGGTCAGCCAATCAATACATAGCCTCTATGTATGTGTGTTCTATTTAAAGACATGTATTTATTTCATTAACACTGGACTCAAGGCCAACTATAACTTCCTAGTACAGCACATTGTAGCCTTCTTATGCTTAGGAACACTAGATAGCACTTCAGCCCTGAGCTTGGGGGCCATGTCAAGCAGCAACATTACCAAAGGAAAACACAAAGATAGGGAAAATGTGGCGCTAAGCAGATTGGAAAAGGATGCTTGTTTACAGTAGGAGCTGAAACAAGAAGGCAGAGGTTTATTTTGTTGGGAGCATGCACGTTGGGTGACTCAAATTTTTGCAGCTTTGCACATGCCTGCAAATGACTGCAAAGCTCTATGAGTATTGCTTTGGAGATTACAAATAAATTTTATTGAGCAGATAAATTTGCAAATACAGTGGCCTCCCCTTATCTGAGGGAAATACATCCTAAGACCCCCTCAGTGGATGCCTGAAACCTTGAAGAGCACAAGCACTTATGATAAAGTTCCATTTATAAATTAGGTACAGTAACAGAATATCTCCATTTTAAGCATAACTAGTCTTGCACTTTGGGGCCATAATTAAACAAAATAAAGATAACTTGAACACAAGTCATATCACTGATAATCCAGATGGCTACTAAGTGATGGGACAGAGGACCAAGCTAGACTGGATAATGGTGGCTGACACTGGGCAGAGGGATGACTCATGTCCTGAGTGGGACAGCAGGACATGTCATCTTGTTACTCAAAATGAGCCTCACTGGTGGCTCAGAGGGTAAAGCGTCTGCCTGCAGTGCAGGAGACCCAGGTTTGATCCCTGGGTCAGGAAGATCCCCTGGAGGAGTAAATGGCAACTCACTCCCAGTACTCTTGCCTGGAAAATCCCATGGATGGAGGAGCCTGATGCAGGCTACTGTCCATGGGGTCTCAGAGTCGGACATGACTGAGTGACTTCACTTTCACTTTCACTCAAAACAACTGTGTGATATAAAATGTTTGGATTACTTCTGGAATTTTCCATTTAATATTTTTGGAGAGTGATTGACCACAGGCAACTGAATCCATGGAAATCAAAAGCATGGAAAAAGGGGCAGGGATGACTGCATGAAATTCATGAATAATGAGGATCAATTGTATCAGGTTTCGCTCTGATACACCTTAACTTGGCCAAGTTACCCAAGCTGTAGGAGCCTTAGTTTTCTCATGTATAAAATTCTTTTGTGTTATAGAGCAGTGGAAGATTATGTAATAATGGGTATAAGGCACACAGTACATAGTAGATGTTTAATAAATTACACCTGAATATTATTATCATGAATCTACATAGGAAGGAGAAAACATCTTGGCAAAATAGAAAAAGAATGCCAGAAAAACCTGGTCAAAGCCATGTTCTATCACTTAATAGCTCTATGACCTTGGGTAATTTAATGCTTGTGAGACTCAATTTTCTGCTCTGTAAAATGAGCACAATAACATTAAATTCATAGTTAAGTCTAAGTGTGTGGTTGTTTGTGTATATCAAATTGGAAAAGTGAGTGCCCTGACATAATTACCTAAAGAAAACTCAGTTTCACTCTCCATATCCCTATGCTATTTTATTATCAAGTAAATTTTTTACCCAACTGACATGGGTATTTGTAATTTTTAAACAAATGAAAGTATCCTTTAAATCTGTTTGATGGTTATATAACATAATGTGAAATAAAGAATCAAAGGCAGTGAAGTATTCATGGGCACACACATACATATACCACCATCTTCTTTCCCTTCATGTAAAAAGAAAGAAACTTTATATAATTTTGTAGTAATTTTTAAAAGTAGGATTTGGAAATTACAGTATAAAAGAGAAAAAGAGACTATGACTATTATTCTTTGAAACTCTTCCAAATTTACTTCATTTTAAGGGTTTCCTAGTGTCTTTCGCAAAAGACAGTTCACTGGTTAGGTTATCTTAAATTCTGATAGATGCAGGAGCATTCACCTGGGTTAAACAGAGTCAGTGACAATAACTGAGATGGTGAGGCACTGTTGACATGATGCTGAGGTTAGAATACAGCTGAGCACAGGTTGGGAGGGGAGTGGATTACTGATTAATTGTAAGATGTACTAGGACATATGAAAGTGAAAGTAAAGTAGCTCAGTCGTGTCCAACTCTTTGTGACCCCATGGACTGTAGTCTACCAGGCTCTTCCCTCCATGGGATTCTCCAGACAAGAATACTGGAGTGGGTTGCCATTTCCTTCTCCAGGGGATCTTCCCAACCCAGGGATTGGACCTGGGTCTCCCGCATTGCAGGCAGACATTTTAACCTCTGAGCCACCAGGGAATAGTAGGAGAATTAAGACATATGTGAAAATGAAGGACTGATAGAAAATGTCCCATTTGAAACTTTTCTCGATTAGATATTCCTAGATTTTAATTCATACTCTAATTATATAATATCTGTTTAATACACAGGTCCAGGCACAGATAAGACATCCATCTGAAATAGCCCTGACTCTCCATTAGATACTCCTGGAAGAGGGTGGCCAGAGGACTGTTCTCTCAATACTGAGGATAAGCCTGATCTTGTGTCAATGACCTAGGTAAGGAAGAATAAAGAACAAAAAGTCTACTGTCTGAGAAGTTAAACACGCTTAAAGCAGTGGCCAGATTCTCATTCTCCAATGAGTCTTTAGTGACATGTTCACCAGAGATAAAGGTAAGAAAATCCTTCCATGGGTCTACTTCTTGAATCTTTGCTCCATACAGGGTCTCATCTGGAGCTTCCTCCCGTATGTTTCAGGTTAGAGATCTCTTAGCTTGTACCTACAACCCCAAACCCTTACAACAAGCATAGACCAGACCAGATCATCTTTTATCACTCAACTTATTTTGAAAAGAGCACTGATCTGAAATGTGAATGAAGCTCTGATTTATACAAACAGTGACAAGTCTATAAGAACTTTATTTGTTCATCAATATTCATGGGTATGACTGAGACTTAACATCCCTATTTTGTTTGTAACAAAAACTCAGATATGGAGAGATTAAGTGACTACAATTGGGTAGAAAAGAAACATTGAGAAAACAAACAAACCTTGTCCCTAGATAAAGAAAACACGTGGTCAAGAACTAGAGAGTTCTCAACTTCAATTTTGATTGCTTTTGATTCAATAGGCTGTGCTGTTAGTACCAAATAAAAATTAATGATATTCAATGGCTGTTTAAATAATGCAAATGAACAAGTTTTTAATCATACCCTTGACTATTACCCATTTCAAACATGCCTTCAAGCATCATTTTAGAAACTTTGCCCTTGTTAATCACAATATCTTGGTAAGTATTGTTAGTTTCTGCTAAAAACCTTCATTTTTTTTCCCAGAAAAATAAACTAAAAATTTAACAATCTGCTTTGCAGAACTTTTCAGTGAAGGCAAACAGGAGTTCAGAGTAAAACATATGGGATTCAAACATGATCCTGTCATATGAAATTAGTTTAAAAGTAAACCTAAAATGTGATCACTCTGCCGTGTGGATGGACATCTGAGTATGCTAACCATTAATCTCAGATAATGCTTTTTACATTTCAGGTCTAACCACTGTTAAGTGATTTCTAATTTAAATGTCAGTTTCTATGAAAAATAACTTGACTCAGAGATACTTTTTGTTCCCTTATGGTTTCAAGAAGGTAAATTTTAATAATTTTAGTGAGAGAAGTTTTATTAGTTTTATTGGCTTATTGGTTCCATTAGAAGACTGACATATTGCTTATTTTAAAACGATTGCTTGACTTCCGGGTAAACATTCAGGAGTCAGTCCTTGTATAAAGTCAAGAACATTTAAGTGCTGAATATTATATGATCCCACTCACCAGCTCATGTCATTCAGCTATTTCTGGGTATATTTAATAAGTCTTTTTAAAACAAGACATTTCCATAGGGCTCACACTGAGAAATGTCTATGAAATGGTGACCAGATAATACTTTTTTTAGGAAAAATTTTAGGCTAAGGCCATCTTGTCTTTGTATGATACAAAATTTTGAGTCCTAACCAAACACTCAAATAAATTTCCTGCAAGAGTCTGTTATAAGGGCTAAACAGTGTTCATTTCCCTTCTTCCCAATTCATATTTTGAAATCCTAACCTCAGTATCTCAGAATGTAATCTTATTTGTAAATAGGGTCTTCCAGATGTACTTGGTTAAAATGAGGTTATACTAGAGCATGACAATATTCAATATGACTGGTATCCCTATGAATGGGGAGCTTTGGATATGATATGTATATAGGATGTCATCGTGTGAAGATGATGCGAAAAGTTGTCAAAAGCCAAGGAACTATCAGAAACTAACACAGAAGTTTAACAATTTTCCCTAACACCTCCAGAAAGAGCATAACACCGCCATCACCTTACCTTGAACTTCCAGCCTCCAGAATTGTGAGAAAATAAATTTCTGTTGTGCAAGTTGTTGAAGCCTCTCCCACTTAGTGATACCTTATTATGGCAGACCTAGCAAAACTAACATACAGTGTTTTTGGAAATTGTTTCTCTCCTTTGCTGTCTATATCAATGCTGACGTGGATTGGCCTTCCATGAACAGGAACTTTATTTCAAACCTTAAACTTCCTCAAAAGAAAGCTCATCTTTCCCTCTTCAGATCTGGTCTCTAAATCTGTGTCTCTCACTCCAGCAAGTAATGCAGAATATCCGAATAAGTTGAATTTTTAGAGAGGGTGATGGGCTTCATGAAGTTTGACTGAAAAGGAGTTGAAATATAAGAACGTGCCCTGTGTCCAGGAAGAGATGATATCCTGAGACTTAGTTCAGGACTGGTCTTCATTCATCTCTGGAATAGTACAAGGAATCCATCTGACTGTCAGTGTGATGAACATTCTCCTTCCTATGGCTTTGACTTGCCAGTAATAGATCTAACTGTATAGAACACTGGCTCGGTGAGTTTTACATTTATCCAGGCATTCCTTGGGGATATTATGAGTTTGGTTCCAGACCACCACAACAGAGTGAATATCACAATAAAGTGAGTCACATCAATTTTTTTTTTTGTTTTCCAGTGCTTATAAAAATTATGTTCACGTATTAAGTGTATGATAGCATGATATTTAAAAAACAATGTATACACCTTAATGGAAAGACACTTTATTGCTTAAAAAATGCTAACCATTATCGGAGTAGTCAGTGAGTTGCCATGTTTTTGCTGCTGGAGGCTCTTGCCTTGATGTTGATGGCTGCTGACTGATCAAGGTGGTGGTTGCTGAAGGTGGGATGGTTGCAGCCATTTCTTAAAATCAGACAAATGGGCAAACAATGAGGTTTGCTGCATCGACAGACTCTTCCTTTCATGAACGATTTCTCTGTTAGCATTTTGCCCGCAGTACAACTTCTTTCAAATTGGAGTCAGTTCTCTCAAGCATTGACACTGCTTTAGGGACTACGTTTATGTAATACTCTATATCCTTTGCTGCCATTGTTACAATGTTCACAGCATCTTCACCAGGAGTAAATTCCATGTCAAGAAACTCTGTTCTTTGTTCATCTGTTCTTTTTTCATAAGAAGCAAATCCTCACCTGAAAAAGCTTTATCATGAGATTACAGCAATTCAGTCACATTTTCAGGTTCCACTTCTAGTTCTTTTGCTATTTCTACTCCATCTTCTGGAGAAGGGAATGGCACCCCACTCCAGTATTCTTGCCTGGAGAATCCCATAGATGGAGGAGCCTGGTGGGCTACAGTCCACGGGTCGCAAAGAGTCAAAAACGACTGAGTGACTTCACTTTCACCACATCTTCAGTTATTTCCTCTGTTGAAGTTCTGAACCTCAGAAAGTCATCCATGAAGGTTGGAATCAACATCTTCCAATCTCCTGTTAATGTTGATATTTTTACCTTTTCTCATGAAGCATGAATGCTCTTAATGACATCTGGAAGGATGAAAGTTTTCCAGAGAATTTTTAATGGAGTTTTCCCAGATCCATCAGAGAAACCACTGTCTCTATGGTAGCTCTAGCCTTATGAAATGTAAATGATAAGAGTTAAAAATAGAAGTTGCTTCTTGATCCATGGGCTTCAGAATGGGTGTTGTCTTAGCAGGCATGAAAATAACTGATCTTCTTGTATTCTCATCAGTTCATGGTATAGCCAAGAGTCAGACATGACTTAGCAACTGAACAATAATGACAACAACTCTCTACCAGAACTCTTGGGTGACCAGGTACATTGTCAATGAGCACTAATATTTTGAAAGGAACATTTTTTTCCCCCTGAGAAATAGCTCTTGACAATGAGTAAATACTCAATAAACCATGTTGTAAACAGGTATGCTGTCCCTCAGGGTTTGTTGTTCAATTTATACAGCACAGGCAGAGTACATTTAGCCTAATTCTTAAGGGCTTTAGGGTTTTCATAATAACAATTAAGCATTGGCCTCAACTTGAAGTCACCAGCTGCATTAGCCCCTAACCAGAGAGCCAGCCTATCCTGTGAAATTTCGAAGCCAGACCTTGACTCCTCCTCTCCAGGTATGAATGTCTTAGATGGCATCTTCTTCCAATATAAGGCTGTTTTATTATCTATAATGAAAACCTGTGATTTAGTGTAGTCCCATTCATTAATTATCTTAGCTACACCTCCTGGTTAACTTGCTGTAGCTTTTACACCAGCACTTGCTGTTTCATAGGGATGGTCTCTTTCCTTAAACCTCATGAATCAACCTCTGCTGGCTTCAAACTTTTCTTATTCAGCCTTCTCACCTCTCTCAGCATTCACAGACTTGAAGAGAGTCAGGGCTTTGCTCTGGATTAGGCTTTGGCTTAAGGGAATGTTGTGGCTGGTTTGATCTGTCCAGACCACTCAGACTTTCTCTGTATCAGCAATATGACCATTTGGCTTTCTTATCATTCACTGGGGTAGCACTGTTAATTTCCTTTAAGAACTTTTCCTTTGCATCCACAGCTTGACTCACAGTTTGGCAGGAGAGGTCTAGATTTCAGCCTATCTCAGCTTTCAACACTCCTTCCCCACGAAGCTTAATCATTTCTAGCTTTTGATTTAAGGTGAGAAATGTGCAACTCTTTGTCTCATGTGAATACCTGCAGGTTGTTGTGAGGCTATTAATTGGTCTAATTTCAATATTGTTGTATTTCAGGAAATGGGGAGGCCCAAGGAGAAAGAGACATTGGGCAATGGCTGGTCAGGGGAGTCATCAGAACACACATTTATCAATTAAGTTTGTTGTGTTATAAGGGTATGGTTCATGGCACTACAAGACAATTTCAACAATAACATCAAAGAACACTGATCAGAGATCACCATGACAACTATAAAAATAATGCAAAAGTTTGATATATTGCAAGAATTACCAAAAGGTGACACAGAGACACAAACTGAGCAAATGCTGTTGGAATAATGTCACTGATAGATGTGACTGATACATGCCACAAACCTTCAATTTGTAAAATAACAAATAAACTAACAAACAAACACAGTATCTGAGAAACACAATGAATCACAGCAAAACAAAATGAGGTATGCCTCATTTATTAGAAATTATATTCTAATTTAGGAATTATAGTTCATATTCTCATATCAAGTAAATTATATTTTATATTCTCATTTCAAGTAAAAGGCAGTGTCTGTGAAGAAGGTTCAAGGGGACTGGTATAGAAGGAAAATCTGTGGTCCCCTCAAAATTCTTATGTTGAAATCTTATACCCCAAGTGATGGTATTAGGAGGTAGAGTCTTTGGGAAGTGATTAGGTCATGCCATGGAGCCCTTAGGAATGGGATTATTGTCCTTTTAAGAGAGCTCTCTATCTAGGCTGTTTAGACATGTAAGGACATAATAGAAGTTATTGAGGAAGAAGAGGAGGGATTCTCACCAGACATCGAATCTGCCGGCACCTTGATCTTGGGCTTCCTGGACTGGCAGAAGGATGAGTAACACATTTCTGCTGTTTGTAAGCCACCCAGTCTATGGTATTCTGTTGTAGCAGTTAAACTTAATCAGGCAGGGACCCATACCTTTATAAGGGTCATGTGATCAAGAGCCTGGAGTGACTGGTCCAGAGGCCACTTAACCATTTCTGCTACCCTTGCAGGGGTGACAGAGGACAGAACTGGCACTGAGAACCTAATGCGTGCCTAGACCCGGGACAGGCCCCCGATAGTTGCTAGGTCCTTCACAGCAATCTCTGTGTGTGTGTGTGTGTGTGTGTGTGTGCGTGTGCATGAGCAGCCATTCAGTCATGTCTGACTCTATGTGACCCCGTGAACCGTAGCCTGCCAGGCTCCTCTGGCCATGGGATTGTTCCAGCGAGAACTCCGGAGTGGGTTGCCATTTCCTCCATGAGGGGATCTTCCCAACCCAGGGACTGAGCCCACGTATCCTGCATCGGTAGGCTGATTCCTTACCGTTTGAGCCACCTGGAAAGCTTATAGCAATCTATCTCCTTTTTATAAATAAGGAAACAGTGGTTCAAGTTTAAATAACTAGCAAATATCTCTGAAGCCCAAGCTTTTACTCCTTCAACAAGGTCCCTATAGTCTACGGCTTATGGTATGCTATTATTATTACTGTCCCTGTTGTTGTCACTCCATTGCCCCCAAATTAGAGTAGGGAAGTGTTTCTGACCCATGGTAGCATATATGAATCAGTTCAGGCTAGGGGGCTACTTAACTTCTCTACCTTGTGTTTATGATCACATGCTTTATAAATTAAGAATATTTCACAAATTCAGAATTTATACAACACTATAAAGTAGTATTTCTCCCAGTGTCTTCCAGAATGATCACCTGCATCAGAATAAGCTGGAATGGTGGAATCTAAAATATGACACGAATGAACTTATCTATGAAACAGGAACAGACTCACAGACATAGAGAACAGACTTGTTGCCAAGAGGGGGATGGGGAAGGGATGGATTAGGTATTTGGGATTAGCAAATGCAAGCTATTGTACGTAAGATGGATAAGCAACACGGTCCTATTGTATAGCACAAGGAATGATATTCAATATCCTGTGATAAACCATGATGGAAAGAATATGAAAAAGAATATAGATATATGCATACCTGAACATGTATGACTGAATATAACACAACACTGTAAATCACTGTAAATCAACTATGCTTCAATAGAATTTTAAAAAATTAAAAAAGGAATAAGCTGGGGTCCTTATGAAAAATACAAAGCCCCAAACTCTATCTACCCTAAACCTACTGAATTGGAATGGGCAGGAGCTGCCGTGGAATCTGAATTTTTAAAGCATACCCCCGGGTGATTCTTATGCAAATTAAATTTTGAGAGCCATTGCTGTAAAGGTTGGGAAACCAAAGGTCTCTCAGGAAGATTCTTTGCCTCTGGCATACAGAGTTTCTAAATGTAGAACTTAGGCCAGGCTCCAGTTACGAAGGACTGTCTCGGGTGCAGCAGCTGGGGGATATGGGAGGGTCACGAAAAGGACACAACTTCTGCAAGGCTCATATCAGAGAAAAAGAGTTGCTAACTTTGTACAAAACAGTTTAACAAGCAGATTTAAGCTCAGTTTAGAGGGGAAAGCCATGGCTACACTGGGATTCTGCCTTTGTCAAAGAAAATGTTGTGTTGATGGCCCCAAACAAATTCTATGCCTTTATCTCTTCTATCTCATCAAAGATTCAGCCCCAAGCAGTTGCTTCGCTATGGTTTATCCAAGGTAGACACTGGGCAGTTTGATTTTAATTTGTATGAAGCAAAGGAGCAGAACAAAACCACCCATGTTTTAAATTATCTACTAGCTATGCTGTCTAGTTTAAAACATTTAACTCCTATTTTCACATTAAGCAGCTCAGTTCACTGAAGTCCCACTTTGAAAAGAGTAGTTTTTCAATAGCTTCAAATAAGAGGATTCTACATGTACTTCTCTGATTTAGTCCACATCTGAGTCAAAATTCAGTATAGAGCTATGATCACATGCTTGTGTGCAAATTTCAGAGTGAGAAAGAAATACCATTGCAAATTTAAATAGCACCCATCAACGAGTGCCTGTCCTTGTGGAGTACTAGTATGCTTGGCCCTGGCAAACATCCCCTTTACTCTTCACAGGACACCTCAGTGTAGGTTTAATTATGCCCTTTGTACAGATGAGAAAATGGAGCCCTTGAGAGATTATGCAATTTGTCCTGATTTATACAGTGAGATAATGGCAAAGCTAGGGTTAGAACCAGCATCTGGGGTGATGCCAACAGTGTTGGGTTTCTAAACTCCTGTTTTCTTCTTTTTTTTTAATTTTATACAGGATATAAACATGGTGTGCTTCGTTTGAGGGGATGAAAATAGTTTTTAAAAAATATTGTTAGGGCTTGAATTTTTCTATCGAATGCAGTGTTTAGCAACATTGAACAATGATGGGATAGAATAACTAATATGGCTGTACGATATGCTGTAACCCAGCTGCCATCCCGGCTTTAGAGATTGATGGGTTGGTGTCACAGTCTTTCAAGGAAAGAATACCCTTGGGTTCACAGTGAGTGGTGACTAGCATATACAGTCTCATGCGTTATTATCTTTTTACTTCCTCTTTCTACATCCCACCATTTTGAGATGGGGGTAAAGAGACCATGTCTACAAAGCAAAGAGCATCTGACATTTTAATTTCCAAACAAATATGCCAAAAGTCATTGACTTAAAGTTCAGAATTATTGTAAGTTTTGAAAACTTTGAAAATAAGAATATTTCCAAAATGTTGGTACAGACTAGACTAAGATAAGATGTAATTTTGGCTTTTTGCAACCTATGCTTACAAATATTGGGATCCCAGATAATATCTCTATTGGTTATTCTGATAGTGAAGGCAACATTCAGTGGAAAAATTCAAGCTTAAGGCATGACTTTACAAAAGATGATGATGGTAGCCCTTACTCTGTGAGAGGTGATGCTAATACTCATTGTCCAGAGTGTGCACAGAGGTGCTTCATGGTAAAAGTGGAAATCTCCATTACACAGGTGAGAAAACCAGGGCTCAGAGAGTTGAAGAAGTTTGACCAAACTGCACTGAGACCCAGGTCTTCTAATCTCAAATCCAGGCCCTTCAGCTTCCATATAAGTAAGGCTGAGTTTCCTATAGAAACTTGTTAATAAAGTGAATGCCCATCATAATAAACACAGGATCTTAAATTCCCTTTTCTTCTCTGCTAAAGTTTGTGCCAATCTGGGCTAGGGTGGAGTAAAAGCTGATCTTATCATAGCTTACAGACTGACACTTTTTAAAGTAGGCTTCAGGGTTCTGACTGCTATGTGTGAATGTTAGCTCTGGAGAAGGGCCTGGAAAAGAGAGTGGGTGGAGAGGAAAAGGTCAGCTTTCAAAGGTGAGATGGTTCTGCCTCCTGAGAGCAGAGGGCCCTGAGCACCTCTTGGAAATGTGTCAATTCCTCTGTGTGTTGTATTTAGCCTCGGGATGCTGTTCTCTTATCATTCTGATTTACTTAAAGTCAGGGCAAGTGACAGAACTGGTAAGAATGCTGTCAACTTTTCAAAAATTCATAAAAATAACTGGATATTTATATAGTGCTTTGCAGTATACATGGTGCTTTCTTGTACACACTTCCTGATGTAACAAAACACAAGAAAAAAGCAAACAAACAAACAAACAAAAAAAAACCCCAACAAGACTGGAAGTTCATGACAAATTCAAGTCATGTTGCTGAGTTTCCTCTTGTGCAGATGGAGATTAAAAAAATAATAACAAGCCATAGTGGCAGAAATTGCATATTCTTACACCAGCGCTTAGGAGAAGTCTAGACTTGAACAGACAAGAACAAAATAAAGAAATTCTTTAACTTGCTTAGAGAGGAATGGGTAGGATGAGGGATAAAGTGCAGGGAATTAGAATGACAAAACAGTCATTTGAAAAAGTGTTAAGGTATGTTTGGAAGAGACTGACTTTCATCCTGGCTATAGATTCATATCTGACATATGTGTCCTTTTTAACAAAGAATAGGAATTAATATTAAAAGTTCACTTCAAAATATATATTTGAGAAACACAGTAACAAAAAGTATGATAACGCCTCTTAGGTTACTGCAGAAACGTTGATGGTTGTTTTCTATTTTGGGCCATGCTGTGCGGCTTGCAGGGGATCTTAGTTCCCTAGCCAGGGATTGAACCCATGCCCCCCACAATGGAAGCGCAGAGTCCTAACCACTGAACCACCAGGGAAGCCCCTTTGATGATTATTTTAAATGTGGCTATCAATGCAGTTAAGCCTGCCCCCTTTGTTTTTGACATTTTCTGGCGTCACGTATCTAGGTTTAAAAGCAGAATTAAATAAAATTAGTGTATGAAATATAATTTAAAACAAAATAGGTGTATATTTGTTCAATAGGAGATGCTTTTCCATTAAAAAAGAGACTAAAATTCTTAAGATGAGATTTTTCTTTCAATACAACCAAATGTAGCAAACTTGAGGGCAAATTTTATAACTCCTTGAATCCATCCATGTAAAAATGTCAGGACAAGACATCTGGTTTGTAATAGTTCAATTTAAGCTTAAGTTATTATTCAAATTATAGGGTGACCAAGCACCTAGGCAACAGTGTTTTCTCATTTTATTTCATTTGTCCCATTTGGATAGCACACATTTATAAAGCATGTAGAAAAAATACATATAAAAATGATTATTTTTGGAGAAATCTGCCTGCCAATGGTTATATGAATTGGGAAACCTGACTAGCCAAAGACCGTAACAAAATCATATTCTAGAATTCATGGAAGCAGATGATTGTGGTACTACTGTGTCATGTTGAGAGAATTCAAAGCATTTCATTTTCACAAGAAAAAAAAATGTAGCTAGTTAGGGGCTGAGGGTCAAAGTAAACTTTATCCTAAAATGCTACTCAAATTCACCACACTAGCTGACTTACTTTGCATACTAGTTCATACTTTGTAAGCTCACTGAAGGTGACATGAGGAGTACAGAATTAGTTCTGTGTGTGTGTGTGTGTGTGTGTGTGTGTGTGTGCATGTATGTGAGTGTGTGCATATGTGTGTGTAGCAGTCAGAGATGAAGCAATAGTTGACATATATCGTCTTCTATTTAAATTTTACACGTTCTTAAGACAAGAGACCAGGTTGAAAAAAGTAATTTCCAGATTTTTTTCTTTCTTTTTCTTTAAGTGGAATGTCACATCTTAAATTGTATCTTTGCCCAAGTGCTGAAAACAGGTTAATTAAATGTATCTATTTCAATAAATTCCTTGGGCAAACAGATTGCCATAGAGGCGCATAAAGAATGTGAGCATTAATTGCATTTGAGATTAACTCTATTGAACTAAATCCTCACACACTGATGCCCTTTGTTGTTAAGCCACAAATAGTAGGTGTTTATACAACCAGCTATTGATACATTTACTATAAAACAGTCCTTCCATCAGTATGGGAAGATTCAATCTGAAAAACGTCTCCATTCTTAGTTAATAGTAAATGAACTTTCTTGAAAATTATCCTAAAGGAACATTGATGATCTATTTTTATTATATGTAGTGCTTTGGGGTAAAATGGCTGGACTCTTTGTCTTCCTAAAAACAACTTTAGGTACCTCCAGTTCAAAATAAATTTTCTAATATACTATGCAAAATATAAGAGATAAAACCCAAGTACCTAATAAAAAATTCAATTTGTTGATAGATTAATTAAATTCCCTACCTACCCAACCCTGACTGAATCTGTCCCAGGGAGATGAAATTGAAAGATGAGTTTGCTAATTAATGTTAATACAATGAATGGCACAATTAGAACAAACTCACCAAAGACTGACTATCCCTTGGCAAGAAAGTCAGTACAAGTGTACACTTGTACAATGTATGTGTACATTTGGAATTCTCCAAATGTGTGCAAGCTATTTAAAACAGAACAATTGAAATTCTACTAAATTTGATTTGACAATGAAAATGCCTGAGGCAACATTTTAGGGACATGCAAATCAAATATAAAATAACCATTATTTCAGGATTATCTTTAATCACAGTTTGATAACTTCAATCCAAAACTCAAATCTTAAGAGACTGAAAATATTTCTGGCTTTTCTGATTACAGATACTTGTGCAATAAATTAATACTTAACATACTATCCTAAGTCCTGTGAATAGCACAAAATAGATTTTTCAGAAAAATATATCGCCGTATTACTCATGTAAAATGTTTAATGCAAAGGACATCTTTTTGGGGTGTTAGTTCTAAAAGGTCTTGTAGTCTTCATAAAACCATTCAACTTCAGCTTCTTCAGCATTACTGGTCAGGGTATAGACTTGGATTACCGTGATATTGAATGGTTTGCCTTGGAAACGAACAGAGATCATTCTGTTATTTTTGAGATTGCATCCAAGTACTGCATTTTGGACCCTTTTGTTGACTATGATGGCTACTCCATTTCTTCTAAGGGATTCCTGCCCATAGTAGTAGATATAATGGTCATCTGAGTTAAATTCAGCCATTCCAGTCCATCTTAGTTCACTGATTCCTAGAATGTTAATGTTCACTCTTGTCATCTCCTGTTTGACCACTTCCAATTTGCCTTGATTCATGAACCTAACGTTCCAGGTTCCTATGCAATGTTGCTCTTTACAGCATCGGAACTTGCTTCCATCCCCAGTCCCATCCACAACTGGGTGTTGGGTGTTGTGTTTGCTTTAACTCCATCCCTTCAGTCTTTCTGGAGTTATTTCTCCACTCGTCTCCAGTAGCACACTGGGCATCTACTGACCTGGGGAGTTCATCATTCAGTGTCCTATCTTTTTGCCTTTATGATCACCCTGGATAGCATATTCAAAAGCAGAGATATTACTTTGCCAACCAAGGTCCCTCTAGTCAAGGCTATGCTTTTTCCAGTGGTCATGTATGGATGTGAGAGTTGGACTGTGAAGAAGGCTGAGTGCTGAAGAATTGATGCCTTTGAATGGTGGTGCTGGAGAAGACTCTTGAGAGTCCCTTGGACTGCAAGGAGATCCAACCAGTCCATTCTAAAGGAAATCAGTCCTGGGTGTTCACTGGAAGGACTGATGCTGAAGCTGAAACTGCAGTACTTTGGCCACCTCATGCGAAGAGTTGACTTGTTGGAAAAGACTCTGATGCTGGGAGGGATTGGGGGCAGGAGGAGAAGGGGACAACAGAGGATGAGATGGCTAGATGGCATCACTGACTTGATGGATGTGAGTCTGAGTGAACTCCGGGAGTTGGTGATGGACAGGGAGGCCTGGCGTGCTGCGATTCATGGGGTCGCAAAGAGTAGGACACGACTGAGCGACTGAACTATGAACTACTGTTCATGGGGTTCTCAAGGCAAGAATATGAAGTGGTTTGCCGTTCCCTTCTCCAGTGGACCACACTCTGTCAGACCTCTCCACCATGACCCATCTGTCTTGGGTGGCCCCACATGGTATGGCTTAGTTTCATTGAGTTAGACAAGGCTATTGTCCATGTGATCAGATTGCCTAGGTGGAATGCAAAATATGAAGTTAAGAAACACCTGGAGTAACAGACAAATTTGGCCTTGGAGTACAGAATGAAGCAGGGCAAAGGCTAATAGAGTTTTGTCAAGAGAACGCACTGGTCATAGCAAACACCCTCTTCCAACAACACAAGAGAAGACTCTACACATGGACATCACCAGATGGTCAACACTGAAATCAGATTGATTATATTCTTTGCAGCCAAAGACAGGGAAGCTCTATACAGTCAGCAAAAACAAGACCGGGAGCTGTCTATGGCTCAGATCATGAACTCCTTATTGCCAAATTCAGACTGAAATTGAAGAAAGTGGGGAAAACCACTAGACCATTCAGGTATGACCTAAATCAAATCCCTTATGACTATACAGTGGAACTGAGAAATAGATTTAAGGGACTAGATCTGATAGAGTGCCTGATGAACTATGGACAGAGGTTTCGTGACATTGTACAGGAGATAGGAATCAAGACCACTGAAAGAAAAAGAAATGCAAAAAAGCAAAATGGCTGTCTGAGGAGGCCTTACAAATAGCTGTGAAAAGCAGAGAGGGGAAAAGCAAAGGAGAAAAGGAAAGATATTCCCATTTCAATGCAGAGTTCCAAAGAATAGCAAGGAGAGATAAGAAAGCCTTCTTCAGCGGTCAGTGCAAAGAAATAGAGGAAAACAACAGAATGGGAAAGACTAGAGATCTCTTCAAGAAAATTAGAGATACCAAGGGAACATTTCATGCAAAGTTGGGCTCAATAAAGGACAGAAATGATATGGACCTAACAGAAGCAGATGATATTAAGAGGTGGCAAGAATACACAGAAGAACTGTACAAAAAAGATCTTCATGACCCAAATAATCATGATGGTGTGATCACTCACTTAGAGCCAGAGATCCTGGAATGTGAAGTCAAGTGGGCCTCAGGAAGTATCACTATCAACAAAGCTAGTGGAGGTGATGGCATTCCAGTTGAGCTATTTCAAATCCTGAAAGATGATACTGTGAAAGTGCTGCACTTAATATGTCAGCAAATTTGGAAAACTCAGCAGTGGCCACAGGACTGGAAAAGGTCAGTTTTCATTCCAATCCCAAAGAAAGGCAATGCCAAAGAATGCCCAATGTTCATTGCAGCACTACTTACAATAGCAAGGACAAAGAAGCAACCTAGATGTCAACTGACAGATGAATGGATAAGGAAGTTGTGGTATGCATATACCATAGTGTATATACAATGGAAAATTACTATATATTATAGTAATATTAATATAGAATATTAATATACAATGGACTATTACTCGGCCATAAAAAGGACTGCATTTGAGTCAGTTCTAATGAGGTGGACAAACTGAGTGAAGTAAGTCAGAAAAAGAAAAACAAACATTGAATATTAACGCATATATATGGAATCTAGAAGGATGGTACTGATGAACCTATCTGTGGGACAGCAGTGGAGACGCAGACAGAGAAAAAAGGCCTATGGACACAGTGGGGGAAGGGGAGCGCAGGATGAAGTGAAGGAGTAACAGTGAAACATATATATTATCATATGTAGAACAAATAGGCAGCGGGAATTTGCTGCATGATGCAGGGAGTTCAAACCTGGCGCTCTGTGACAACCTAGAGGCATGGGATAGCATGGGAGGTGGGAGGGAAGCTCAAGAGGGAGGGGACATATGTATACCAGGTTGATGTATGGCAGAAACTAACACAATATTGTAAAGCAGTTGTCCTCCAATTTAAAATAATAATAATAAAAAAGAATTCAGTTCCAAATGTGAGCCCCGAGGGGCCTCTAGCTTCTGCTGAATCCAAGCTGCCACCAAGTGAACATGCTAAGCTGCTCCAGGCGTGGTTAGGCTGCTAGGGGATGACAGAGCACAAGGAACAGAGACATCTCATCCAGCAAAGGCCAGTCTAGACCAGTCAGCCTCTGCTAGTCCAAAAGGTGACCACAGAAGTATGAGCAAGCACACAGGACACCAGAAGAACCACTTAGAAGACCCCAGGCCCAACAGACGAGCTAAAAAGCATAAATAGCTTTTCGTGAAGCCACTTAATTTGGGGGTACTTTGTTATGCAGCAAAAGCTAAGTGTTGGAAATTTGCATAGAACTATTAATTTTCTTTAACCATGCACAAGACATTGCTCACCCAGATCACTTGAGAATGGTCACAGACAATCAAAATTATTGTTTTGAATGGCCTTAGCCATTCGGTGTCTTTCCAGATGCAGAGAAACCTCTTGTAAGTTAGAGGGAGAAAGACAAGTTAAAAGCACAGGCTCAAATCCTGGCTCCAGCACTAAGTAGACCTGATGGTGACTTAACAGTGACACATCTGTGCCTTGATTTCTTCACCCCCAAAAAGGAGAAAATGACAACGCACATGCTGTAAAATGTGTGTGAGGATCCACTGTGGTGATGGGACGATGGATTTCAAACACTCAGTACACACTTCCCCAACATATGTTAGCTTATTCTATTTACTTACAGGGACCCCAAGCCATTGACTTTGAAGGAGATAGCTGAGATCATGGGTGACAGGCAGCAGACACACTTTACAAAGTTAAGCGCAAACAGAACTCTATTATTTTTTTCTGCCTTTAGATAATTTTAAACACCTAATGATTCTGCATGTGCTACAGCACTCAATATTTTTGGTCCTTCAGCTAGTGGCTAACATAGTTGCGAAATTCAATTACTGCCCATAATGAACAATGATAATATTAGTATGTGGCAAGTACTAGAGAGCTTACCGTGGAAACAAATAAGCTTCAAAGACATGAAGTGACATTCCCAGGTTCATGTATCCGAGAGCAGTTCAACAAAGAAAAGACTTTTAAGTACTCTTGAGTTGATTTTATTAGCTGTCAGGGACTATTTCCATCTCATAGGCTGAGTTTCTCATACATATTGATGAAAGAAAAGAACTTTCAACTTGTTTGAAATAAGAATTGAGATGTTAAAAAAAAGAGAGGTTGATTGCTGATCTGTCTCTGTCTGGGACTAATAGGCCTATGATATTGAATGTCGTTTTTTTTTTTTTTCCAATGGGAAAACAAGTTTCCTATTATGTCTAGTCACCAGGCACACCCATTTTTCCCGGTTACAGAATTGGATAGAAAAGAAGGTGTTAATAAGGTCCTCATTGATTTTGTAGACAATGAGAGGTGTTGGTTGGGGAAAAAGTAATGGTCACTTCAAGACATGGTTAATTAGTCCCTTTAACCAAGAATTTGTGCACACCTGATAAGTGTAAAATATCAAACTCTTTTGATAAATCCCTCACCTATTCAGTACTGCATAAAATTCTGGGTCATACTGTGCTACTCTCTTCTTCACATTGTAAATTGCTCCCTGGAAATTGCACTGGATTTTTCAGGAACTCTGTATAATAGAGCTATGAAAATGACAGATACTGAGCTTGTGGTCTCTAGGCTGAAGTCTAAAGAAGAATACTGGCTCCACAAGTTACTAACTCTTTAACTTTGGACATGTCATTTAAACTTTCAAGTGTTTAGTTCCCACATCTGTAAATTGGTGATAATATCAATTGCTCTGTATGATTGCCAATGTTCAGAACAGTGCATAAGTAGGCACGGGTGGTATTCACATGTGGAGCCTTTTCTGTCTAATCTATTTTCTCTCAATTACTCTTATTATTCTTACCCCACTCCAAACATAAATATATTCCTTAAATAAGCTTAATTTTTGATTACTTATTACAATTATCAAAAATAACCCCTGCTTTTTGCAGCAATGAGACAAAAGGTGAAAGTATTTTTCCTTAAATGTTTATATTGTCATAGTGTTTCTGATGAATTCAAGATTGAAAGTTCTTGATGCATTATTTTCTATTTGCTTAATCTTGGTTATTGTGCTCAGCTAAGTTGTGTCCAATTCTTTTGCAACCCCACGGACTGTAGCCCGCCAGGTTCCTCTGTCCATGGGATTCTCCAGGCAAGAACACTGGAGTGGGTTGCCATTTCCTTCTCTAGGGGATCTTCCCAACCCAGAGACTGAATCCGTGTCTCCTGTGTCTCCCATACCGGCAGGCAGATTCTTTACCACTAAGCCCCTAGGGTTTCCATTGTATCTAATAAATATTCATAATCCATATCTTGGTATCTGAATAAACTCTTCCCAAAGATTTATCTGTTGCATAAGACAACAAAAGTGTCTTTTCAGGTACCAAGGGAGCAAGATTTCTAATCTTTTCAGGCTGTGCAAAAAACCCAACTAAAACCATGAGCCAAATGATCAGTTTTTAATATACGTACAGGGTAGAAAAGAAAGTCAGTAATCAGTGGTATTTTCAGCTATACTTATGTCAACATTGGCCTTATCTGCTTCAGAAACAACACTCACACACCAACACAAAATCGCTTTTTTGTGGAATGAAAAAAATTGACTGTGAAGGTTTCTGATTTACAAGTGTAAATTCACTTATTCACTCAGAAATTTCTGACTCAATGAATAAAACAGTACTAAGGTGTGAAACATCTTCAAGCTGTAGGACAGGATTTGTTTTTTCTGCCCCTTCTAATTGCGGCTGGAGCTTTTCCACTTGTGTTAAGGTATTTAGACTGTAAGTACCAAATAAATAAAAGTTTATTCATAATGTTTTTATTTTCTCAAAGTACTAACGTAATTCCTCTGCTTGATGTCACATGCAAATGTACAACTTTAAGAAGCAAACAGCTTTGTACTATTGCTATCATAAAAACAAATCCTACTCTTGGTGTGTTCAACTCTGTGTTTTAAACAAATTATAGTTTACTCTGATTTCTACCTTTTACTCTATTGTAATTTCATGCAATTTGACATATGCTCTACCTCAAATGATCTAATTTTAGGTAGTATTTACCTAAATTATAAGTAGTGTTGAGGAACCATTATTAAAAATGTTAAGCTTTTTATCATAAAAATTCTAAACATATAGAAAAATAGAAAAAAGAACACAATGAACACCCATTTACAGACCACCCAGCTCCAACAATTATGTGTTTTTTGTCATTAATTTTCCTAATATTGAATTTCATAAAATGTATGATATTTGGAAAAACTCTGCGACTGGCTATAGTGACAGTATCAGAACCTGGTATTATTACTCATTTTTCTAGTGTTGTATTAAATCATAATGGAAAACAAAGCACTATTTTTCTTCTTTCCACTGTTTCAAATGAGATGAGACTTGTGGTGGGTTTTTCTCAAGTTATTTTTTTTAATGGTGTGTTTCTGTAGGAGCATTAAAGTGTGCTCAGCTTTCTGATCAATAAGACACTGACTAAATATAGATTTACTTACGAGGTAGACTGAAAGGAGCCATGTTGGACAAATGAGCAGATAATGTCTCTTTTAACAAGTTCATAATTATGTATTTATTACATGAGCTCCTCCACAATAGCTCCAGGGAGCTCTAACAGACCCTGCCTAAACAAGGCTTGTTCTAACAACCAAGCTATACAGTAGGAGCTATCATGGGACCAGAGCACGGAGCACTTAAGAGAAACAGGCCAACATGAGTCATATTATGGCTTTCTCTTCCTTCTTGAGAAGAAAGATGAGGACAAATGAGGTTAAGGAAAACACTGTCCACAGAAGTCAGGGAAACCTAAAGAAATTCATTTATCTTGGGATATCTGACACATGCTGTATCAATAAAGAAGGGGAAACAAAATATTACACATATGTATTATATGCACTTATTATATAATTTATACATTAAATATAAATTGCATATATATAACTGATAAGCATTATACATCAATTAAATTATTATTAAAATAAAATATTAAGCAACCTAAAGTACCCTCTTAACTGAGTAAAATGAAAGGAAAAAAAAACTTGCATTTTGATCTGAGTACTCAGTGCTTTGTGAATATAGTCCTTTCTGTATAGAATTCTTTCTCACCTCTTCCCACTTGAATTTCTATTCTTTTTTAAGTTGCAGGTCAACTATCATCTCCTTCCAAAGGTTTTCTTTCACTAATCCGGGCAGCCAGTCATTTCTCTCTTTGTTAACTGTAATAATAGCTAACCTATATTGAGTGCTTACTGATATGCTAAGCGCTATATATTCCTTATCTGACTTAGTTGCCCAAAAGCCCTATGAAGCTGGCACTTATTATGTTCCATTTCAGAGATGAGGAAACTGAGGTTCTAAGAGATGAAGGGACATACTTTGTAAGCACTTTGTAAGCATTTCTGTTTCAGCCCTTCTCAAAAATAATATTAACACTGAATTCATCAGCCCAGGTGTGCTTAGTCGCTGTCGTGTCTGACTCTTTGCTACTCCATGGACTAGAGCCCGCCAGGCTCCTCTGTCCCTGGGGATTCTCCAGGCAAGGATCCTGGAGTGGGTTGCCATACCCTCCTCCAGGGGATCTTCCCACCCCAGGGATCAAATCCAGGTTTCCTGCATTTCAGGCGGATTCTTTACTGCTTGAGCCACCAGGCCAGGAGGAAGATTTAAAATATCTGTATGTTAAGATTCTTTTCCTTTTAGTCCCTAGGTGAAAGTCATTCTGTCGTGTCCAACTCTTTGTGACCCCATGGACTATATAGTCCATGGACTTTTCCAGGCCAGAATACTAGAGTGGGTAGCCTTTTCCTTCTCCAGGGGATCTTCCCAACCCAGGCATCAAACCCAGGTCTCCCGATCTCCCAAGCAGGCAGATTCTTTACCAGCTGAGCCACAAGGGAAGCCCTTTAGTCCCTAAAGTTACTAATTATTTTAAAACATACCCAGGGTTTGTTTTAATGAGGTATGATAAGACACAAGGACAGAGAAATGAAAGTCATGAAAAATAAAATTTATACTCCGAGATCTCTAGAAACAGGATGCCGGGTAAGATGCAGGTCCACGTGGGGAAGCACCAGGGTCATTCAGGAGGCAGAAAGGGCGAGGGGAAAGTAAAGTCAAAGCCTTTCCTGTGTTTTCTGTGGAAAGGGATGGGCAAGGTGGGGTAGGTATGCTGAGCAAGTTTAGGATTAGGTAGTTTGAATAATTTCAACAGGTTCTGGGCTGTAGGAGGTGTCTCTAGCTATATGGTACCCAGCTCTGGGATGATTTAGGGTCAAGGGAATATTGGCTTGATGTGTGAGTTTGATAAAGGAGGTGGTTGGGAATGTAGGCCCTGGGTTAGGTTGGTTTACATATGAAAGGTATGTTCTCAGGTTAGATGCTTACAATATTTAGGAATTAATGAGTCCTAGGAGAGGCCACCTGCCAGAATTCACAAGGCTGAAAGATGCCTCAAAATCATCACAAGATACAGAAAATAGAAAAACAACAAAAAAAATAAAACACATGATGAATAGAACACTAATCTTGTTAGAAAACTTCAGCAGTGCTGCTTAAGATGACTGCTCAGATTTTGCTATTGTGATTTTGGGCTGGATAATTCTTTGTTCAGTCCTCTTCCGTGGGTGTTCAGCAGCATCTCTGGACTCTACCTGCTAGATGCCAGAACTCGCACCCTCACTACCCCCATACCCAGTCCCCCTCTCGTAATTGTGACAACCAATAATGTCTCCAGGCATTGCCAAATATCCTCAGAGCAAACTCACCCCTGGTTGAGAACCAGCGTTCCAGATAACTCACAGTTTAGTTTGGTCATGTCTTCACACAGCTCCTCTCACTATAGAGACATGAAACCTGAAAGCCTTGTATCATTCATATTTGAAATAATCTTCAGTGGAGAGAAACGGTCTCATTTCCCCTGGTCCCAGGGAGGAAAATGAAGTCACGAAGCACAGACAGCTAAATGGCAAATTTAAGATGAGTCTTAGCAGATGCCGTCCGAAAAGACAATCATGAGCTCCTGGTGGAATAGAGTGAGAACTGGTCCAGGCACATCTCTGCCTTGGAAGCAGAACACAGACTTTCCCAAGCTGCTCTAGCTGTGCTTTGCTGAGAAGGACACCAGGCCTGGAGATTCTGAAGGCCTCACCTGTCTTGTCAGCTATCAGAAAGCTTACATCATAAATAGGTAGCCTGCATTTTTGTTTCTTATTTTCTGATACAAGATGGACATCAAATAAATGGACAAGCTCTGAGCTGACTAACTAATGTGAAAACAGGGCCAGACCCATCATGAACATTTGAGATCTGCTGTAATAAGATGGGCCAGATGCTCACGAATAGGAAAGCACAAGCCTGGGGATCTGAGTATGTTCTTTGATAGTTCAATACTCCTGTCTGCCAGATTCTGATTATCAGTGACTGAGAAACTATGTAGTTACAGTTAGAAAAGCCAAATGGTAGCCTGAATGAGAATCCAAATGTAGATAAGGATCAAAGAGACACATATTCTGACAGGGAACAGACACTGTCAGCACACAATAAAATGTTTTCATATCACATTAACCCTGTCTTCCTATTATCCATGATCATGGAGTATTTCATTTCTCTCTCTCTCTCTCTTTTTTTTTTTTTTTATGGAGAAGATGGTTAGAACTGACCTAGAGTTGAGGAAATTGAATTTAAAATATGTCAAGTTCTTATTATTGAAGTTCTGATTTATACACTTTTGGATTTCTACTTTATGAAGTCACGTTTTACCTCATAAATTGAGAAAAGTACTTGCTAAGAAATAAATGTCCATTTAAGAAATATTTGTTGAACAAATGTATTGGGAATATAGTCCTGGACAGGGCAGATGGGGTTCTGTGAGGCTTGATGAAGCTTATATTCTGAAAGGGGAATATATAGAAAACACGAATATAATTTACTCTAGTGACAGATCTTATGAAACCTTCTCTCCCAAACTGCTCACATGGTTCAACCAGAAGAGGTAATGAATGCCTTTGAATAAAATATCTGAACTTCATATTTATTTGAAAAACAAATGTCAAACCCAAAGCTTTTAGAAGTTCAAATCTGCAGGATGTAGTGTTTCTGTAACTATTGTATATGTTAATGATGATTCACAGAGCCCTAAAAGCAGGTAAATCTGACCTAATTAGAATAATGACTGAAGAAAAAGTTTTTATTACCAGTGATATACTCTCGTTTCAAAACTGATTAAGTATGCCATATAAGGAGAAACTGAACACATACACACACACACAGAGAAATGGCTTATTGATTTATGTATGTTGTTGCACTTTTGTAGGCTTTATTTGCATACTAAAGCAGTCACACCTTTGCTCTAAAATGTAGAGGATACATTTATTTCTCATTGTGTGGAATGCACATAACTCTTAGACGCTGCCCTGATTCTCTGGGGTATTAGGTACATTTTTTCCACATTTGTTTTTGGTTTAAACTGAATAGCTTCCCTTTTTGTTTATCAGCTTAAAGTATTTCAGTATCACAGAAAGCTGGAATTTTGTATACAGAAGGATTTGCCCAAGTTTTGCTATTTGCTTTCTCTTTCTCCTTTTATTCTTTATCACTTAAACCCATCCCTTTCTAGAAAAAGAAAAAAAAAAAACCCATTATTTTCTCCAGTGCCTTAGTAGGTTTAAATTTCTTGGATATACCTTCAAAGTTATATGTTTAATTGCATGATACAGATAAAAGGACACTCATTTTGCTGAGACCTTGGTGAAAATGGTGGAGTGAACTCATACTTTAAGGTACCCCTCCCTGTCTGCAAACAGAGCAGTGACAGAAAACCTATAGAAAGGGGTGGGGGAAGCCATAGCGATGAAGTGATAGGAAATATGAAAGAACAGTTACAAGGTATAAAGTACAAATTGAGAAACTCCCACAAGCATCTGATGGAAATGAAAATGGAGAAGACAGCAGAGAGGAAATTTGGAGAGATACTAGTTGAAAATTTTCTGGAAGTAAAGAAAAACACGAGTTCTGAGATTGAAAGTAATTGTGGTGTCCCATCCCCAGGCCTGATCTAGCCTGTATAAAAATAATTTAGAATTGAGACAGCAATGTTCAAATGCTGTGTTGGAGGGAATGTCACAGGTTTAAAATTAATGGGTATTGTCTTTCAAGTGAAAAGCACTGTAATAAATGCACTACCTTAATATTTATTATGGTGAATCTAAGGACAAAGGAGATTAGATATGACATATCATTTATTTTTTACAAACTCTGGAAAACAACAGGAAGTCATAATTCGCGATAATGTAATTGTACGAAGCTTCTTATTGCTTTCCAGAAACAATAAAAATGCATTCTTTCAGGGATTCTATTCACAACAATTGTGCATACGTGCTCCCCTTCTGAATTTTTATTGTGCTTCTCTTTTACTTTACAGACTAAAGAGGATCTAGTGAAACCTGGATCTGATTCGTTTTTAATTCTAGAACTATAAATGTTGTTTAGTCACTAAGTCACATCTGACTCTTTGTGACCCCGTGGACTGTAGCCCACCAGGCTCCTCTGTCCATGGGATTCTCCAGGCAAGAATGTTGGAGTGGGTTGCCATTTTCTTCTCTGGCAGATCTTCCTGATCCAGGGGTTGAACCCAGGTCTCCTGCATTGGCAGACAGATTCTTTTACTGCTGAGCCACAGGGAAGCCCTCCTATAAATGTAGGCCCTACTAATCTACTGTTTTGGGGACATTTATTGGGTTGGCCAAAAAGTTCATTTTGAATTTATGTATTTATTTATTTATTTTTTGCATAACATCTTATGAAAAAACTCAAATGAACTTTTTGGCCAACTTAGTACAAGGGTTCACAAAGAGTGACCCTAGACTGTCTGATCAAGCAATCTGGTGATTTTTCTCTAATGCTATCAGCCATAAGGGTCTGGAAATAAGATTATTTTCTGGTCATCATAGAGAGTTTTCTTTTTATTTTCTATTGCTCTAGAAAATGGAGAAGGTAATGGCAACCCTCTCCAGTACTCTTGCCTGGAAAATCCCATGGACAGAGGAGCCTGGTGGGCTACAGTCCATGGGGTCACGAAGAGTCGGATATGACTGAGCGACTTCACTTTCACGTTTCACTTTCATGCATTGGAGAAGGAAATGGCAACCCACTCCAGTGTTCTTGCCTGGAGAATCCCACGGATGGGGAAGCCAGGTGGGCTGCCGTCTACGGGGTCGCACAGAGTCGGACATGAATGAAGGGACTTAGCAGCAGCAGCGGCGGCTCTAGAAAAAGACCCTTGCACTTAGAAGCCTTCACATGGGGCTCCCCGCTTCCACCATCAGAGGCCTCCTCCCCCATTTACTCCTGGGCTCTGCCGATCTCACCTTCCTGAGCACCAGCCACTCCTCTGAGGCAAGTTCCAGCGCAGTCACCTCCATCACTTCATTCAGTTGCTCACTCAGTGAAGTCCGTTTCTCCTCTGTCTGGTATTTCTTTGTCTCAATGCCTCTTGCCTTTTCTTGCAGCTATGACAACTTGCATATCTTTTACTATTTCAGGCTTTTCCTTATTTCAGTTTGATGATATAAATGTGCTTGATAGACAAGTGGCTTTGACCACTCTGCACGGCATGTGATACTTCCCTGACTGGGGACTGAACCTGCATCCCTTGCAGTGGACGCACAGAGTCTTAACCACTGGACCACCAGGAAAGTCCCTTGAGTATCTTTTGATTTAGTGAAATTAATACCTCAGTATGATCACCTTTAGCTCTTATTATGCCAAATTGAAACTGTCAAGAATTTACAAAGAATTTTAACTTATGACAGTCTGTTTTAAAGGAATTTACAATGTGATTGAGCAATGAAGATAGGCCATTAATTCACCTGAAGAAAACTAGTGCTACATGGCAATATATAAGTGTCAGAGGAGCAGCAAAATTATGAACTGTTTTAGAACCCACTGCTCATTGAATTATCCAGTTTGTGTCCTATTTTGCATTTATCACGTTGACATCTTAATGATGATTTTATTGAATGGCTGCTGCTCACTACAGCTTCCAAGTACACTTCAGTAAGTGATCAGGAAATATATTTGGAATCTTTATCATAGTTTATACCTAATAAGAGCTGAAAAGTGAGAGAAGTGAAAGTGAATCTGTTAGTTGCTCAGTCATGTCTGACTCCTGGCGACCCCCTGGACCCTAGCCCACCAGGCTAGAGTCTGTCCATGGGATTTCCCAAGCAAGAACACTGGAGTGGGTTGCCATTCCCTTCTTCAGGGGGATCTTCAAGAACCAGGAACCGAACCCAGGTTTCCTGTTTTGTAAGCAAAAGGAGATGGTGAAGGACAGGGAAGCCTGGTGTGCCGCAATGCATGGGGTTGGGTCACAGAGTCGGACACGACTGAGCAATTGAACAACAACAACATGCAGCCAGAAGAGGCAATACATCATCTGCTAAGATATTTTCTGTTGTGTTTCATATTCTGGAAAACAGCAGTGGCCTGGACTGTGAGGTTACTTCCGATGTTAAGCATCCCAGTCTCAAACACAGGCCATTCCAGGAGGGGCTGCCTTCCTGTGTTTGCTACTAACATCGCTGAGCCGGGGTTCCGTCTGCTCCCCATCCCACGCCAATGTCAGCATATTCAGGAGGCGACACATTTCTGTGGCCTGCATGGTAATCAGCCTCAGCATCGCATCACATAATACATCACTGTCAGACCCCCTGACTCCTTGATGTCTTGGTCTCTGTGAGCGGCCTGGAGATCAGATCAGTCTGATCACTCAAGTCAGAGCTGGAACATTTGGCCTGAGGAAGCATGAGGGCCGCATGTCTGTATGCTAACTTGAAGCAACCTCTCTGACAGCCCCTGATAACGTTGCAGTTTTCCAAGGAGCCCCTTAATTTATCTGATGTTAATCACTTTGTTAGGTCCTGTAATGGAATCAGTCAACTGTCAAGTGCTGTTACTTCTGGCTCTGCCCACGGTACCTCCTAGCACTGCCTCTTTCCTTCCATCACTAGGATGCAGGCTTTATTGGGCCCCGGCCATCTCACGTGGTCTCCACTTCCCTCCAACAACCCTGTGCCTTGTTGTTCAAACTGAATGTGGGGCGTGGAAATAATTCTGGCCTTTGGCATCGATGCAACGAATACCTCAGAATACTTCAATTTAGTTGTTCTTCAACACCAATCAATACAGATCATCCCCAAAACCTATACCAAGAATTTTTAAGGATATTAAAAAGTCTGTCAACTCAATCTATTGAGTTTTTCCAACACTGCAAACCGGCATGCCCCTACTAAAAGTCTCTCTTTCATTCCTGCCATATTGCTTTACCTTTAAATCTTCCACCATCAGATCTTTACTTGAATAGAGACACCATTAAAAACTGACTTCCCATAGTAGCGCTGACTATAAAGAACGAGGATCATTATTTCAAACATCTCCTCCAAACACAGTTTGCTCAATAATATGCAGATTTACTTTCCAGCATATGTTGAAAACAAAGCTACAGGCTCAGCATCATTAGGGTATGATTCTGAGTCGCTGATGGATTTGAACATAATTAATCACGGAGAAGACTCTTGAGAGTCCCTTTGACTGCAAGGAGATCCAACCAGTCCATTCTGAAGGAGATCAGCCCTGGGATTTCTTTGGAAGGAATGATGCTGAAGCTGAAACTCCAATACTTTGGCCACCTCATGTGAAGAGTTGACTCATTGGAAAAGACTCTGATGCTGGGAGAGATTGGGGGCAGGAGGAGAAGGGGACAATAGAGGATGAGATGGCTGGATGGCATCAATGACTTGATGGACGTGAGTCTGAGTGAACTCCGGGAGTTGGTGATGGACAGGGAGGCCTGGCGTGCTGTGATTCATGGGATCACAAAGAGTCAGACACGACTGAGTGACTTAACTGAACTGAACTGAATCATACATATCCTCACCTGCTCCATGTGGGACTCACAATTTACAAATACAAGCCATTTATCTGAGGTTACAGCTTATATCACAATTAACTTTGGTCCCAATGCTATATTCTCACCAACAGAGATGGCCTTGGGCACCCACTTGTGATCAGTGATGATGGACAAATGTATTATGGTAGCTGGAAAGGATCCACAGACAATTTATTTCAATACCTTCATTCGAAGAATAGAGGGGTTAAGGGACTTGCCCCAAGGCTACCCAGCTTTGTGAGTTTGTGTATTTAAGATATTATTTTTAGAAATTATTTTCCAAAGGTTTATCTCTCCTCTACTTTGTGGCTCCCAAAGACCATTTCCTGAAGTGGACTCACAGGAAGATTCTGGAAATTCATAGAACAGCTGTTAACACAGCATAACCCTGCCTTCCAGTTTCTATGTGTGCCTTAAGGAGGGCAATTTGGAGAAGAAAAAAGAAAGAGGAAGGGACATTCGTTGAGTATCTCCAAGGAGAGGTGGATTCTGTTGACCAGTACAAAGTGGCATTGACTGAGGGCTTGCTGGGTGCCAAGCACCGTTCAGGTGCTTTGTGTGTATCATTTACTGACCTAATCCTCAAACAGCCCTATGCAAGAAGAACTATTCTTACCATCCTATTTTACAGATAAGGAAATTACCATGGCTGAGTCACCCAGCTAACGTGCAGTGTAGCTGGATTCACTCCAAGGCACCTTGCTATCTTGCCTATAGGAAACCTCACTTCGCTCTATGAAGTGAGTGGTGTTGCTGAAAATTTACACATGAGAAAACTGAAGCTAATCAGAATTGTGTGACTAAAGACTAAGAGGTGAAAGCACGCGGATATGAACTCTAATCTACCTCTTTTCATTCTCCCATGTAAGTCCATGGTAAATCCATTAGAAATGATGACTTAGGCATTTTCACCCTGACTCAGAGGAGTTGAGTCCAAACCAACTTAGCAAATACTACTAGAAAGAGTAGATGCTTCAGCAACGCATTTATACATTCGACTTCCGCCTCTCTCTGTTGTGAAAGGGAGATAAGGCAGGTTTCAGCTGAGGATATCAGGCCTGGTAAGGTCCCTTGTGGACAGACCATGAGTCTGACCCCACACAAGTCACTCCTCCCCAGATGCCTGCTGTAGCTTCTAGCACAAAGTCTGGTCAACAAGCATGTGGTGAAACAGATCATAACGGCAGCCTGGCCTGACACCATCCCAAACTCCACAGTGGGGTGGCTCTACTGTTTTGTCTGATTCATAAAAGAGATTTCCTGTGGGTTATTATCTGGAGGAAGTCCTCTCTCTGTTAGTGGTGGTGAATCTTTAGGCAGCTGCGCCATAGAATATAATGAGAACCAAGATTTAATCTGAATTCACTCAAGAAATAACAGATTCAGGGTGTGAATCCCAGCTCCAGCAGGGGGTTGAACAAACAGCTGCAAGATCACCATGGTCTCACACTGAAGGTGTGTAACTTGTCAGAGTAGTGAAATCTCATGTGAAATGTGTGTGAGGGTGATGTTGTTCAAGCAGAAGGCCGGTCAAGAGTACACTTCCCTGAAGGCATCTTTCAATTACAGATGCATTGCAATTAGAAATGGGAAAAGGCTGGACGTGGTCACCAAGTTTGTCTCTGCCAAGGTGGGTAAAGCCTGAGACTTTGATTCATATAATACAGTTTCTAAAATCTAGCTTGTATGACTTCCTGTGGGAGGCTTGTTTATAATCGTATAATCCAAACAGCCCACCAGTATCACCTGAATTTTAACTTATTTCAACTACCTTTTAGCAAGGGATATCCACTCTCCAAATTTATCAACTCATCTTTCCATTTTATTACTATTATATTTTTGGAAGGGCCCTAAAGATAACTTCTTTATAGAAAGTAAAACTGAGGCTCAGAGAGGCTGATTTAAGGCTTTCATCTGCTTCTTAGGGCTTCCCTGGTAGCTCAGTGGTAAAGAATCTGCCTGTAATGCAGGAGACGTGGGTTAGATTTCCGGGTCAAGAAGAGCAGATACCCTGGAGGAAGGCATGGCAACCCATTCCAGTATTCTTGCCTGGAGAATCTCATGGACAGAGAAGCTTGGCGGGCTACGATCTACAGGGTCACACAGAGTAGGACATGACTGAAGCGACTTTGCACACACCTGCTTCTCAACCCATTCTTTGAATGAAGACTTTCACCAGAGGCCCGATCTATTGCTTTTTCATTAAATATAACTAGTGTTCATCATTTTACAGATTGTGAGCCTAAGCTGTTATACTTTATAATTCTGGTTCCAGGAAAAAAAAAAAAACAAAAAACCCTTAGCTGAAACAGCTACAAACGTTCACTGTTTACAGCCATTATATTCTGGTAAATAGAATTTGATCAGTGCTAGAGCTCATGTCATAGACCAATGATTAGTGTTTTATAGGGTACAATTATGCTGAAAATATTTTTTCTTGCAAAAGACATCTGCATAAGAGCAACATTCTGAAAACAAGTCAACATTTACAATGTTCAACATCAGCTACAAATATTTGCTCTAGAAAGCATAGGGCATTCTTTTACATCACTGAAAATTTACATTTCTTAGTAAAATATTCTGTTCAGTGTTTTGACACTAAATGCATATTTATCACGGATGACCGAAGAACATTTATATACCAGAAGCATAAGAGTAAATTTTCCAAAACACAAATACTATGTTTTATTCTTGGTTATTGTTATGGATGGAATTGTGTTGCCCTGCTCGCAAGATCTTATATTGGAATCCTAATCCCCCAATGTGACTGTATTTGGAAATAGGACTTTTAGGGAGTAATTAGAGTTAAATGACACCTGAAACTATCATAACATTGCTCATCAACTACACTCCAGTATAAAAGAAAAGTTAATAAAAGGCAAGTCAGGACATGGAAGCAACCCAGATGTCCATTGACAGATGAATGGATGAAGAAGCTGTGGTGCATATACACATATAATGGAATATTGCTTGATCATGAAAAGGAATACATTTGAGTCAGTTCTAATGAGGTGGATGAACCTAGAACCTATTATACACAGTGAAGTAAGTCAGAAAGAGAAAAACAAATATCAAATACTGCTTATTAACACATATGTGTGGGATCTAGGAAGATGGTTAGTGCAGATGAACCTATTTGCAGGACAGCAATGGAGACACAGACACAGAGAAGAGACGTGTGGTCCCAGTGAGACGAGGAGAGCGTGGGACGAATTGAGACAGTGGCATGGAAACATATACATTGCCATATGTAAAACAGACAGCCCGTGGGAATTTCCTGTTATGATGTAGTGAACTCAAATCCAGTGCTCTGTGACAGCCTAGAGGTTTGGAATGGGTTGGGAGGTGGGAGAGAGGTTCAAGAAGGAGGGGATATACGTATACCTGTGACTGATTCATGTTGATGTATGGCAGAGACTAACACAATATTGCAAAGCAATTATCCTCCCGTTAAAAAGTTCCCTTTCTCTTGCTCAGTCATGCCTGACCCTTGGTGACCCCCATGGGACTGTAGCTTGTCAGGCTCCTTTGTCCATGGGAATTTCCTCAGCAGGCATGCTGGAGTGGGTTGCCATTTCCTTCTCCAGGGGATCTTCCTGACCCAGGGATTGAACCCACCTCTCCTGTGTCTTCTGCTTTGGCAGGCAGATTCTTTACCGCTGAGCTATTGGGGAAACCCATGAAAGACCATAAGCCAACATTTATTTTCTTCTAATCAGAGATGTGGAAATCCCATCATTGATCAGACATATCATCAGATCAGACCTTTACGGATCAGACATACCATCTGACTAAGTGACTAGCAGATTAACAAAGGGCAACTAATATGTGTCTCCTTTTCAAATTGCTGGCATTTCCTACTTTTTATGTAACTTGGGTTAAAGTTCCAGATACGAAAGTGAAGTTCCTCTCCAGTTAAATACTATTGTGTGGCTGCTCTGGGTTGAAATAGTAAAGGAACCACATAAGGGCATATTTAAGTAGCATCCGGTAGGATTATGCCAACTCTTATGACACAACGTAGTTTTGACAAGCAGTCTGAAGTCCACTAATCACTTGGATAAAATTCTTCAGCTTGTTCCAGTTAGTTCCAACTCCACCAGCAATTAACTTGACAGGTTTACTGCAGTCCTGGAAAAAGTGGACGCCAGGCAGGACATAGCTTCAAAGGTAAAGGTCAGAGTTGTGTGTCCAAAATCACCCAGTAATCTTAAAATGAAACTTCCCATTGTTACATTTGGACACACTTCACTAGAAGATGCTCAAAAAAATTTGGTTCCTTACTCAGAAATTACAGATTAATGACAGTTGTCAAGAAGTAAAGGTACAATATAACATCTTTATATAGCATGCACTTGGCTTTGTGGCTTTCAAAATGCAGCTGGCTTTGAAAACATAATTGTATGGGCTGTTTTTCTGCAGCCAAAATAAAAAAAAAATTTAAGTCCTTACTTGTTTAAAGAAAAAACAACTTCTTTTTTATAAATAATTTTCCTGTGTTCTAAGCCTTGAGTGAAAAAATAGAAAAAAAAAACCAAAAAACCAGACCTCAAAAGGTTATTCAAATTAATTATGGTATGGAGTATGGCCTGGCTCTCTCTCTCTGATAATGACAAAACCTATTTCACCCGTGACAGAGTGTCTCAAAGGCCATCTATCTTTTGACTACAAAGAACATAGAGGGATATCTATTTTAATGTGTCAGCATCAAAGAGAAATTTGTTCTCATAGCCTTGAGATGCTCTCAGCACATGGAACAAACATTCTGAGCACAAAGCAGATTTTGGCTTTGGAGCATATCTTAAGGAAAGCCCTGCTTTTACTGCTGCTGAATCTTCTCCTACCTATGGCTGCTGTGGGTTCTGCTTTTCCAAAGCCACACCTCTGTCACTCCCCAAATACCATTCTTTATGTGAGGACGTTGGAACTCTTGCTGTGTTTCTCAGAACGTTCGAGAAACACCTGGACTAACTTCTGAGATGGTGATTGATTCAGACGACATTAGAGACTGTGCAGTGGGGGCCAGGTTTCCCTCCCATACATCTCACAGCTCGTATTCTCTTCCTGTGGCTGCATGGAGTTTCAGGGAATCCTCATGACAATTCTACGGCGTGGTTACCATATCATCCCCATTTTGTAGATGAGCGAGCCGAAGATTTTCCATTAAGGAACTATCCCAAGGTTATCACAAACCATACTGTAGACAGACATGCATAGAATCACTCTTATGAGAGGGAGATAAGGCCCTTGATTTGGAAAATATAACTTCATTAGTTGAAATCACAACTCTTGCTTCTATGAATAAGGTTTAGGTATTATATTCACAAATCTTGTTTCTAGATATTGTCTAATTCTCACATCCTTCTATCCAAGTTTTGCCCTTGGCTGGGTGTATGTTTGTGGGAGGGTGTATGCACACACACATACACACACAAATATTAAGGTTGTCATAAAAAAAATACAGGGCATCTTGTTATACCTGAATTTCAGATGCTCAACACTCTTTTAGTGTAATTGTGTCCCGGGTATTGCATGGTACATATCTAAATTTAAAAATTACTCATTTATCTGAAATTTAGATTTAATGGTGCATCTTATTGTTTTACTTGTCAAATTTGGCAACCTTATAACATATATATGCATATGAGTATAGGCACATATGAGTATATACATATGTGTACATGTACATATTTTTCAAAATAAATTTCAAAAAAAAATTTTCAAAATAAATCTATGTATCCTCATATGCAATTATATATAACACTCTCTGACCCTAAAACGAGGTTAGCACCTTGTCCTTATATGCTCCTGTTTATTCTATACTTTCCATAGGTAACAGCACTCACACTTGTAATTTCATTTTCAATGTCTATTTTCCTCACTAGAGCCTAAGCTGCACGGGGATTGTGGCCATAACATGTTACAGACTCAGACCCAAGTACAAAAAATAACTTATGAAATAAGAATACAGAATATATGCTCTAGCCCACACCCAGAATTTGGCCAACAGATCACTCTAAAGAGCAAAGAGGATCTGCCCAACGGTGGACACAAGCTTGGGTCAGCAACTGAAATAATTAAAGAGATACAGGGCTTGAATTTAAAGGCACCACAAAAATGATTATATTGACTTCAATATTTTTATCTTACTGATTTTGAATAAGCATTTTCAAATGAAACTTATTTTTTTTTTTCCCAGTACTTGGCCAACCCACCAGGTGACAGGTAGTTTTTCTGCCCCGGGGTTGTTCCTGCACCCCAGCCAGCCCCGTGGACCCTCCCCCTCAAGTCACACAGTTACCAGGTGTGCTCTGCACATTCGGCACACTCAGAAGTTTCACTTTGCCTCGGGTTCTATTATCAAGGATGCCATTTAGAAATTTTTATTTTCACCAAAAGCATTCAAACTGTGGGATAAAAAAAAGGCCCGAAATGGAAGCCTCCTCCCACTCTACATTACATTAGTGGCATTTTAAAATTACAGCCTCACCAGCTTCCTTCAGAAACACTGCATTTTTCATCTTCGGTGGCTGTGATTAAGTAACACTCACTCTGCACAGCTCCTGTGGTGACAAAGCTCCATTACAAAGGCCTCCTGTGTGGCATTCAGGTCATTAGAACTACACAGACTATTAGGAAACAGGAGCAGAGCTGCTAACAAACCCTTCGAATAATGGTTTCCCTTTTCTAATTGTGGTGAAGAATGAAGACTGAACTCAGGATGCTTTTGGAGTTGAATAAAATAGGAAAGGAAATGTATACGTACACACAAAAAGTATCGCAATGTTGACTCGAGTTCTCTGAATGTTATCCCATGGGGCTCTTAGCCTAGGAGCCCTGATCCCAGAAATCAGGGTTTTATTTCTGGATTCCACAAATTCCTTGAGTCGCCTCACTCAGTACTCTAAAGCAAGACTTGTGGGTGCAGGGAGGGGAAAAGAGGAGGTGGGATGAATGGAGAAAGTGCCACTGACATATATTCACTCCCATGTGTAAGACAGATAGCTGCTGGGAAGCTGCTGTATAGCCCAGGGAGTTCAGCTTGGTGTCCGTGATGACCTTGAGGGGTGGGATGGGAGCTAGGGGGAGCGAAGCTCAAGAGGGAGGAGATAGATGTAGACACACAACTGATTCACTTCATCGTACAGCAGAAACGAATACAACATTGTAAAGCAACTATACTCCAGTTAAACAATAAACAAAATGAAAAAAAGAAGGAAAAGAACATGCTTTTTAAACTAAAAATAAATAAGAATGCCTTCCAAAATTCCAGGTGGCGCTAGTGGTAAAGAACCAGCAGGAGCCATAAGAAACCTGGGTTTGATCCCTGGGTCGGGCTGGGTAGAGCTCCTAGAGGAGGAAATGGCAATCCACTCCAGTATTCTTGGCCTGAAAAATCCCAGGGACAGAGGAGCCTGGTGGGCTACAGTCCATAGGGTCGCAGAGTCGGACATGGCTGAAGCGACATAGCAAAACCCACAAGAGTCAGTTCCTATAATAAATACCTCTTATGTATATTTATATTTCCTACTGGTTCTGTTTCTCCGGAGAACCTTGATTAACATGGTATCCTCTACTGAAGGTTTAGTTTCTGGAATGTCTCTACCGGGGACCGGCACCCCGCCTTAAAAATGCTTACACGTCAACCTTAACCCCTGACATGAAAGCTGTATCTCCAGCAGAGGGCAGCACTGAGGCGCACAGTCAGGTTCTCTGGGTGAAAGTGAAAGTGAAGTCGCTCAGTCCTGTCTGACTCTTTGCGACCGCATGGACTGTAGCCTAACAGGCTCCTCCGAACATGGGATTTTCCAGGCAAGAATACTGGAGTGGGTTGCCATTGCCTTCTCCAGGAGATCTTCCCGACCCAGGGATTGAACCCAGGTCTCCTGCATTGTAGGCAGATGCTTTACGGTCTGAGCAATCTGGGTGGCCCAGGCCCACCCATGAGGTCATTTCGGCCGGGGCCTCAGGATGGCAGAGGCGGGTTCTTTATGGACACTCGGACATCCAGGCACAACACCTTGACGTATCACTGCATCACAAAAGCTGAGCCCGCCTGCGGTAAGGGTGTCGTGGGATGCGAAACACAGGCCCATGTTTTCCTGGCACTTTGATTAATCGTTAGGGGAAAGTCTGGCTTATGTGGGAAGTGATTGACTATGCGGTACCCTCTCCCCTGAGCTTGTGCTAAACCCAGACCCCAGACATGCTCTTGGCATTCCATCTTTCCGATGACATATAAAAATGAGAAGCCACCCACTCTGGGCTGTTAGAGGTTCCACCGTACTGTTAGCAAGACAGGGTTTTACACGTGGCAAAACGCCAGCGCAGAGAGTGGAGTTCCGACTGCTTTTATCCTCTATACTTTATAGATTGTTCTGTTATTTGCCCCAAAGATTGACTAGCATGTGGCGGAGGCCTTGTTTATCAGTTAACATATATATATATATATTTCCGCCCCCCCTCCCCTGAAGTGGTTGCCTTTCAGCATTGGATTTAAGCAATTTCTCTGTAAAATATCCTAGCATGCTGAACTAGGCAAACGCTACCTAAAATATATTATTTGATGATCAAGTGGGCATTTCCCTGTAAACACAATTCTTAAAAAAACCTCAAAAACTGAATAGTGAGGGATGAAGACTGGAGCAAAATATTAATATGAGACAGGTTTTACACTCATGCTCAATAGATGTCTTCTGATCAAGTTACAAAAGGATATTTTTTCATATTGATCCAGCACACAAACTTGTGTTCCATACACGAGGAAATTTAATCTACATGAGCATCACATTTTTATTAGCTGGATTTGGACCCCAAGTTCTTTCCATAGCCATCTAATTGTTCCCTTCACCAGTTCCCTTTGGAGACTAAATTTGACATCTCCAAGTCTGAAAAGGAGCTTTCCATAGGGAGCTCTACTGCCCAGACATTAATGGAAGAGGCAGGCAAGTGTGGGGCCCTGAGGGTTGGATTTATATAAATGGAAAGATTAGTCTCAATTTTTTGGCTTCCTTCAACCTTGCCTCTACTTTTTCTTTTTTTTTAAGCTTAAGGTGCTTCTTGTTCCCTACTCTAACGTTTTTTCAAACGATAACACATTGGGCAGAAAAGTCATTTCAAAGGCCATCCCCCTTTCCTGATTCATCGCAGCTTGGGCTGCCATTCCAAATTTCTGCAGAGCCTCTGTGCTCTCTATTTCAGTGAGTTCCGCACACGGCTAATGCCTCAGCCTGAAACTTGACACTGGTTCAAGTCGTTTAAAGGTCTGCAATCCTTGAGCCACACTTAGCAATCTGGTGCTGCTCAAACTCCCAGAAAACACCAAGCAGCTTGTCATAGAATTGTATAGATTTGTATCTATCCTTAACATACGCAATCCTCATTTGGGTTTCTAGGATCAATTCACTTATAAAATGCCAGGCTCTTCTGTCCATGGAATTCTCCAGGCAAGAATACTGGAGTGGGTAGCCATTTCTTTCTCCAAGGGATCTTCCTGACCTAGGGACTGAACTCAGCTCTTCTGCATTGCAGGCAGATTCTTAACTGTTTGAGCCACCAGGGAAGCCCATAGAATACTCAACATGTCAAAATAAGGAGACTGCTTCTCATGTGTCGTCACTGAAATCCAGTCCTAGTTATTTCCTTGTGGCATCACAAGGGAAACCTTGCTGTTTGTTTCTTCGGGAAATAATCCCAAACTCACAGAAAAATTGCAAAATGGTACAAAGAACACTTGCATACTCTCTACCCCAAATCATCTATTGTTAGTTTTTTGCCTCATTTGTTTTTTCAGTTCTCTGTCTCTCCTCTCTTCCTCTTTCTCTGTCTCTATTTGTCTCTCTCATATATCTGAGAGTGACTATACATACATGAATACTTTATAGTCATATGTGCAATTTATACTATTTGAGAATACTATTTGAGACTACATGTGAGTGAGAATGTACACGTTAGTGTGTGTGTGCACGCTCATTCCTGTCCGACTCTTTGTGACCCCATGGACTGTAGCCCATTAGGCTCTTCTGTCCATGGGATTTCCCAGGCAAGAATACTGGAGTGGGTTGCCATTTCCTTCTCCAACACATGTTAGTACATATGTGTTAATATATGTAACTTACCTTGTTTGAGATTAAGTTGCACACTTGGTGGGCTTCACTCTTAATACTTCAGTGTGTATTTCCTAAGAGTAAGGATATGCTCTTATGCACCAGCAAATGTAAGTATCAACCTCACCAGATTTAACACTGACACAGTACTTTTACCTAACCCATTGTCTATATTCTAACATGTCCACCGACTCAGGAATATCCTTACAGCGTTTTCTCCAAAAAGGATCCTGTCTAAGGTCATGCATTGTATTTCAGAGGCATGTGCCTCAGCCTCTTTTACTTTGGCACAATTCCTTTCTCTTTTTTATGACACTGGCCTTCTTATAGACAATAATCCCTTAACAGCATCTGTTAAGGGCTCCTGAAAGAGGGTGAGTCCAGTGGAAAGAATGGACTTTAAATGCAACCATGTACACAAGTAATGTTTAAAGTACAGGGTAGAACTGAGGCAGGGTCAGTGTAGTCATCAACCCAGCATGGAGCCAGTTCTCCAAAACAGACCATCTCTAGACAGCTGTATCTTGGTTTTGCATTGCATGAAGACCTAAGATCCCTTCAGCCAAGTTGGTTATCCTGGTTATTATGGGAGCTGTAAAAATGTAGGCATCCTGCCACATGATAACTAAGGAACTAGACAGGAGGGAGAAAGAGAGACAGAGGGAGAGAGAGAGCATCCCTATCAATTATAATCTATTCTGGGAGCATTCGGTGCCCCTTGGGGATAGTGCTGGGCTTCCCAGGTGGCGCTAGTGGTAAAGAACCTGCCTGTCAATGCAGGAGATGTAAGAGATGCAGGTTCAATCCCTGGGTCAGAAGATGCCCTGGAGGAAGGCACGGCAACCCACTCCAGTATGTTTGCCTGGCGAATACCATGGATAGAGGAGCCTGGTGGGCTACAGTCCATAGGGTTGCAAAGAGTCAGACACGACTGAAGTGACTTAGCACACATGCACAAGGACAGCACCGTGATTTCAACAGAAAATACAGATGAGATCATCACAATGTTGCTGTCACCTCACTAGGAAATGCACACTCCTCCTGCCCCAGTAAACAGATCAAGGATCCCTCTGCTCTCGTGTGAACTTCACATCTCTCTTCCTCTTTACTGTCCATCCTGAGACCATTTTGTACAAAAGAAAGAGACTATTTTCAGCACACTTAAGATGCCCACATGCTGATTTACCAAGCAGAAAATGAGGAATAATAAAGGAAACATCTGCCATCACCTGGGCAGTTGATGTCGGCAGTGTCCTGAATTTCTACCAGGGATCAGGCCTCTTGATGAAGTCATAGGACAGAGCTTCTGGGTGGTATATGGTGAAGCCTTAGCAACAAACATTAGGAACATTCACATTTGCCAGGGTGAACAGGAACCGTGGGGGCACTTACTATTCATGCATGAACTGCGGTTGTTTCGCCATCTAGTAGGAAAGAAAGAAACAACTACAGGATCAAAGGGAGCAAAGGGAAAGAGGATGGATTCAGAGTCATCTACGAGATTGTGATTAGGAGGAAGACTTGCTGGCCTCTCTAAGCCTCACTTCCTTTATACTAAGGGGTTCTGATAACAAGTCACAATGAAAAGAGCTAAGCATGCATGCTGCCTATCAGAGGTCTGGGCGACACAGTGGGCAAATGATGCATGTTTGTTCCTGTCTAACGACAGGCTCCTGGGAAGCAGAGCTTGAGACACAGATTGGATACACATGATATATGGAGGAAAGGCTTTTAGGACGTGCAGAGAGGAAGATGCTCAGCAGGGTTGTGGTCTTGGTAGGGACAGAGTAAAGGGACAAAGTAGCTGATTAAATAGTTAATCCCACTAGGGGACTATAAGTAAAGAAAAAGGTATGGGAGAATCCTGTTAAGTTAATGATCACTCAGGAAAGCAGGTTTGTTTAACCATAAAGCCAAGCAGGCCTGCTTAGCAACAAAACTATGCAACAGAAATCTGAGACAGGCACCCAAACAATAAAACAATGGGAGCCTGAGACCCACATCCTGCTCAGCGAGCTCAGGAAGTTAATGATTCCTAGGACACGCTTCTCTGGGCACTTCAAAAACAAAATATAAGGGAAAGGTGGCATTATACTGCAACCTGAGATGACATCATTCTTAGTATAAGTTACTGCCTTTTTATCTTGTGGCTTCCACTGTACCATGACAGTTCTGGCTTGACCACGTAGGATTAAGCAAACTCCAGTGGCTCTGGTAAAGAATCCGCCTGCGATGCAGGAGACCTGGGTTCGATCCTTGGGTTGGGAAGATCCCTTGGAGAAGCCAGTAGCAACCCACTCCAGTATTCTTGCCTGGAGAATTTCATGAAAAAAGAAGCCTAGAGGGCTAAGGTCCATGGGGTCGCAAAAAGCTAGACACAACTGAGCAACTAACAAGTTCACTTTCTTTTCATGACAGTTCCAGCTTGACCATGCAGGAATAAGAAAACTCCACCCCACATGGAGGAGAAATGGATGGTGGAAGGGTGATGCCTACTCAAGAATGATGAAGAAGATGGTCTTATCCCTCTCCCCATTCTCCTTTGGTTATAAAACTATAGTCCATTAAGTTTTCAGGGCATGGCACCCTCTCGCCTACCCACTTGTAAGCCTCACAAGCATCCTATTCTAATAAATCACTTCTTATCTACCACTGTACCTCTCACTGAATTTTTCTTGTGCTGAGGCATAAAGAACAAGAGATACTTGGAGCCCCCTGCCTCACCCTCCAAGACACATTTCAGTGGTTCTAGCCTCAGCTGAAGACTAGTTTGAGCTTCATCCGAGGGGGAGTTCTGGAGCTCAGATTTGGTCCAAGTTAAGATGAGACTGATGCTGAAGCTGAAACTCCAATACTTTGGCCACCTCATGTGAAGAGTTGACTCACTGGAAAAGACCCTGATGCTGGGAGGGATTGGGGGCAGGAGGAGAAGGGGATGACCAAGGATGAGATGGCTGGATGGGATCGTTGACTCAATGGACATGAGTCTGAGCAAACTCTGGGAGATGGTAAAAGACAAGGAAGCCTGGCACGCTGCAGTCCATGGGGTCGTGAAGAGCTGGACAGGGCTTAGTGACTGGACAACAACAACAAGATGAGAAAGCAGGTCAGACACTTGATCTTGTCAGACACTTGACCCTGTCTTAGTCAGCCCCTGGCCATGCAACAAGGCTAAGTACCTCTCCCAGACAGAATGGCTGCCACAGGGTTCCTCTGAAGAAGGGGCATTTGTGAGCAGGGCTTTCTCGGAGATCAGGAGGATGGGGGAGAGTGCACTAGCCGCTGAAGGGGTCTGGGTGAGACCCCACAGCACCCACTGGTGTTCCCTTGTCCCTTCTCATCTGAACAAGGGAAACTTTAGAACACAGCCCTCGATTCTCTGTAACTGAAATGGCTTCATTGTTGTCATTTTTAAACTTTGGTTGAAAGAAGCGGCCACTCACATCACAGAAATCTCTGAGGCATGCTGGGCTAATTGATTCCACGGAGACAGTCTTTCATTATATTAAACTCCTCTGGTGCCCAGAACAGACGATACCAGCCAGGAGGAGAGGGGCCCATGTCTGCGGTCAAGCTTTAGATGATTCCAGTGACCCTGGACTGCTCTGATTCACCCCAGTCTCCAGGAAGAGGTGCAGAACCGGCAAGAGCTGGGGCATTCAAAGTCGCTGTCAATTACATCACTGCCTTGCTTCCCTCCCCAGCATCCTCAGTGTCTGGCGCCTTTCTAAGTCACTGAGTCATGGACTCACTTGGGATAGTCATCCTTTTCTCTGAGACCTTGGCAGGGGGATGGGGCAGGGCAGGAAAGTGTGAGCAGTGGTGGCTGGGTGAGTGGAGAACTAATTTGTATTTATTTCTAACCCTGTTAACTGGCCTATCATTTCCCTACTCACACAGTCTGGGGGCTCAGTGTGAGTCGAACAGTTATTTAGCTCATCAAATGTAGTATGCCCCATAAAACTGCAGAGACGCTGGGCAAGACTGGGCCTGGGAACTCACGGATAACTTTTATATTCTGTACTACAAGGTAAGGCACAAATAAGTTAACCATATTTTTTCTCCAGAAGAGATATATATATATATATATATATATATATTATTTATTATGTGTATTATAGCATTTTATATATACATACATATGCATACACACACACACATATATACGTCTATATTTTTCTATAAAGTTTTCTTATCTTATTTTTGGTCTTTCTCTCCTTACTGGACTATAGCTTCATTTGTTCACTGTTGTAACCCCAGCACCTTGAATAATGGGTGTTTCAGATCCCACAGCGGACCTGCAATAAGCATTTTTTGCATATATAAATTCACATTAAAATCAATTCTTAGATTTGAATCAATCTAAAAAATGTAAGGATGATACTAAGGTCCTCTATTTTAAAAGCAATACTTGTGTAAATAATTAACATTACTTTTAAAAGGAGTACCTTTCTGGCGGAGGTGCTGGTGAAGTTCATAAATGCTTAATCTATGCTGAAAAAAATTTGAGTTACGTGGCCTTCTACCTTCTGACTCATCATTCCATTTTCTGTTTCTTAGCCCTACCATAAATTTGAATCGGTAATTCCTGCCTTGATCAATTTGATGTGTAAGGAGGGGGGCCCATCAACTTTGGAAACAGAAATGCTAAGTTAAAATTCCAATTATGCAGGTGATTCACTGCATGAGACATGCCTGTCTCAGTTTCTAGTGTGTTCATTCTGCCCCAAGCCTCTCTTTCAGGAAAGGTACATATGTTGCCTGAAGCAGAGAGACTAGAAACCTGCCTCCTGTATTTTGCTTTCTCTTCTTCTATGGCATCCTTATGAAGTAGAAGTCCTGAATCTTCCAAGACTATTGTTCTAAATTATTTTTAATCAGCACATTTAAAAATGACCAATGAGAACTGGCAAAATAAAAATCTAGGTAAAACAAGACAACAAAAGGTGAAAAGCAGATCTTATATTTTTCATTTATGATTTTTGCTTAAGAAAATTGTGGCAATCATTATTGTTGATTAAAACATTATAATGGGTGAAAGAAGAAGGCATTTAAACAAAGTCTAGCTCCTGTCTAATGGTCTTGAGAAAACCAATAAACCCAGCACATTTTCCAGCCATCTTCCCCTCTGAGAAAACGTGTGGTGGTGGAGTTCACTCCAGTTTTAAAACAGAAGCATAAATATGTGCTTATGTATAACTGAATTACCTTGTTGTGCATCGGAAGCATTGTAAGTCAACTATACTTCAAAAAACATATATATTAAGAAAAAAAGCAGAGACATAAGACTTTCTGTTTACAGACACAAAGCTGGTCCCCTGCACATCTAGACAAGTGCACAGAACCAAGGGCATGTGTCTGCGGCCCCAGCAAAAGCTCTGCATCTACAGCCGCCCGGCCTTGACCCTCCCAAGGACAACAGGCCAGCTCTTGGACCAAGCTCAGCTCACCAAGCCTTTCTGCAAATCAGCCTGTGCCTTTGTAACCCAATTCCAGTATCATGAGCTTCTGCCTTTTTCCGGACATCAAGTCCCCCTGCCGTATCCCAGTTTCCACGATGGGAGCCTGTCAGGTTTCTCTGAGCCTCACCTCCTTCCTTGTCCCCACATCACCCAAGCACATACCTTGCCAGTTCCCTTTGGGGGCGGAGGCACTAACTATTGGGTCTCCACTGCCTGGCTCGGTGATCTTGCAGCTTACATTTGTCCTGCGGTCACTTTTACAGAGCATGATGGGGCAGGGGTGGGGGGAGTAAGACACGCAACATCTCTGAACCTCAGTTTCCACACCAGGAAAGTGAGGATAGTCTTATTCCTCGGAGCTGCTGTACAGAGTCAATGGAACAATGCACATAAAATCTGGTGCCAGAAACTTAGCAGGGGCTTGGTAAGTGAGAGGTAGTGGTAGCTACTTGACCTACCCAACCAAGTCAAAAAAAGAGCAGATATACTCCAACAGTCACGTCACTTTTATGAGGTCTCCTAAATTGGAGGGAAAGATGCTGAAGCTGAAACTCCAGTACTTTGGCCACCTCATGTGAAGAGTTGACTCACTGGAAAAGACTCTGATGCTGGGAGGGATTAGGGGCAGGAGGAGAAGGGGACGACAGAGGATGAGATGGCTGGATGGCATCACCAACTCAATGCACATGAGTTTGAGTGAACTCTGGGAGATGGTGATGGACAGGGAGGCCTGGCATGCTGCAATTCATGGGGTCGCAAAGAGTCGGACACAACTGAGTGACTGAACTGAACTGAACTGAAACTGTAACTGAATTAAAGTTACAAAAGCCAGGTGGCACAGTGCAAAGACTGGAAGTTCAGAGGCAGATATATTTGATCCTGGAGTCACCAGCAAGCATCAGTGAGACCTTAACCACATCACTTAATCTCTTGAGGCCTCACTGTCTTCATCTTTGGACAAGAGGTTAAGTTACATAATGCTTTAAGTCCTTTAGCTCTAAATTTTTGACTCTTTATGAAAAATAAATTCTTCATATAGTAACAAGTATTACCTTCAACAAGACCCCCACCCCAATGATGAGCATAATAATCAGGGTTTTAGGGCTCCTCTCCTGCACATTGGGAAGAGTGTTGTGGGTCCCTAGTGTAAGAGGACATTTGACAGATGAGTCCAAGGGATCTCTAATACAGTGAATCTCAAAGTGTGGGGTTTCCAGATCAGCCACATCTGTTGGGTTCACCAAAAAGTTCGTTCAGGTTTTTTTCCATAATATCTTACTGGAAAATCGGAATGAACTTCTAGCCAACTCCATACATCATCTGGGAACTACTATGAATGTCAGATCTCAGGTCTTGTCTCAGACCTACTGAAGGAGAAACTCTGGGGGTAGGCTCAGCCATCAGTGTTTCCACAAGCTTTCTGATGATTCTGATGTTCCAGAGGTGAAAACCACGGTGCTAATCAATGAAAGCACTGACTCTCTCTCTCTCACACACACGGAAAACCTTCACTCCGAATTAAGAAGATAGCTATCGTAGAGTAAGGACATTTATCCTACCTTATGGACTTGTCCCTACTAATTTCTAGATGTTTTTAAAAAGAACTCAGAATTGCCTATTGACCAACTTCACTTCCAGTAGATTATTCCATTTTGAAAGAGAAACGTATGCCCACTAGAAAATTAAGCAAATTGCGAAGGACAAGTAAACATTGATTGCTAAGGGAGAAGGAGGCCACTTATCGTATTATCTCTTTTGTGAACTCACTCCCTCTGCTCTCAGCTCACTCCAGACATCTTACATTTTAATACGGTGAGGATGCCTCCAAACAGCGGTTTAATTCATTGATTTTTCTTGCTATTTTCATTATCTACTTAAGGACACACTACATTTATCGCGGCTTCAAAGACTGCACTCGGTGCATTGCGTTGCCGTTATGTGAAGGAGGGTCTCAAAAATAATACAAATGGACACCACTAAACAGCCTCTTTATCAGTGCAGAACAGCAGGCTCCCAACAGGTGGTGAAGCCTCAAACCAAAGAACATAGGTCTTAAGGAGTTAGTGCTCACACATAATTAGCACCAGAGGAACCTAGGAACCAACGACAATTTACAATGCCACTTATGGGTTTGGTCTGGGTATAACCCCCATTCTCCCAAATCTCCCAACAATACCTCTGAGCTTTATCACCCACCTCACACCATGCCTGCTCCCTTACCTGCCTCCTATCAGAGTCCCACCCTCTAATCAGCCTACAGTGGCCTCTAGCCTCCACATCCTTCTCCCCACGTGGCCTTACTAAATCTTGCACACAGTGGTTCTTGTGACACCTCATTATGGCACTTGGTTTACATCCCAGCCTTCCTTGTTGGGATGTTGAGCACCTTGGGATCAGGCAGTATTTTTCTTTTTTTCCTTTTTTTTGGTGGAGGTGGGGAGGTGGGAGATTGGAGGTGAGTGGAAATCCCAGTAGCAGCATGATGGGTTCTTGTGTCTATTGAGTGAAATGACTGTATTTTCTAGTCACGTCTTCCTTTTTATTTTAAGTGTTTTCTTCAAAAATTGAAGTATAGTTGATTTATGATGTTTCAGGTATACAGCAAAGTGATTCAGACATCCCTGGTGGTTCAGACAGTAAAGAATCTGCCTGCAATGTAGGAGACCCAGGTTTGACCCCTGTGTCAGGAAGATCCCCTGGAGAAGGGAATGGCAACCCACTCCAGTATTCTTGCCTGGAGAATTCCATGGACAAAAGAGCTTGGTGGGCTACAGTCTATGGGGCCACAAGGAGTCAGACACAACTAACTCTTTCACTTTCTCAGATATACACACACAAACACACATTCTTTTTCTGATTCTTTTCCTTTAGAGGTTATTACAAGATATTGATTAAAGCTCCTTGTACCTTTTGGGGAGACAGATATTTTACCCCCCAAATAATGACCTTGCTAGGAGGTTTTCAAAAAAGATAGAGAAAAAAGAGAATGTCCTCGTGCTATTACTCTCCAAGAAAAAAATTGTAGTCAAAAGCAAAATTTTCCTCCTGTTGTGCTTTCTCAGCTATCTACAGAGCTAGTAATTTTTAGAGGAAGCCTGTCAGAAAGCTTGGGGACAGAGGTTAAATTAATTTTTTTTTGTTTGTTTTGACAAATGGGTTGTATTGGAGTTTATATCACTTCTACTTTTTTTTTAAACCTTTTGGAAGTCTATCAGAGATCAGCACCGTCCAGGGAAAAACATGAATTGAGGGGGGAAAAAGAAAACCCTCCACGTATACAAACAGTGCTGGGAAGTCACTGCAGGAGCAGGAGCAGGTGGTCAGGAAGACCTGTGAGTCAGGAAAGTGAGGGAGTTTTCACTCCTCCTACTCGGGACGTGTGTGGCCATTACTCAGCCTGGTGTCCTTTGGATTTTTGCTTTCCCATCCAGCTTCACTCTCTCAAAATAAATGCCAGTAGAATACCCAAGAAGACCATGATGGTGGGAAAAGGGAGGAGAGTTTTGAGGAACATTTCCACTGCATGGGAGATGGTTTGGAAAATGTAAATGATAGAAGCCAGGCTGGCTTTAGAACCAACCTCTCTGAGCTCAAGAACAAAGACAGGCAGGACAGTGGAGAGCCTGGGTCACTGCCAAGGAAAAGCTCCCATCAGAACAAGGTGGTCAGAGCTAGAGTCTGGGAAATGGAGGGGTTGGTGGGATGAACTGGGAGGTTGGAACAGACATATATACACTATTGATACTATGGATAAAATAACTGTATATAAAGATAACTAATGAGAACCTACTGTATAGAACTCTACTGAGTGCTCTGCGGTGACCTAAATGGGAAGGAAACCCAAACAGGAGGGGATATATGTATCAGTTCAGTTCAGTTCAGTCGCTCAGTCGTGTCCGACTCTTTGCGACCCCATGACCTCCCTGTCCATCACCAACTCCTGGAGTTCACTCAGACTCACATCCATTGAGTCAGTGATGCCATCCAGCCATCTCATCCTCTGTCATCCCCTTCTCCTCTTGCCCCCAATCCCTCCTGGCATCAAAGTCTTTTCCAATGAGTCAACTCTTCGCATGAGGTGGCCAAAGTACTGCAGTTTCAGCTTTAGCATCATTCCTTCCAAAGAACACCCAGGACTGATCTCCTTCAGAATGGACTGGTTGGATGTCCTTGCAGTCCAAGGGACTCTCAAGAGTCTTCTCCAACACCACAGTTCAAAAGCATCAATTCTTCGGTGCTCAGCTTTCTTCACAGTCCAGCTCTCACATCCATACATGACCACTGGTAAAATTATAGCCTTGACTAGACGGACCTTTGTTGGCAAAGTAATTTCTCTGCTTTTGAATACACTCTCTAGGTTGGTCATAAAGTTTCCTTCCAAGGAGTGAACATCTTTCAATTTCATGGCTGCAGTCACCATCTGCAGTGATTTTGGAGCCCAAAAAATAAAGTCTGACACTGTTTCCACTGTTTCCCCATCTATTTCCCATGAAGTGATGGGACCAGATGCCATGATCTTAGTTTTCTGAATGTTGAGCTTTAAGCCAACTTTTTCATTCTCCTCTTTCACATTCATCAAGAGGTGTTTTAGTTCCTCTTCACTTTCTGCTATAAGGGTGGTGTCATCTGCATATCTGAGGTTATTAATATTTCTCCCAGCAATCTTGATCCCAGCTTGTGCTTCTTTCAGCCCAACGTTTCTCATGATGTACCCTGCATAGAAGTTAAATAAGTAGGGTGACAATATACAGCCTTGACGTACTCCTTTATGCTTCCTTGATCTGTCCAATACTTTTCTGTTTTTTTTTTTTTTTTTTTTTTTTTACTTTTGATGGAGTACAGTTGCTTTACAGTGCTGTGTTAGTTTCTATTGTACAGCGAAGTGAAATCAGCTATACGTATACATATTTCACTTCGCTGCACACTAGAAACTAACAGCACTGTAAAGCAACTGTACTCCAACAAAGTAAAAAAAAAAGCAGAAAAGTATTGGACAGATCAAGGAAGCATTTTGCTGCAATTGGCTTCAAGAAGAAGAAAAGGGAAAGTGAGCAGCAACTAGAAGTGGGATTGAGTTCAGCCAAGTTTTTTTGCAGATTGAATATTGCTTAGCTGAAATCCAGCTGACACGCTGCATGTGGGTATCTCTCAGCAAGGCAGGGGAACTCATTCCTTCCAACCATCTAGATTCATCATCCCATCTGCGCCCACCTATCCTGGCTCCACACACCAAATGCCAAGCCCGGCTGCACTGGAAAGAGAGAGTGAATATAAATAGTGGGACTCAGAACTGCTACTCAGAGATGCTGGGGAGGAAACCAAACCCCATTTTTATCTTAAAAGAGGATTGTGGGTGTAGTGGGTTTTTGAAGAAAAGAGCAATTACTTTAATGATCTGAATTTTTATTGTAGAAAAAGTGCATCCTATTAAAGGAAATATGGACAGATTTCAACATTCAGAGGAAGAAAGAAAAACAAGGCCCACTGTCCCGTATGTCAAATACGAATCAAGCATATTTTAGGGTATTCTCTTTTAGTCTTTTTTGGTACACGTAAACATTGAAAACTCTTGTTGAAAGCATTGTTTGACATTATGCATACTCATTTCTCATGATATGCACACAGTTTATAACATTACATCACTTTTCATCAAATGAATTCATCATAATGTATTTCTCATATTATTGAATCATAATGCGAGATATGAAGAAAAGGTAAAATACCTAAAAACTTGGAAAGAGGATGATACAAGGCTTTGAAAGGATTTGAAACTAATTAAGGAGACCTGGAGATGTGAACCTAAAAAGAAGCATATGGAATTCTGGACAGACAGAAAATAAAAGTATTTTTAAAGTTAAGAAGAAATATTTATTCAGAGAAAGAGGATAATAATTAAGGCGCCTTTCTAGTTGGTTATGTGATTTATTTTATTATTGTTGCCATAAAAAATTATATCTTATTTAAAATTCTTGTGAATTTATGGTTATTTTATAGAGTAGATTGAAAGAGTTGAAATTACTGTGTTAAAACATGGACATAGTATCAATATTTTTTCTTGCTTTGCAAAAGTCTCATACTCATGTGTGGTCCAAACAATATGTGCAATTTAATGTCATTTTGTCATCAGGCCACCAAGCCTATTACTTATTTAAAGACTCTTTGCTAATTGAAATGGTAACAATTGATCCCTTCAGCTTTCTTTTCTTCCTACACTGGGTAGGTTTAACATTTCTAATGTTTGCTAATTAACTTTCATTCTTTCTTTGACAATTATAGGTTTAAATCCACTAAAAAATGGCATTAAAGTGTTTATTTTTTGAAAATCAATACAGAGGAGCTCTTTCTATACTGAGGCATCCTGCTTTTCAAAGTCATATTTGCTGCAAATATTCTCCCCAGTGTCTGTATCTTGGTAGTTGATACACAGAAAGGGAAAGTGAAAGTGGCTCAGTCATGTTTGACTCTTTGCAACCCCATGGACATACAGTCCATGGAACTCTCCAGGCCAGAATACTGGAGTGGGTACCCTTTCCCTTCTCCAGGAGATCTTCCCAACCCAGGAATCGAATACAGGTCTCCTGCATTGAAGGCAGATTCTTTACCTGCTGAGCCACCAGGGAAGGCCAAGAAGACTGGAGTGGGTAGCCTATTCCTTCTCTAGCAGATCTTCCCAATCCAGGAATCGAGCTGGGGTCTCCTGCATTGCAGGCAGATTCTTTACCAACTGAGCTATCAGGGAAGCCCCTGATACACAGAAGTTTTACCTTTTTCTTTCGTCAATCCTACTTTACAGTTTAGAAAGACAAGATGGCAATGATGACCCTGTATGTAAGACAGCAAAAAAGACACAGATGTGTATAGTGGACTTTTGGACTCAGAGGGAGAGGGAGAGGGTGGGATGATTTGGGAGAATGGCATTGAAACATGTATACTAAAAAAAAAGAAAGAAAGAAAGACACAATTTGGGTCATTTCATTCAGTCACTTTTCTGAAGATGTTTACCTAAACAATTTACACTGTGTTCCCTCACATATTGAAATTTGGGAAGGGATGAATCATTCATCATGTCACGTGAGGGTCATGACCAGACATTAGCCATTTAGCTGACTGAGCTGAATAGGATACTGAATTGATAAGTTCTTCCTAAAGGCAAATCTGTATGGGTTTCTAATTCTAAAAATAGGACAACTCTAAACTTTCTTATGAAAATAACCTGGTCCATTCTTGTATTTCCCTTTTAAAGGCCAGTTTGGAAACATCTGTCATTGGTAGTTTGCAGTGCTTTAGGTAGCACTTTTATGGCTGTGCAGCATCATCTGAAGGGGTTCTGCAGAGTTGTAGATATTCCACTTTCTTGTTACTTATGTTACTGGGATTCTGATTACATTAAGTATTCTTTCTTTCACCCCAGAGAAGCATACATCTGCTTCTGCTGACATCTGTTCTCCTTTGTGGGTTCTGAGGAAACATTTATTTCTTTTTTTTTTTGCTTTTCTTCCTGTTTTAGTAATGTCTGCTTCTCATCTTAATAAATCACCTTTGTTTGGCAATAACTTAATAGAGGGAGAATGCATAGCTAAAGAGGGAGTGTGTAGCACAGAATACTGAATTCTGGACAAGATTCTTGGCTTGCTGCATGGTGTCTTTCAGACAGAGCCGAACTAGCTTCATGGTGTCCTGGTTTCTTTTTTAAAGTGTGTGAGTTGCTCAGTCTTGTCTGACTCTTTGTGATCCCCTGGACTGTGGCCCGCCAGGCTCCTCTGTCCATGGGATTCTCCAGGCAAGAATACTGGAGTGGGTTGCCATTCCCTTCTCTAGGGGATCTTCTTGACCCAGGGATAGAACCGGGGTCTCCCACATTGCAGGCAGATTCTTTATCATCTGAGCCATTAGGAAAGCCCTTCTTTTTGAAAGGAAGGTTGTAAATTACAATATCCAGGTCATTAGTTTCCACCATGTTCCACGCAGGGGAACAGGAATGGTGGATGAGTTAGGTGGGGCTCTGCTCTATGGGTATAGTCCCTAACATTGATCCTGCTACATCTCTGAGTCCCATCTACTTCCCTCCTTGAAAGTTATATTTCTGGAGTCTGTGCTCTGTCTCCCTTCCAGGGGCACAGAAGACCACCATAACATCAGGAGAGGAAGTGAGGCAAGAGGTTCTAATTCCACATCCTTAAGACAGAATTGATCTTTCTCTTCCACAGGCTCTTGAACCCCCAAGATGCTGCTCACATATCTGAATTGATTCAACAACCATTCAGGGCTGATTCAGCTGATAAACTGAAAGGGTCTTATTGAGAAAAAAAATCAATCATGAGAGCAATTGCTTAAAACTGCTTTAAGAATGCAACCTTGATTGGAACAAGATATTCACGATACATGTAAAGGACTTATATTCAGGATATACATAGAACTCCTGCAAACCAACAATAAAAGGAATAGCCCATCTGAAAAAATAGGCATGAGAACTGAGCAGGCAAGTCACAAAAGGGAGTATCCAAATGGGTGACAAACATAAAAGAAGGAGCTCAGTGTCATAGCTCATCAAACAAATCACATTGAAACCAGAAAGAGAGTTTACCAGACAATGAACAGGGTGATGAAAAGTAAGACCGACAATACCAAGCACTGGCTAGGAAGTGGATCACCTAGCATTTCATACGTCACAGGAAAGAGTGGAAATTGTTACAGTCTCTTTGGCGAACTGTTGGGCAGGTTTTTTTTTTTTTTTTAAAGCTAACCATCACATGACCTGTATGATCCAGTGATTCCACTCTGAGATATCCAAGAGAAATGAGTACATATTTTACCAAAAGGCAGGAAATAATCCAAATGTTTATTAAGAAGAAAAAGGATACAGAAATAGTGGGATATTTATAAAACAGAGCATTACAGAGCAGAAATCGGCAAATATGGCCCATGGACCAAATCCTAGTAATCAACCTTTGTTGGAACCCAGTTACACTTATTTACATATAGTCTATGGCTGCTTTTGTGCTAAAAGGTAGAGTTGAGTAGTTAAGACAGAGACCACATTGTCCACAAAACTTTTTAAAAAACTACCTTGCCCCTGTAGAAAAAGCTTGCCAACCCTCGCTATCAACAATAACTGGAAATAGACCACGGGTACAGACAAGAACATGGGATGAATCTAACAGATACTATGTTGAATGGAAGAAGCTAAACACATTGCTATAGAATTGCATTTATGTAAAGTTCCAGAATAAGCAAGACTAACTGATGGTTTTAGAAGTCCAACTAATAAGTAATATTTGGGGAATACACACAGAGGGAAGCTACAGGGAGCTTTCAGGAGTCCTGAAAATGTTCTGTATCTTGATCTTAGAGGTAGCTATACATACAGGAAGGGTTTTTTTTCATGCATAAAAGCTAATCAAGCTGTACACACTTTACCTTTTTAAGATATCTATTACAAAAAAAGAATGGAATCATGAATTTGCTTTCTCTTAAAGGGGTAGATTGGTTAAAACTCTCCATACGCAGTTGCAGTTGAAAGGAAGAAATCTGTCTTTTTCTGTGACTACAAGACAAATTGAAACCTTGGGATTTTGTTTTAATTGAGGTGTAATTGACATAAAACATTAGTTTCAGGTGGTTAACAATGACTTTATATTTGTATATATTACAAAATGATTGCTGTGAGTCTAGGTAACATCCATCGTCACATATAGTTACACATTTCTTTTTCTTATGATGAGAACTTTTAAGATTTACTTCTTAGCCACTTTCAAATATGCAATAAAGTATTAATAACTATAGTCACTGTGCTGTACATGAAACTTCGTCTCTATTAACGAAAAATGAGGCTGGCCAAATTTTCTTCACATCCAATTTATAAAGATATTATAATACATGGTTTGAGAGCAAGAGCTTTTGCTCAACAGCATGTCATCTGCAAAAGAATGTCTTTATTTTTTCTTCAAGGCTTTTCTTTCTTCTTCACCAAACTTCTGCTTTGCCACACTATGTGTTCAATCCATTTCTACTTCTAACATGGTTTTACCAATTTTGTACTTCCTTATTCACCTACATCTGTCTCTTTTTTCCTAGTATATTTATAGTAAATTGCTTGCACAACCCTTGGGTCTACATTAATTTATCTTTGAATGTTTTTCATTTCCCCTTTGTGTCCTTTAACTCCATTGATTTACCCTATTTGATATTTCTTCATTATTCTAAAATTCACTTGGCTGCTGTTCAACAATCTTATTTTTTCCCCTTTTGGTTGTCCCTGTGTCCTAATTATCCATCTAACTAGGTTATTAGAACTCTTGCACAGAGGTTTCCCACCCCTCCCCCCAAACCATACATTAGAATCATATCATATGGATCACTCAAGCTTAGTTAAAGATTGATTTCTTTCCAGCTTCCTCTTTTACATAGCACATAACTTAGTAAATTTGTGCCCTGTCTGCAAACCTACAGTAGTGCATGACTTATTCATTTTGTGTCATTTATTTCCAGAGAACTAAAATCATGTGAAACTAGTAACCTTTTCTATTACCATAAATGAAAAGCAGTAAGATGATATCAATTGAGTAGACTACTGCAGTAGTTGATAATCAACAAGATAATAAGAGATTAAGGTTTTTCCCTTTAAAGCATTCCTGAGCACTCTGCAATTATATTCCCACCGATCTTCATAGCATTGATGCAATAAATGAAAAATCACTAAGTGTTTATTATAGACAGAAGAATGGAAAAACACAGTGTACATGAGTTAACTGTGGTTTCTTTCACTTGCCACCAACTTGGCATATAAGAATCAGGACACTGAATATTAGAAGTAGGGTATTTGATCATCAGGATCAAATGAGATGTTTTATCTTACTTCAGATAGAGTAGGACAGATTAAATCTGATGATATTTTCAGAGCCCCAGCTTGAAATGGTTGGGGCTAACACATGTGAACTTGGGTACTCACTGAAACCTCAAATATTGATATTTCTAAAACTGGAGAATTACTACCTCCCCTTTATATCACAAGGGCTTGGGATGAAGCAGCTCAAAACACCCTTGTGAAGAGTCCTTTTGGGATCAGCTTTATCATAAACTGAAACATTTTAGAGTTTGAAGGAATCTTAGAGGTCATTAATCTAACCACTACACTGACATTGTACTTGAATCACCTGCACAACATCCTCAATTCCTCCTTAGACCACCACCTCCATCTTTACACACTCTAACCACAAAACGTTCTTCTCCTTGGTCTGAATTCTACCAAAGAGCTGCACTTAACACAGAATTCCTTAGACACTTGAACATAGCTTTTGTACACTCCTGAATCTTCTCTTTTCTGGGTCAGTTTTTTTGTGCCATCTTTTTATAACATGGCTTCAGGTCCCCGCTTAAACTTGGTTACTCTGTATTCCATGAGCTTCACTTGAGTCTCATCCTTTAAATATGTGGGTACACCAAATAGAGTGACCTTCCAACTGCGGATTAACCAGCCAAAATTGAGTCAGCTATTTCAAAAGTTGATAACATCCCAGAATTTGTTTTTCTGGTCAACATGGCTCATTGTTGGTTAATCATGGCTTACTCTCCTTCCTAACGACTGCTCGGGAATCATGGGTGCTCCTTATAGATATATTCAAGCTGACAGCTGCTATCAGACCCCTGCCCAGGAAAAGTCACTGGTGATGGCTATCCAAACTTGATCCAACCTAATCCTTTCTGCTTGGATATGCCATGAGTAGTGCCCTCATTAAGATCTCTGTATGTATATATATGTGTGTGTGTGTGTGTGTGTGTGTGTGTGTGTGTGTGTGTGTGTGTGTGTATATCCATGGATTTATTTTACACTGTTAAGAGGCCTGGAAATGCATGTAATTTGGTTATTTATGTAAAAAGTGAACAAATGACCTCATTTGTTCAGTCCCTAAATTGGAGACTCTTTAGTTAGAGCTGGGCTTGCTGAACTTTTACTGTAAAGATTCAGAGTAATTTTTCTCAGTTTTGTGGGCCACCTGGTCTTCATTGCAATGACTCAACTCTGCTGTTGAAGTGTGAAGGTGGCCATAGACAACATGCAAATGAATAAGCATGGCTGTGTCTCAATAAAACTTTATTTGGCATGTGCCTTTGAGTATCTGAAAGTTTTTGCAATGGTAACATTGCATGAAAATGGCATATTCTTAAAAAGATTTTAAAGATAAAGGAAGTGGGTAACACAGAGAATATGATCGTTGATGAATTAATATGTGCTGTGGAGGTAATCTCCCTACTCATCTCTCTATGCAACAAATGGAGTCTCTGAGATAGCCATCTTTATTTGGGAAAAAGATTTCAGTAACAGCTCACTTCTTTCATTTGTCTTCTGGTGGCTACCTTCATCACATAAATTTGATTATAAAGATCCCATAAAACTCAAGTCTAACAAAAGTCTTTATTATCATTACCCTTTGTGCTCCAGGGCAGCTTGCAGCTGAGATGAGCATGTGTGTGCAGTTTGGTGGGGGTGTAGAAGCAATGGCTCAGTCTTTCCAAACCATTTACCTAATTGACCCAGCCTCCTAGATTGCAAAACAAACCAAGAGTGTCCACTGAAGTCACATTTTTACCACTGACAAAATCATTTATGGACTTTGCTCTCATGTGGTGGATAAATACCCTTTCCATATGGAGTTTCTGCCATAGGACTTTGCAGTCTCATGGTTTTTCCTGTTTGGGCTGATGTAGGGGTTTCTTCCCCCCAGATGTCTGTCATTTTAGGATCAAGAAGCACATGGGTGATCACCAAAGCACGTGGATATGCTTTTCATGCTAATCTGTAGCTTGGCAAACACGTTCTGAGCACCTGCTCTGTGCTACATGCTATGAAAGATGTTAGGAAATCTGAAATGATAAGCTAGGGCTTCCAAGAATTCAGGCTGGTAACAACTCAAACGCACAGTCTCTTGGTTTTACCCCCTAGCAAAATCCCTTTTTTTTAACTCAGGCATCCCCTATCATGAATATACCTTGGAATTTTCCATTTCCCCCTGGGTTAGCTTCCTTAGCATTTTAATCTAGGAAGCATTTGTTCTTTTGAATGTCTTGCAGTGTGACAAATTAGTTTTCTTACTTGTACTGAAGCACTTAATAAGCTGCTTCTCCTATGCACCCTACTCTCTCCAGGTGTTCTCATAGTAAAAGTGTAACAGCTTTCGTAATTCCCACAGAGTCTCCTGTTTCATTTGAGAATATTCACAAAACAAAGGTGAAAAGATGACAAAAGCATAAAATAAGAGGTAGATCTGAAATCTATGCTATCTTGGCTGTGTCTTCAACGGGTGTATAGGGGTCAATCTGCTGGAGTGCTGAGAAAAACCAGTCTTACTTATTTATCTAGATGAATAATGGAAACCAGTACATCAGGTCCTGATGGAGGCCAATGGCCTTTCTATAGGACCAGGGATGTTGGGAAGGTGGATGTTTTGGCCTCCTCCATCTCAACCATGCCCAGGTGGAAAGAATCAGAAACATTAAAATCACACTTAGCTAAATTAAAATGGCACACCCATTTTCCCTAGGGAATAATACAGGAAACAGAGAGCCAATTTCTTACTCAACACAGTCTCAACATTAAGAACATCCTGTACATGTTTCTTTGAGCTCTGGACATACAATAAGTAGAGAAAAATGACACAATTCCAGAGACTATGTGGGTAAGTCCCATTCTTCCCAAATCTCTATTCTCAGGGTCTTTGTCCAGTGGCCCACATTAAATGTGATGGTCCAAATGCAGTCACAGGAGAGTTGTTACAATGTAACTCCACAAATTCAATGTTAAACAACTCCTGTGATCTCACTTCCATTCTTTCACTTATGCAAACATTTTGGTAATTCTTTTCCTTTTCTTCAAAGAACTCAGGAACATATTTTATTTTTTATGTATTTATTTTGGCGGTGCTGTGCAGCATGTGGGATCTTAGCTCTCCAACGAGGGATTGGACTCATTTTCCCTGCAGTGGAATCTCAGAGTTCTAACCATTCAGCTGCCGGGAAGTCCCCATTTTGGTAATTCTTAAACTGGCATCTTCTGCCAGGTTCAAGTTAGTATGTGTGCGTGCATGCACGCTCAGTTTCTTCAGTGGTGTCCAAGTCTGGACGACCCTATGGGCTATAGCCCGCCAGGCTCCCCTGTCTATGGGATTCTCCAGGCAAGAATACTGGAGTGGGTTGCCATGCTCTTCTCCAGGGGATCTTCCTGACCCAGGGATCAAATCCGCATCCCTTAGGTCTCTTGCACTAGCAGTCAGGTTCTTTACCACTAGCGCCACCTGGGAAGCCCTTAAGTCAGTATATACCTCTGAAAACATGAAATTTCCAGTCAGCATTTGAAGATAGCAAAGAGTTAACATTTGTGGGGAAAAGTCAGTGCCCTAAAGGAGTTAGCTACATTCCCTTTTCAATTTCTCTGTCTTCTAGCTAACTTTCCAAACAGATTTAATCACTCTCCCAGTATCGGTCACAATCAGAATCTCTCCCCAATGGCCAGCCACTCGGGTCTGAGGCTGCCAGACAGCCAGCAGCCACCTTCCAGACCCATCACTCAGCCCTACCAGCTCAGTCCCTCCGGCATTCTTCAGAGGCTGATTTACTGGCATGAATAAATTCCGAGAGCCCAAGTTAACATGGGGCCATTTCAATGAAACGGATGGTGAAGGTCATCAAGTATGAGGGTTTGATTTCCATCCAAGGAACACAGGTTGTTTTAAGTCTATTATTCTCTTTTTTTTCGGTTGTGCCATGTAGCATGTGGGATCTTAGGTGCCCGATCAGGGATTGAACCCTCACCCCCTGCGTTGGCAGTGTGGAGTTTTAACCACTGGCACCATCAGGGAAGTCCCAGGTCCACTATTCCTTGCCCTGACAAGGGAGGCTAGGATTGGAATAACTACTGTTGCCATTGCTTGTATGTTACCACTTTCTGGTTGCAAATCATGTGACTGTGTTTTCTTTCAGAGCACTCATTATTTCCTGGGGGCAGAAACCTGGGATTGAAGAAATTAGCATTCTTTTCTCCTGCCTCCAAGAGTAGGAGTGCCAAAGGAAAGCTCTTTTTCATCAACTCTGTGCCACAAAATAACTTGAAGCTGCGACTATGAAAGTTTATCCCCAGAGGTCTCGCCTGCCCAACGTCAAGTCTTCACTTCTCATTCAATTCAATCTCTGAAGCAAAAGTGCAGTTTTTCATTTTCTCTGGAACTGTGAATGCAGGAAGATGCTCAAGCAGGAGTCTCCAGCAACATTAAAGTGGGCTCAGCACAGCAGTCTTTTCCAACCATGTGACCTGCCGGAAGCACCCTCTGGGTCTCCAGAGAGCGTGAATAGGATTCAAAGACCAGGACTTTCTGTCCAACTGACCACTTCTCCCAATAGCTGGCTCCCTATGGGCAAGTCTTTCCTTCATGTAAAGTCTTTCAAATTTTCCTTTCCAACTGGTTTCAGAAGAGTCAGTCATATCTCTATCCTGTTTACATCTGTCTGTATGGGGTTCCATATATTTTCTTGCCCTCATGTCAAGTAGTCATCAGATTCACAATAACTATCATTTTTTGTTGTTTTTGTTTTGTATTTTTACAGTGACTATCATTTTGATATCTAAGAGCAACCCCCCACGCCCGCCCCAACCCTACCCATCCATTTCTGGTATTCCAAAATTTCAGTATTATCTTTCTCCCTTTTGTGTGTAGCTTTCAGGTTTTCTAAGTAGCACAGCTGGCATTTCATCAGTGATTGAAATTTCAGTGACAGCATTTTGGAGGTGCAGAGTATCTTAAAGTATTTCTAGTTCTTTGCCTGCCTCTTTCTGTCCAGATTGCTCTGTAATCTCATCCTGGCCTCATTTTTGGAGGCTGAGGTATTTCATTCCTAGAAATTTCATTACATGACAAACAAGATATGGAAAATGACTGCCATGGCACCAAGAAAGACAGTTATTTATTGTAAGTTATTGCTTTTCTTTTAAAAGTCAGATTATAAAAGTTGCTTCCCATCCTGAGGTGAATATGTTTGTAAAAAGCTAAATTTGGTTGAGGGCTTCCTAGGTGGCTCAGTGGTAAAGAATCTGCCTGCAATGCAGAAAACACAGGAGATGCCATGGGTTCGATCCCTGGGTTGGGAAGATCCCCTGGAGGAGGGCATGGCAACCCACTCCAGTATTCTTGCCTGGAGAATCCCATGGACAGAGGAGCCTGGTGGGCTACAGTCCATAGGGTCGCAAAGAATGGGATACGAATGAAGCAACTGAGCCCGCATGGAAACTTGGTTGAGTTTTCATGAAAGCACAACTATGATTTAATTGTGTAGTGATTTCACTGAAGTCTGATTTTCCTGGTAGAGTGCAAGCCCTGGGGGCAAGGGGAGGGCAGCATCACTGTCTATTGGATTTGCTACCACATCCTAAGGGCCAACGGTGGCTCAGCTGATAAAGAAATCTGCCTGTAACACAGGAGACCTGGGTTTGATCCCTGGGTCAAGAAGATCCCCTGAAGAAAGGGATGGCTACCCACTCCACTATTCTTGCCTGGAGAACTTCATGGAATGAGGAGCCTGGCATGCCACAGTCAATAGGGTTGCAAAGAGTCAGACACGACTAACACTTTCATTTTCCTAAAGGCCTAACATAGAACTTGGGATGTTGTACATGTGAATAATTTTTCTAAAGTGGTATTTGTTCACTTTTTTTGAACTTTGTTAGTATGATATTCTCAGTAATTGTTCTTACGGAAGGCTCTTCTTTTAACTTTTTATTCTATATTGGAGTATAGCTGATTAACGATGTGATAATTTCAGGTGAACAGTGAAGGGACTCACTCATACGTATACATGTATCCATTCTCTCTCAAACCTGCCCCTCATCCAGGCTGCCACATAACATTGAGCAGAGTTCCCTTTCTGTATCTATTTAGCAATAGCCCCCAAATCACTGTGTAGTATGATTCAATGAAGTAAGACTTTTTTTTTCTTTTAAGAGAACAGGCTGCCTTTGTCCATTGGGCTCCTCTTCCTTAAACATTCCGGGAGATTGTTCTCTCCATAAATCCTGAGGCAAGCTGCTGGGAGGTGGCTGTCACCTGTCTGAGCCTCTTATGGAGATGGTCCCATGGATGGAGGTTACTGTGATCCAGCTTCTATCTTTGGTTACACTAACTTTGGACACTTGGTGATACTAACTTTGTATTCTCTTACCATGTAGACATGTAGCTAACACTCCAGTCTTCAGGAGGGTCAACTTACCCATGGTACCCAGGTCCCACCCTACTGTTAGGAACCCACAGAAATTCAACATTTTTAATTCCTTTTAAAATCCAGAGGAAAAAATAAGCATCTTAATAATGAATCCCACCTAGATTATATGCTTCCCTTGTGATTCAGATGGTAAAGAATCTGCCTGCCATGCAGGAGACCCGGGTTCCATTCCTGGGTCGGGAACATCCCCTGGAGAAGGGAATGGGTACCCACTCCCACTCTGGTATTCTTGCCTGAGGAATTACGTGGAGAAGCCTGCTGGGCTACAGTCCATGGGGCTGCAAAGAGTTGGACACGACTGAGTGACTAACACACATACAGATTATATGCATTTTTACTCCAATGCAGTTGTAAAATATATACGTGTGTGTGTATGTATATATATATACACACACATTTTATATATATATAAAAGAATATGTATATATTCTTTTAATGGAGGAAAGGGACGGCAAAGACAAAAGTGCTCAGGGCCCATGAGAGTCAAAATGTTGCTCTAGTCCCCAAAGATTTACTTATCAATTAGGTCCAGAACTATGGGGCCCTAAATGGGAAACCTTAAAAAAGAAGGGCTACCTTTGCAGTTTAGAGCTAAGATGGCACCTGGCGGAAGAGATGAGGGCGCGCCTAAGTAGTTTGTCAAAACATTTGATTGGCTCTCTTGATTTCCCTGCACATGGACAGCACGTGATTACCATAGACTCCTGTTATAATGAAGGCACATGACGATTTGACCTTTAACGTGATTGGTGCAACTATAGAAAGTCCCTTGCAAAACCCCCCTGCTTGCCTATATAAACCAAGAGTTTGTGGCAATAAAGCGGAACTGCTTAGATGGAACCCCTGTTTCGTCTGATTGGCGGACAGCAGGCTCACCTCTCCTCGCAACCCCTCGGCTTTGCGGAGGGAAGTTCCACCGCCTCTCTCTTTCTGCGGAGCGTCCCCCGCACAGAACATGCTAGAACTTACCACTACTTGGTAGTATTAAAAACAAGCTATTTGGGGAATACAGTTTGTTTCAGCTTTGGGCTCCACTCCAGCCCCAGCCCAGACAGATTTCCCCAGCTGTGTTCTCCTGTGCTCAAGAGCAGCACACCTGTCCCAGGGCATGCTGACCCAGAGACAGGGAAATGGAACCTCTATGTGACTTAGCAGCAGCACCGCAGCAAGAGGCCAGAAGATGCACCCTTACCCAGAAGCTGGCACAGAGAAGGCACAGTGAGCATTCATGGAATGCCAAAGTGACATTGTCGTGCACTGGAAAAGAGCACAGGGTTTGGAGCCAGGGAGAGCCAGGTGCCAATGTTGGCCCTGCCCCTTACAAGCTGAGCTGTCTTGGTCAAATCATTTCTTAATGACTCTGACTATCTTAAGAAAAACAGAGATAATAACACCTACCTCACAAGTTGCTCTTGGGGTTTGACAATAGCTTATGTACGTTTAACATAAAGGCAAAATTTTTTTTAAAAGCTATACTATAGTGAGAAGACCGAGAAGGCAATGGCACCCCACTCCAGTACTCTTGCCTGGAAACTCCCAAGGACAGAGGAGCCTGGAAGGCTGGAATCCATGGGGTCGCTGAGGGTCAGATGCGACTGAGTGACTTCACTTCCACTTTCATGCATTGGAGAAGGAAATGGCAATCCACTCCAGTATTCTTGCCTGGAGAATCCCAGGGATGGCGGAGCCTGGTGGGCTTCGGTCTATGGGGTTGCACAGAGTCAGACACGACCGAAGCGACTTAGCAGCAGCAGCATAGTGAGAAGATGCAAAATTGTTTTGGAATAGAGAATAACTGAGAGTAAAATAATAAGTGCTCAAGACTTGATCAGCAATAGTATTAATTTAAGACACCTCCTTCCTCAAACTCTTGAATGGCTCTCTACTGTTGATGAGACGCAGGATACAGAACTCTGCAGAACTCTGCAGTTTACAAAGCCCTTCAGATCTGACCAAGGTGCTTCTGCCACCACTGTCCTCCTGTCTTCCTCACAGCGGCAATTTCACTTTTGGCAAGCTTGAGTTACCTGTGGTTTTTAAAATCATCCCAGTCTCCTCATATCTCTGTGCCTGTGTATATGTTCTTCCTGCTGCCTGAAACACCCTTCCCCTTCCCCCACATTTGCCAGGCCAGAACATTCCTACCCTTCTGCCATACATCCATTATTTCTCAATTCTCTATCCCATGTTATTTATCATTCTTCCCACTATATTATAGCTTGAAAGATAAAGACAATGTTTAAAAGCACTTATGTTTAATTCTTATGAATTGAAATGGAGTATTTATAATTTCTCATCATTTAATCTTTAATAAATCACCATTGAAACATTAAGGTAGAGTGGAAAAATGAGCTTTTGAAGACTCTTCTTTCCCCTTGTTAGCCAGTCTTTCAGCTAAAGTAAAATCAGAACTTTCATGGAGGAAAGGAAAGGACAACTGAAAAAGTAAATAAGAGGAAGTCCCCAATTTGTCCGTAATGTTTCTTCCCTCTTTTCACCCCCTACACTGTTACGACTATATAAGCACAGCTTTCTCCTAAAAACAAGCAGAGAAACTTTCTAAATATTCTCATTCTTTATTTTAAAGTATTTTTGGCCAAAAACTGTCAGAAATTAAATGAGCCAAATTTGAAGAGTTCAAACTTCCTTAACACTATTAACCAGACATGATTTATATTTGGCTGGCTGATACATAAATGGGGGAAAAAGTAGAGTACTATTCTACAAAACTCTTGATAAAGAGATGAAGTCTAAATTTACTCAGTAGATGGTAATCTTCAAATTGATGATTATTTAATTTATTAATCATTAAGTTCATGCTCATTTTATTCCATTTAGCACTTGAAACTGAGAGATCAACTTTACCAAAATAACTTTGATCGTTGTAGATAATTCATAATTAAGCTTTTAAAATTGTTACAGAATATTAATGCATTTGAACCAAATACATATTTAATGAAAAGTTCGAACTGTTTTCAGCTTCAAATATTTATTATCTGTCCTTTAGATGTCAGTGTTCTTTGACATAAGTGTACTGCAGTTTAATGCTTCCATGGAGATTAAAATATGTATTGTATTAATATGAGTGATGATTTATGTCAGAATATACTGCCATCTTCTCTAACAAAAAAGATTACAAAACAGATAGCTATCGTGTATATGGGGGAGGGTGCTGATTTGAAATCTCTATGTTCAATTTTTAGGCAGGAAAGCTATTTATAAGCCCTCTCCCTATTAAACAATACCCAATCAGTTCCACTGACAGGGAGATGACTTCTAAAAATGAAAAAGGATGAGAAACAGGACTATTACGGAAGCCAGCCTCAGGTAGCAACATATACAGGCTTGCAACGACAGTGCTGATTTCTTCTGAAGGAGGTGAAGCCCAGGCAAAAAGGAGTAGGACATACCAACAGGGTGCAATACATTATAAAAGCTATTATGATGTCCCACAAAAATGAACATTTTAAAGAATTCTGAATTCAGAGTCTATTTAAAATGCATTATCCAAAAGGCTATTTGCTATCTTTAGAAGTTTAATGCATTTTAAAGTAATACTCTCGCATTATGAAGTGTGAAATCACCAAGTTGGGCTTGGGAAGACTGTCACCAAGGGTTCCTCCATTATCCCGTGCCATGAGTCAGGCAGGGACCCCATTATCCACAGGCAGGTGTCACATTTACATCAATTTTGCTCATGTAGGTCTTAGGGTACAAAATAGCCAAGAATCAATTAGTAGAAGACATTTAACACGCCCTACCTTTTAAAGCTTATACTTGGGCATATATGAAATATTTTCCTCCTGAAAGCTCTTTGATACATGTGAATATATTCATATACATAAAATATGTATTTGTAAATTTACTTTTGAGAGGTCAATTATACCCTGTGGAAGGAAAATAAGAATAAAAGATGATTTGATCAAGCAAGTAGCTATTATCTCCCTGTATCAGGATCCCATTATTCTCATCTTATATATAATTTGGGGAAGAGAAACTATTGTTATGATGCAGATAGATGGGGTTTAGTTTTGTAAAGAATAGTGATGAATGCTAGCTCTGTAGCACAGTAGCATATGTAGCAAGATCAAAAGAGATTCATGGATATAATTTTGGAGAACAGAATGGAGTGATGTTAGCTTATTTAAACTGTTGAGTCCTATTTGTCTTAGAAATAGTCATCATTAAATGCCACTGTGTATAATTTTAAAAAATTCTAAGTTTCATTCCATACCCAGGAATCCCTAATTAATTTTTTAAAAAATATTCTATTTCTATTACATTTATTTGTACTTCTCATCTGGTCTGTCCTTAGACAAAAAAGTGAGAGACTGTAGTTATTATGAATTCCTTGAAGTTCTTTTATTTATTCCTTCTATCTTTTCTATCACTATAGAAACTACCCAAAATATTATCTCAAGTAGAGAAGATCTCAGTATGAGAACTTGGGATTCATTTTCACTAATAGCCCCTTATAGCTCCTACATTAGGAAGTTTAAACAAATGGGACTTTCATGTGGGTGTTTTATGACTTATTACACTTTTCCACTGTAGAAAGTCTTAAATACCATGCAGAGATATGTCAGCATCTTGCTTACTCTAGACTTTTAAAAAATATAGGAATAATAATAACAATACCTTTCAGTTCAACTTGTGTGTTCCAATGGCCAATAGCTTGAGGCCTGAGTTTTCTCATTTGGAAATTGGGATAATGAGATCTACTTCATTTTATACAAAGACAAAAAACAAGGAGATGAATCTGGCAGTACTTTGCATCTATAAAGTGCGACTCTGATATTAAACGACTTGTGTGCTTTGCAAATTTGTTGTTTAGTCCGTAAGTCGTGTTTGAGTCTTTGAGACTCCATGGGGTGTAGCCTGCCAGGCTTCTCTCTGCATGGGATTTCTCAGGCAAGAATACTAGAGTGAGTTGCCTTTTCCTTCTCCAGGGGATCTTTCTGACCCAGGGACTGAATCCACATCTCCTGCTTGGCAGGTGGATTCTTAACAAAGGATTAATGACATTCTCTTGATAGATCTTTCAAAAATCTTCATGAGATAGAAAAGCAGGAATTTGTGATACCACTTAACAGATAAGAAAAATGAGTTTTCAGAGTTGTGAAGCTGTTTGTCTAAGGTCACATTGCTGGTAAGTAATGGAGCTAAACCTCCAACCAGATGGCCAGTCACCAAACATCTTGAAAGCATTTAATTTTCCCTCCTTGCTTCTCTGCACTTTATGTGGCACCTCACAGATAAAGGCTAATCCACTGATGCAAATGTAAGGACCATGATGGCTCCTCACGCCATCAGACACATCAGATCACTCTCCACTCTGCTCCACACACTGCACACTGATTCTCATTTTCAGCCTGATTGTCTTAAATTCTGTCCCCGGCCTTGAAGAAAATTAAGATTCTGCAATGCTTTCAGAGTCTCTTCTCACTGTAATGGGACCTGACATTTTTTCCAATTGCAATTCTTTAACCAGCTAGGCCTTTTCTGACTTCCTGGAGCAGTCAGGGGGGCTCCCCTGTGCTCCAGGCAGTGGTAAAGAATCTGCCTGAAATGCAGGATACCTGGGTTCGATCCTTGGGTTGGGAAGATTCCCCTGGAGGAGGGCATGGCAACCCACTCCGGTACCCTTGCCTAGAGAATCCCATGGACAGAGGAGCCTGGCAGGCTGCAGTTCATAGGGTCACAGAGAGTTGGACATGGCTGAAGTGACTCAGCAGCAGCAGCAGCAGAGCAGTCAGGCTGGGAGCAAACCATCGAGTGCTTGACTATGTCGTAACTTCTCTAATCCTTCCATGTATGTACTTCTCATCTCTCTGAACAAGACTATCAAGTCAAGCATAGGGAATAAAGCTATTTTAAAAAATACCTCTGACAAACTTGGAATACTGATTGTGGATTAGATTAAGGAATCATTAAAAGACATTTTCCCACTGCTGGGCATACACACTGAGGAAACCAGAATTGAAAGAGACACATGTACCCCAATGTTCATCGCAGCACTGTTTATAATAGCCAGGACATGGAAACAACCTAGATGTCCATCAGCAGATGAATGGATAAGAAAGCTGTGGTACATATACACAATGGAGTATTACTCAGCCGTAAAAAAGAATTCATTTGAATCAGTTCTGATGAGATGGATGAAACTGGAGCCGATTATACAGAGTGAAGTAAGCCAGAAAGAAAAACACCAATACAGTATACTAACACATATATATGGAATTTAGGAAGATGGCAATGACGACCCTGTATGCAAGACAGGGAAAGAGACACAGATGTGTATAACGGACTTTTGGACTCAGAGGGAGAGGGAGAGGGTGGGATGATTTGGGAGAATGACATTCTAACATGTATACTATCATGTAAGAATTGAATCGCCAGTCTATGTCTGACGCAGGATGCAGCATGCTTGGGGCTGGTGCATGGGGATGACCCAGAGAGATGTTATGGGGAGGGAGGTGGGAGGGGGGGTTCATGTTTGGGAACACATGTAAGAATTAAAGATATTAAAATTTAAAAAATAAAAAAAATAAAAAAAATTTAAAAAAATTAAAAAAAAAGACATTTTCTTTTTTTAGTTAGGAGGTTGGTATTTTGATTATATTTTTAAAATGAGTTTGTATATTTCCTAGAGAAACATACATGAATATGTAAAGATACACTGGGCTTCCCTGGTGGTTCAGTGATAGAGAGTCCACCTGTCAATTCAGGACACATGGGTTCGATCCCTGATTGGGGAGGATCCCACATCCCATTGAGCAGCTAAGCCTTTGTGCCACAACTATTGGGTCTGTGCTCAGCAGCAGAAGCCACACCAATGAGAAACCCAAGCACCACAACTAGAGGGTAGCCCACACTTTCCATAACTAGAGAAACGTCTGCACAGCAGTGAAGACCTTGCACAGCCAAAAATGAATAAATAAATAATTTAAAACTAATGACAGTGACATAATGTATAAGATTAGTTTGAAAATAAATCTGCAGGGATTCAGGGAGGTGGAGTGAGAAGGAACCAGGGTGGTAGAGATTAAAAAAGAAAATTGACCATATGTAGATAATTCTTGAAATGGGACAACAAGAAAATGGGAGGTCATAATACACCATTCTATGTATTTTTGGGTATGATTGAAAATTCTCATAATAGAAAGCTAATAAAAATTTTTAAAAAGTCTAGCACAAAGGAAAACTGATACATCCCATAAACACTGGCACAATATTTTGCATTATAGTAGCCTTAGTGAAGTCATTAATATATAGTGAAAAGAATACATTAACAATTTGATTACTTTAAGTGCATTTCTTAGTTGGAAGAGAAGGAATGCTTTAGATGAACTCTCACTCCAGAAATAAGCTTTCTGGGGAGTTAATCCTTTTCTGAGAGAAGTAAACAGAGGTGAATGAGTCCCTTTCTATGTCACTCTGGTTTCATATCCCTATATATTGCCCATATTTGTGCTGTGCAGTAAAGATTAAATATGGATGGTTTTAGTATTGGATTTAACTTACTTTATCCATAAAATAAACTATTTCCTGAGAAAATTAAAAATTACAACATCTAATGCTCAATGTCCAGCTGCCTTGCTAAAAATGGAGAAGGAAAAAATAGAGAATCATGGATCTAATAAAATTTTAACCCATGCTCCTAAATTCATTCATTTCTTTGTATCCAAAGAGAAACTAGAGATCATGATCACCTCTTCTCTGCTCCGGCCCTTCTGTCACTAACAGTACCCTGGAATACAAGACAGGGCAGCTTGGGGTCGTGAATCTTCGGGCTACAGGGGTGGGTCCCGACTGATGAGAACCAGCCAGCACACTCCAGCCCTAGGCCACAAAGCAAGTCACAGGGATAGGCACAGACCCGCTATGAGACAGAGATGGAAGGGGACCTTTGCTGAATGACCCTGGTAACACAAGCTGATTGACTCCAGAAGCAATTGAATAAAACTCTCTCCTGCTGGTCACGAGCAAGGAAGTAGTCAGCTTCAGTTATGGTGGCAGCCATCTTGCAATCCAGGGTCGCCCGCCTGTGAGGTGATTGACAGAAGGCAGAGCAGACAATGGAGGACTCTGCCTCCAGGTGACATTGCTGAGTCACTGAATTAAGCTTCCCTTGAAGCTTTCCGTCCCTCATGAAAAATATGTACAAACTAGCCAATGAAACATGTCCATGGCAACTTAGAATTATCAACCATAAACACTGAAAGTGAAAAAAAGTTGGCTGTGTCTGTTATCATCAATGATGTATGCCAACCTACTTCTATCAGTAAGTGAAAACATAAAGATCAGAAATGAATTAAAACCAAAAAGACTTTTTAAATACTCTGTCTTTCAAGGAAGAGCAAGCAGCTAAGGAAAACAGAGAAAATGGCTTAGTATGCATCTGCTTTATGTATTCGATTTTTCTCTCTAGTCTTTGAATCATGATTTAAAAGAAGGAAACTAGATGGATCTTATGCATGGAAGAATAAGAAAGCTTTGAAAATGTGTGGTAGAAATGGGAACTCTAGCATTTAATAAAACGATTCCCTGAGGCAACATTTTAAACAAACATCTTAACTCATCAGCTGCAACTGTCATAAACCCAAAGGGTTTCAGGGTGGGGGCAGTGACTCAGTGAAATAAATCAATACTCTCTGGCAGAGAATGAAATAGAACTTATTAGAATTGTTTGCCCTAGCATAGGGTGAACCTAAGTCTGAAAAGTTAAGAATGTCAATTCAGCATCATCTGGAAGACGTCTCTTATTATAGTGATTTGTTGAAATGAAACATTTCTAAACCAGTGTACTGACATGAAAAAAAATTATGACAGTTTAGTTTTGCTTCTAGGTTGGTTCTAGTTTTGAATCCTATAAATACATCGATAAATGAAGAAAAGAGACAGAGGCTTAGTATGTAGAGAATCCAGACCAAAAGGCCTAGAGGGTGATGAAGATCTCACCTCAAAAGGAGACAAACGTGTCTTTACTTTTAAATTAGTAAATCAGTAAACTTTTGCTAAAGGCCAGCTGTTTATCCAACACTTTGTTAGGAGCTGAGCTTATTAGAGCTGGTTTCATGGGCATGAAGTTGTCCAGTATTTAGAAGTACCTCATAGTGGCTCAGCCAGTAAAGAATCTGCCTGCAATGCAAGAAACTCAGGTTCGATTCCTGGGTTGGGATGATTCTGTGGAGAAGGAAATGGCAGCCCACTCCAGTATTCTTTCCTGGAGAATTCCATGTACAGAGGAGTCTGATGGGCTATTCAGTCCATGGGATTGCAAAGAGATGGACACAATTGAGAGACTAACAAATGTGTGTGCTTAATGTCCCTTTGTCACCGTCTTAAAAGTCTTAATAAGTGTTGAACAAGGGCTCTGCGTTTTCATTTGCTCTGGGTCTCAGAAACTAACTAGCGATCTCTGGTGCTTTTTTGTTTTTGGCCATGCCAAATCCATCTGACTCCAAATCCAGGCTCTTACATTTTGTTGTTCTGCATAAGTGTGTGCAGAGTTAGATAGATGTCACCTGATATTCATCACAGGTGGGGAAGAAGTATTTGCACCTGTCTGCAGGTGGGAGTGAGCTAGGGTTTTGGTGCCCAGTTGGCAAACACCTAGATGGTTCAGGGTAGGGTGAACTATTAGGGGATGATTCTGAAGATAATGTATGCACGGGGTTTGCCAAAGTGTTCACTCCAGTTTTTCGTAAGAGTTTATATAAAAACTCAAACTTATTAGCCAATCCAATAATTGCTAGTATACACTAAGACTTGTGAATATCCTTGTCTTATACATGAATTAATGGAGATACTCAAGATGGTACTAGCAAATGGATGCACAAGAGTATGAATCAGACCTGTCTGACTACATGCTTGGTCTTCACCAACATCTCACCTATTACTCATGGGTGGAGGGGTGAGGGGTCAGGTTTTTGCAGGCTTATTACAGCCTATCTCTGGTTAGACTGGTGAGGAAGGCAGACTAGATTTGGGAATGTGGAATTGAGAAAAGAGATGTTTAGGGAAGATTAATATGATCACAGTACCCAGGACAGGGCAAAGTGAGGGGTAAGAAGGAGAAAAAGAAACCCACAAACTGTCATCCATTAATTTGGGGGTAAAGTGATGAGGAGTTGATGTGGGAATGGAAAGAAAAGAATGAGAATAAAAGGCATTTCAGAGAAACAGAGATGAGAGACAGAGATGATCTCTCAGTAAAATTTCATCATTCATAGTGTCCATCTTCACCCCCTCTTTTTCTTCTTATTTTCTTCCTCAAATTTCATTTATCTCATCTCCTGCTTTCCTTGTCTGTTTCTCTTTTTCCTCATTACTCATTCTCCTTCACCTCCTACTGTCCTTACCCCTGGTTTGTTGAAAGTTAGGCTATATTTTGAATGCTTATCCTTGGGAATGTCTTTCTAAATTGCTTTTAAATTAGGCATTTCATTTATGAATTGTGTTCTCTTTAAAGGAGTTAATGGCATGTGAGCTATCATCTTTTTCTCTGTGAATTAGATTGTTTTGAAAAAACGTATCATCAAAATATGTACAAGAAAGGGTAATTATTCAACTCAGACTATAATTGTGTCTAATTGACACTCCAGAAATATCCTTCCTAGTCACATCTGAAACAATTTATTAAGATTTGTTTTCTAACATTGATTTATAGCTAGTATCTCACGTGTATGAAGAGCACAGAACAGGTTTTCATAATTTCGTTATTAGAGGATACATATTCTATGGAGGCATTCCACATTGTTTCTCAAGCAGAGTGTGGCAAACTCTTAACCAAGCCCTAATATCTGGAGCGAAATTGGATTTATTGACCATTAGCAAACTGGTTGGCTGCCTTTAAGGTCTGGGCAAAAAAAGTCAGCATTGCCAGGTGGGTGGGGGATGGGCTGCAGGTCTTCCTACATTACGGGTCCCCTGTGTTTTCTGTCTCAGCCCATGGTGATCCCATCTTCCCAGCAACCCAACAGTGAATCCTCAGTCATCCCAGACTCTCCCTTTCAAGCTCCCTCACGTTCAAATCAGCACCCAGTTACGCAACTTCCATCACAGCTCCTTTCTCTTTCAGCTGTCACTGTGTCAGCCATCACTCCACACATATCCATGGCGGACATGATCTCACCTCCTGCTGCAGTTCTGCCTTCCAGTTCTCATCCCTCACATCTCGTGTGCACATTACCATGAGGGAGATCCTCCCAAGTCACAGCTCTGGTCAGAAAAGTCTTCCTGAAAGCCCTTCAACAGCCGTCATTGCTAGGGACGCTTGACAAGGTCTCTAAACCTCTACCAAGTGGCTTCAACTTGATTCTCTGGCTGAGTGGTTCCCTGGTTTCCTTGGCTTCCCTCCAGGTTCCTGCTGCTCTCATCTGCCCACCACTGTGAGAACACACCCTCTGCCTTTGCTTCTCCCATTCTCTGCATGTAGAGTCCCCTCCCATGACTCTTCCTACCCCCCTGTCTCCATCCTTCAAAGTCTATCTGGGCTGTGGTCCAGCCCCTTCTTGGCTCCAGAGGTTCGTTCTCCAGATTCCTAAAACCGTGACTCCTCTTACCTGCCTTTGAGCATCTCTCCATCACTAGACAGTGCATACCTTGCTGAATGGAATTACAATGACAGTAATTCTATAGAGAGTAATGTATGCAATTTTTCAAATAGCCCTATGAAGAAGGGACATAAACCGATTTTAAATGTGAAGAGGAGGGAGGTGAAATAACCTTGCTCAAAGTCGGACATCTAGAGGCGGGCAGAACTGACATTTACACCTAAGATCATGGCTTCATGATCTTCTTTTGTTTGTATAGTCACTACACTCTTCAGTCATTCTGACCATCTGATACCCAAGTCTGCCTCATAGCTTCCAGCACAATTCCCAGCACACAGTAGGCAATCAGGATAGGCAGGTTTTAGAACTGAATTGAATTAAATTGATTTAATGGAAGCCTGAAGAGGATCTCACTAATCTGAGGATATAAAATGTTAACCATGGTCTCTCTCCCCAGTGCTCTCCTAATTACTTGGATCCATGGCTATCAATCTGGTGATAGGCACCAGAAAAATATGTGGCAGCTAATATGAGAACCATGTATATTTTATGTCCATTTGAAAAGCAACACTTTATCACACCTCTGGGAGCTTCTGGGCATGGGTCTGAATATAAATAGGCGCACATATTGCTTGAGTCAAATTACTTGGCATTGACACCGAGCCTCGTACAGATTTTTCCTGAAGCAAATGGGATGTGAGCAGTCTGATAAAGTGGACGACTTTGTAGCAACTGAGAAAATGCCTGAAATTCTTTCACAAAGTGTGACCATCAGCACCATCACATTTCGGACCTGGGTGTGACCAGGTGAACACCGCAAGACTGCACTCGCTGCTGCTACTCTAGGTAGCTGTCTGTACCTATGAGGTACAGCATTCGTAATCTCTATTTCTGTATATCTATATCTACAGCCAGAGTCATAGCCATATCCATATCTAGCTCTTGTTCTCTACTATGTATCATTTCCTAAAGTTTCTGCTCAAAAAGTATCCTTGTGTTGTTAAGGTATGTTTCCCTCACTTGTTATCTTCTTAGCAGTCTGCAGCAATGTTAGAATTTGGCGTGTTTCTCTCTGACTTACTTTGGCTTACCCTGTTTCATTTGGCCATGATCAGCATAGTATTGATATATAGTTTGGCATCACTCATTTTTCTGAAACATATCCCATAGCAGAAATGCAAAGAAATCAAAGATGTCTAGTTGCTTGACTGTCTGGGGTTTTGTCCCTGCCCATGTGGCATCGGCACAGTACTCCACTTCTTTGGGCTGATTAATATTCACCCTTTGATAACATGGTTCATGGTCCTTGCTATGAAAACACCAGGTGTACCACTTGAACGGTGGCAGTAACGCCTGTGGAGATCCAATGAGCTAATGCCGAGCATCTTTTCAATAAAGCATAGGTCCTTCCTTGTCACTTTTCCCAATCCTCCTCTGGGTTCCAGGATATCTTTGTAGGGGATGCTCTCTCAAATTGCATGTATGGGGTGGGGATTTGGCAGCGGACAGGAGTAAGAAAAGGAAGACAGAAGACAGATGATGAGTATCCATGCTAAGATCTTGAGACTTTATCCTAAAAGTGAAAGAGAAATCACTGAATAGTTTAAAGCAGAGAAATGGCTTGATCAACCATCTTTTCACGGTAGGAAATGATTTAGTTTGGTTTTCCGAGTCTGACCTGTTCTGGTGTCTCAGGAGGGTACCTGTTAGAGGTAAATTTGCCGCATAGGCGGCACTGAATCAAACTCCTTGAAAGCTTGAATGTTAGCTTGAGGGTCTTGGAAGATTTTGGGGCAGACAAAGCAGGAGGCCAAGAGAAAGGCATTATTATGTCTGAGAGAATTAATGATGGTTTCTGTGGGCTTTCCTGATAGTTCAGATCATAAAGAATCTGCCTGCAATGCAGGAGACCCCAGTTTGATCCCTGGGTTGGGAAGATCCCCTGGAGAAGGGAAAGGCTACCCAACCCCAATGTTCTGGCTTAGAGAATGCCATGGACTGTATAGTCCGTAGGGTCACAAAGAGTTGGACACAACTGAGTGACTTTCACTTTCACTTCAATGGAAGCTGGGGAAAAGGTATAGAACAATCTGAGTCATTTATATGATAAAATCTACAGCTTGTCATGCTCAACACTATTTAGGAGCTAAGGGAAAGAAGTCAGATGATATCTGGATTTCAGGCTTGAGTCATAAGGAGGATGGTGGGACCGTTCATAGGGAGCTGGAGACAAGGAAGAGGAAGCAGAGGGCTGTGGGATGAGAGGGTTGTCAGTTTAAGACATGTTTTGAGATGACTCTAGGGGAATCAGGGGAAATGCCCACTGGGAAGGTGGATTTATGGGAGTGACACTCAGAAGAACAATGGGAACATGGGTGCAGAGTGAGGTTTTCAGATGTTAGAAGGCAGAAGTTAGAGGGGACAGCCTGGGAGGTCGGCTGAAGGAGCAGGGCAGACCCTGGAAATGTGGAATGAGCAAAGGGTTTACAAAAGAGGCTGAGAAGGAGAATATAGGGATAGAATACTAAGCTCTGCTTGGGGTACTTTTCTGAAATATCTGCAGAGATCTCAGTGAATAAAATGATGTAGAGCACAGAAGAAAAATACCTTAAATGAACCAGAAAATGACTTGGATTTGGTTGTTGATATAGGGGTTTCCCAGGTGGTAAAGAATCTGCCTGCCAGAGCAGGAGATGTAAAAGATACAGGTTTGATCCCTGGGTCAGGAAGATGCCCTGGAGAAGGGAATGGCAACCCACTCCAGTATTCTTGCCTAGAGAATCCCACAGACAGAGGAGCCTGGTGGGGCTATAGTCTATAGGGTTGCAAAGAATCAGACACAACTGAAGTGACCATGCATGTACCGTGGGCATGATCTACAAAACCTCAAAAATCAATCAAGGGTCTCTGTGGAACACCTTAAAACATTGAGCTTAAAACTCTCCTCTATATCCTTTTAATACCGTTTGTATCTGGGGTAGATTTTTCAGATAGTGAAACCGAGGTGGGGGAGGGCCTATGATCTATACAAGGGCCTGAGCTTGAAATGAACAAAGCTGGGTCTTCAGTGTCATTTGATTACACAGTCCATGGCTTTTCTCTCTGTGAAAACACCCAGGAGTGGCCATTTAAAATTTCAGCACAATCATGGTCTGTTTGAGCCCAGCTACTGCCTGCAGGGGATTGGAAGGAACACCAAACAAGGAGCCACATACAGGCTCTGGGCCTCTGTGCAGCCTCTTACTAACCTCCATGCTGCTTATGTTTCTGATCTTTAAGATCCAAACTTTTGCCATACAAGCCTATGGAGGCAGGGCAAGTATATACACAGGAGAGAACCTGCAATTTTAAAAGGCATATCTTAATGCTTTACAATACTTTTAAGCGGACAGATTTTGGAAAGCAGATTGAAAGTGAAAGTGTTAGTCACTTAGCCTTGTTTGACTCTTGGTGACCCCACGGACTGTAGCCCATCAGGCTGCTCGGTCCATGGATTTTCCAGGCAAGAATACTGGCGTGGGTTACGCAAATGGTGTAGCCATTTCCTTCTCCAGGGGATGTTCCTGACCCAGGGATCAGAACCCATGTCTCCAACATTCTGAGCCACCAGAGAAGCCAGATTCGTTGCAAGAAAAACAATCAAAATTAAGAAATCCTCCTCTAAGTAGTTAATGCAACCTGCATTGAAGAATATGTGTTAAACTGACACCTTAATGTAAATTTGTTTTCACATCTGGGATAAATACTACACCTAAATGGAGTCTAGTTTGATTACCTTTAAATTCCCAAGAGCTCCAATGTCATTTATATGCAAATAGAGGACAAAATGCTAATATAAATGGCTGAGTTAGTAAAAATGAGAACAATTATTGTTTTATAAAGTCTTACATTTACATAGTGCTTTTTAATATAAAAAGTACTTTCCTGTATATATTAAGTAATCTACATAACTCTATGAGTTAACCTGTTTCCAGTTTAGAGATGTGGAATATTTTTAGACTAATGCACATCAGACTTAATGCACATAAGAATTACCTGCAAATCTTGTTAAGCTGCGGTTTCTGATTCTGAAAGCCTGGGGTAGGGCCAAGTCTTTGCATAAATCACAGGCTCTCAGGTGATGCCAATGCTGCTGGTCTGTGGGGTACATTTTGAGTAGCAAGGACCTAGATATCATTGATTCTTGGGCTATTCCATGCTATTCCTCTTTGTGACTATCAATTTGTAACAAATAACACAGAGAGGATGTAATGTACATATAGGGGATATATCACTAATGTTGTGACAACTTTGATGATGGTCTTATGTCAGTGATTATTTCATTACGTATAAACATACTAGATCAACATGTTGTACACCTGAAAATAAATAATATTATATGTAAATTATAACCCAATAAAAAATAACATGGCAATTTTTTTCTCCTATATGACATTTTTAAAGTGGTAGATAGGACATAAGCTTTTGATGGATCCCACATCTACCAACTACCAATGGGATGGTCTTGGGAAACTCATCCGTCCTCATCCTTTTGGGAGTTGCTGGAAGAATCCAGTAAGTTGTGATATGTTCGTGTGCTCTATAAAGAGTTGATGTTGTTTATCATACCTTGTGTTTATACACAAAAGTCTCTCCAAATTCTCAGAGTCCTAATTCACTTATTTTCTGAAACTGAGCACAGCTTTGGTCTTTTCAGTATGTGCTTTCATTGATAATAATGATGATCTTTGTTTTGCTAAGCAAAGGATGTTGAACTATTTACAAGGTGAGGAGTGAATGGTGAATGGAATTGGTTTCCTTGATGAGCTGTGCTAGAATATTAATGAAGGGGAAGTGAAGGCAATCTGCTGTGGGTGTGCTGCTTGGGCAGCAATATTCATTAGGCTCAACTTGACCTCCCTCATATTTTCCACTGAGAAAATGATTTCTCCTTTAACACTATTTCCACCATGGCCGCACAACACATAATTCATTTGACATTACATGGGGTCTTTAAAATCCCTTAAATGTCACTTAAAATTTTCATTGCTTTTAAAATGTAGCTCTTTCATTGTTACTATTTTGATATATTGTTTTCACAAACATTGTATGTAGATTTCAGAACTCCTGAAGATGGGGATTGCATCTTCTGAATGACTTAAAGCACAGTTGTTGTTGCTGTTGTTGTTCAATTGCTAAGTCATGTCTGACTCCTTGTGACCCCATGGACTGTAGCACACCAGGCTCCTCTGTCCTTCACTATCTCCCAGAGTTTGCTCAAAATCACATCCATTGCGTCAGTGATGCTATCTAACCATCTCACCCTCTGTTGTTCCTTTCTCCTTTTGCCTTCAGTCTTTCCCAGTATCAGTCTTTTCCAAAGAGTTGGGAGGCCAAAGTATAATAGGTCCGTTATTGGTTGCCTTAATCTGACTTCATTAGCGTTAAAAGCTCTAGTTTTAAAATAGTAAGTTTTGAGGGGGAGTATTAATTCCCCTCTAGGATGAATTTCTGTTGTTTAATTAGGTAATCAAATTGATACCTTAATGAGAATTGCAGTATTGAAGGAATGGGGAATTTCAGTTTCCACAGGGGAATAAGATCATTTGAGAAAAAAAAAAAAGCAGCCTGAGGATGTAGCAATATGTCCTGAGTGCCAGTCATGAAGCAAGTATTGTATGAATGCATCCTGTATTTTTTCCTTTAACTTCATTGCACTATGCTTGGCCTACCTTATATATTTACCTTATTTTCCTACCATTGAAGTAGATATCATTTTTTATCTTTAAAAATCCAGCTCTAACACAATATCTGGCATGAACTAAGGCTCCAAAACTATTTGTTTGATGAGTGAATGAATGGCTTTCTATTTATAGGTTGGCAGATTGAGAAGCAGCAGCTTTAAGGGAACCGCCCAAGTAATGACTGACTGCACTGGCCTCCAACCCACATCTCTGTGTCTCCAAGTCCAATCTACTTTTTAGTCCGCTACAGTAGGGGCTTCAGACAGCCAACTAATGCTTTATTGATCCTGGGTAAAGAAAAGGAGGCTGGGAAGGGAATAAGCCGGATTGACATTGCAATGCTGGCTAAAGCCTGGGGAGTGTTCAGAATGGTCTTGAAATTCATCCACTTGGCCAGCTCTGGGGCTGCTGGAGAGAGCCAATACTGGCATTACTAGGATTCTTTGGGCAGCCTGTGAGCATGAGGCCACCCCAATTTCTGAAATCAAAATAAGCCTCTGTAGATGGCTCTGTTCTGTGCTCATCCTCCTCCAAAGAATGGAGGGAACGGGGTCAAAGGAGAAAGAGGTAAAGGATAGGAAGAGGAAAACAGGAATGGCTAGGGCAAATGAAGTATATCATACAATTGATTCTGGAATATTGTTCTCACTGATGGACTTTAAGTCACTTACCCTGCCTGTAGTAAGAAAAAAGGGTATTTCCCTACTTTGGGTGTATACCCATAATGTACACACAGCCATTGTTGTGACTTAGGTTGTCTGGTGGATGCTCTTTTATAGGAAGGCTCTGAAAGAGCCCCAGAGGAGCTCTGGATTATTTGTCTACATGTATGACATTGGCTGTAACAGAGGCGTCTCTTTGCCATCTCAGGGCTTCCAACTCACCCTTGTAACCTGCAGTCTCCATGACCTGCAGTGTTTATCAGCTCCTTCTCTTTCATTTTGACTCTGCAAACTCCAAAAGAAAACACTGTTGATCCCAAACAAGCATTTGTATTTATCGTGCGACAAAAGCATTCTGGTTCACCAGGGCCCACCAAACGTCAGCTTCTGTAGCATCCTGCTCAGTTATGAGAGAAGCCACGAGATTAGGAAAATATAACAACAGGAGAGCTTTCAATGTGGGCATCAAGGGGAACAGATAAAAAAATATCTTAACATTTTCTCTATTGTTCAGTTTACAAAGATCTTTTCCAGTTATGACAAAAAGATGGATTTCACAAGGGAACAGCTTACCCAAGTCTTTCAGCTATCTTGTATGTATATATGAATGTGTGTGTATTTTTTTCCCTGCTGCCTGTCTTCCTTAAATGTCCTCATTTCCTGATATATTTCATTTTTACAAATATTTTCCCAGTGTAAAGGAGTCAGCATTAAATCATCCAGTAAGCTCAGATTCTAATCCTGCTTCTACTTCACTTCTTGGAGAAATCTTGTGACTTGATGGGGTTCCATTTACAAGGCTGGGCAGTTTGAGGTTTCCTTACTCTATGAACGGAGCTATCACAGTGTATTTCAAAATGCTCTGAGCTTCCTGGAGAAGGAGAAAACTAGGAAAAAATTGTATTTGGATATTTTGCCATATGTCTGTATGACCTATGTCCATATGTCACTGTAAATAAGCAGTGACCAGCAAAACACCAGGGTCTCAGTGGCCCGTTTTACAGGTGAGTCTTGTCAAAATTGTTTACATTCATTTGTCCATTCATTTATTTAAGCAACAAACTTTTTTTTTCTTGTATGTGTTTATTCATCTCTATCGTCAACTGAGACATCCTTTCATCTAGGAAAAAAATATTCTGATTTGTGGTAGTTCCCAAAAGCTATGGTACTAACTAGCTAAACCAGCCTTGTTGGGAGTGGAGATGTTAAAGAATGCTTCCTAGAGGAAGGGAGAAGAAGAAAGAGACAGAGAGAGAATAGAGATGAGAGAGGATAAGGCATTCCAGATGGAGAACATATAAGATCCCAAATGGAAAAATTTACTGCAAGAACTAAGAATCTCTCAGCATATCTGAGAAGGGGGAGAGATTGGGGGAAAGAATGAAGCGGGAAAGAGGAGGAAGAGGTGGAACAGGAAGAGACTTGTAAAACATTCCAAACAGGACCAAGGAGAGGGAGGTGGTCTGATCTGAGACAACAAATGATGGTGTTGGCCTTAAAATGGATTACAAACTGGACAGGGAGGTCAGGGGTGAGGAGACCAGTCAGGATGCTGCTGTGATAGCTCGGGCAAGAAAGGATGGTGGTGGGAATTAAGCAAAGGGCTGATAGAACTGAATGGAACAATTCCTGAGGTGCTAAGAGAACACGGTTGACCAGCAGTGAATGCCTGGATTTGCGGAGAGAAGGAGAAGGGCACCTGAATGGTGTGTCCATGTTATACCTGAGCTACCAGAGGCTGCGGAGGGGCACTGTTCTCTGAGATGAGAAGGGGGCCAGGGTGAAAAGGGTTACAATCAAATGTCTAGGACTCCGAACTCCGAGTGCTTTCTGTTACTCCAACCGATGCCTCTTTTTTCTTTTTTTTTGCAAGATTATTAGATACAGGGCAGCCTACTGGGTGATGTGACATTTAGAAAGATGTCCAGTCTTGCAGATTTCGGTCTAGTGTGGGAAGAAAACACCCACAGAACCTTCTCAGAGGAGACGGAACATGTGCAGCACCACTGTTGGAGCGGGAAGTATGGGGGGAGGAGTGACCGCTCCTGCAGGTGTGGTCAACTGCGCCATGCTAACCTTTCTGGTTATTCCTTCTCTGATGGGTAAAAGAAGCTGAAATATTTTTTTTTTTTTGTCTTCAAACAGACATCTGTCTCTAAAATTCTGGATAGGAACCAGAGCTCAGACTCACAGGGCTTGGTCTCCTGGGCAGAAAACATCACTAGTCCAAATGTGATGGCTTGTTCACAGCATTCTGACCCTCCTTCTAACCAGCACTCATTTCTTTCTTCTAATACTTTGGAATGGCTGTTCAGTGCTATTCAAGGTTTGAATCAGAGGACTTCATTTGCTGTTGTTTAGTCCCTAAGTCATGTCCACCTCTTTTGCAACCCCATGGACTGTAGCCCACCAGTCTCCTCTCTGTCTATGGGATTTCCCAGGCAAGAATACTGGAATGGGTTACCATTTCCTTCTCTAGGAGATCTTTCTGACCCAGGGATTGAAACCACAACTCTTGCATTGGCAGGCGGATTTTTATTATTATTTTTTATTTTACCACTGAGCCACCTGGGAAGCCCAGAGGGCTTTATACTGTCTTATTAAGTCAGTGAAAGTATGTGTGAATACAGTCTACTGAGAGAATGCCTTGGACCTAAGTGCTGTCTTTATCGTCATCAGCACAACTTTCTCTATTGCTAAAAATAACATCTCTTGCAGCTTTCCTGAAATAAGTAGGCCCTCCATCCTAGCATTCTAAGGTGCCTGTTTCTCAGGTCTATCTCCATTGGACCCTCCTGGGGGTCCAATCCATGTTTTGATTGTACAACCCAATCCTGGGGGTCCGATCCATGTTTTGAGTTCCCACCCACACACAGATAATTAAGATATCATCTCTGCTGCCATCCCATTATAACCTATTGTGAGAGATCAGACATGTACAAATTAGACCATGAAAAGGGGAGTGTATTTTGTCAGCTCACTCTTCTAGGACCTGTAGGCGAGACCAAATGGTAGTATCAATAGTGTAGTTTCTGTTCACTCAGTAAGTTATGTTTTAGGCATCCTGTGAAGTTTCACTTATATGTCATCACATTTGACTTCGCAGTAACCTCAGTCATATAATTTTCTCCATTTTATAGATGAAGCCACTGAAACTCCAAGAGGTTAACTACCTACACAAAGTCCACATATTCAGGAGATGAACCTAGAACTGTCTCACTCAATGCCTGTTCTCTTCATCTCTCCTCTAACCTTGCCACCAATCAGACATACTTAGTGTTTCTGTTTTATTTTCTGTCTGTATGGGCAAGATAAAGAGAATACCTTTGAAAAGTCTTGAGTATGGGGGCCTAAACAGGAGTGGTAAACTAACACTCTATAGCCACTATAGCTTCCACTAAACATTTTTACCTAATGTTTACATCCTACAGTAAAAATCTGTCAGTGAAATTAAGTTGCAGCTGTCTTTGACTTGCAAAGTAACATCTCATATTTCTACTGAATCTATTAGCTGAATCAGCTTATTTTATTTCTATAATTCAATGTAACATGTTGCTTTCTATTTGCTATCCCCTGGACACCCTGGTAAACAAGATGTTTCCTGTAATGGGTTTTTTCCCTGGTAAAAAAAAAATCATTTAATAAGCAAATATCTCCAATCCATGGTAATATGCGCTGACAGTCTCCTAACCATATTTGAAATATGAAGGCAGTGTTTCCAAGATGACTCAAGCCAATTGCTTTAAAACTTCAATAAAAATAACTGCTATTAGAAGGTTCAATACCAAAGGCACATAATTTCAATCCTGGTTCATAAAATTTAATTTGGATTTATTTCAGGATAATGATCATTGAGAAAAGTGTGTATTGGAATGGTCGAGCACCTGGGTAAGGACCACTAATCTGTTCTGAGAGATGGCTGGGCCCCTGCAGGGTAGCTGGCAATATATATCCACACACCATTAATTATTTGCTGGAATATTTTCTGTGACATTGGTCTCAAGGTGCTCTGTTCAAACATCGTACTCAGCAGAATCGCTGACACACAGCACTTGAGTAAAATGACTTTCTATCAAATTGGATTCTCTTTGGCTCTGACCACATGACCAGGTTTCATGGGTCCACTCTTTTCTCTCTTCTGGCTTATAGCTTATGATACTTTTATAAGAAATGGATACAACTCCAGTTATCTACCACAACATCATGAGTAAAATCTAAAACTTGAAATTAATTCAGAACAAAGAATTTGGCAGCTGGACGTGACCTCAGAGTTCACCTGGTCTATGCCTCTCAGTTTACTGGTGAGACAGCTCCAGCCCTGAAATGAATGATTCGTGCAGGTTCACAGAACCGAGCCCAGAGCAGATCACTTGATTCTCAGTCCAGTGTCAGTTAAGTGAGCACACTGTTTACACCAGCCAGACGCCACAGGTATTACTGCTTAACTATGATAGCAATCAAAGTGTATCTTTATTGGAAGTTCTTTTTTATTCCAATTGGGGTATAGTTGCTTTGCATTGTTGTTAGTTTCTGCTATACAAAGAAATGAATCAGCTATAGGTATTCCTATATCCCCTCCCTCTTGAGCCTCCTTCCCAGCCCTCTAGGTCATCACAGAGCACTGAGCACTGCGCTGTACAGCAGGTGCCCATTAGTTACCTGTTTTACGCATGATAGTGTATCCATGTCAGTCCCAATCTCCCAGCTCTTCCCACCCTCCCTTTCCATTTCCTCCCTCCACTGTGTCTACATGTCTGTTCTCTATGTCTGCATCTCTATTCCTGCCCTGTAGATAGGCTCATCTGTACCATTTTTCTAGATTCTGTATATAAGTATTAATATACAATATTTGTTTTTCTCTCTCTGACTTACTTGACTCTGTCTGAATTACAGACTCTAGGTCTATCCACATCTCTACAAATGACCCAATTTTTTTCCTTTTTATGGCTGAGTAATATTTCATGTGATATATATATATACACCACATCCTCATCTATCTATGGACATTCAGGCTGCTTAGTAAGCATACTATATGTTTTATCTCCATTTATCCTCAAAATAACCTTGCAACTCTTACTGTATTTGTGAGAAAACTGAGGCTTAGAACATTGCAATAACTTGCCCAGTTAGTGATTTGTTAGCTCTGGGGTTTCACCCAGACCATTGAACCAAACATGCTTTAATAATGATGCTGAGCTGAAATAAGAAAGCAAGGTATGGGGCTCGGCTATGGGTCTAATAGAAATGGTAGGAAAATAATTGTGAAGTCTTTCTATGTGAAAAGAATTAAGGAGAGTCGAGCTGGAGAAGATAGAGTAAGAAGTAGGGTTAGCAAAAGATTTAAGAATACTGAGAAAATGATTTTTTACTTGCAGACTGCTTTATAATCACTTCAATTTTCTAAGTTTATTGTAGTTAGGGTCATCTGGCATTGGCCATTTTCTGTTTTAAATTCAGTAGTATCCAAATTTATCAATAGGTACTTTAAAAGCATACAGTGATATTCAGGAAATCTAAGGGAATAACTTGCTTTTAATAGGAAGGAAGTGAAAGTTTGAATTAGACTTCAAGGACAAATGAAAAACATTATCACTCATTTGCAGTATTTTATTGCTTTTCTATGTTCATAGTGGAAATATATCCAACCTATTTCTTCATTTGGCAAGTGAAAACATGAATGTATTTTGCCAAATTGTAATGCTAATATAATTATCAACACTCATTTTATTTCCAAATTACCTATATGGTTTTGACCAGCTTGATAACTACTGTATTTCTATGCAATTGCCTTTTTGGATCATTTTTAATGTATGACAACTTGTGTGAGACTTTCCATCTACAAAATGTTATATGATCTCTCTTTTTTAATCTTAGGAGACATATCGTCTAGGAGTTGATTTATGACCCTGCTTGAGTAACCTTGGACATGTCTCTATCTTGCACATTATTGATAAAATGATTCAGCTTTTGCAACCTGAGATTTGAAAAACACTGTTGTCTGGAAACCCCAGAAAGATAGTTTTTTGAAAGGTATAATTATTCCAAGGATGAAAAAAACCAGGCATTTTTCATAAGTTCAATTTTGCTATGGTCCCAAGTTGGTAAAAGGTATTAATAATAATTGTGGAAGGAAAATTAACCTCTCAAGGACTGGAGATAAATGTTTGATTGGTGAGACTGTCCAGGATAGTAAATTACAATTGTGTCTAGAGGAAATCATACAGCTTGTTCTTTTTTTTTTTTTTTTTTTTTTTTACTATTTTGTTTTTAATATACTGGTTATAAATGTAAGTCAATTTAAGCATTTATTGCTTATCTACAATGTGCCAGGCACTCTGTTGAATGCTTGGGATACTAAGTTGGGCAAGGTGCAGACTTCAAGGAGCTCACAGAATTGCTGAAGACGCAACATGTGACATGATCCTGAATCATGCTGTGAGCGTCCACAAAATGGAACTAGCAAAACTACTGCTGTTTAGTCGCTCAGTCATGTCCGATTCTTTACGGCCCCATGGACTGCAGCACGCCAGGCTTCCCTGTCCTTCGCTATCTCCCAGAGCTTGCTCAAACTGATGTCTATTGAGTTGGTGATGCCATCCAACCATCTTGTCCTCTGTCGTTCCCTTCTCCTCCCACCTTCAATCTTTCCCAGCAGCAGGGATTTTTCCAATGAGTTGACTCCTTTGCATCAGGTGGCCAAAGTATTTTGAGCTTCAGCTTCAGCATCAGTCCTTCCAGTGAATATTCAGGGTTGATTTCCTTTAGGGTTGACTGGTTTGATTTCCTTGCAGTCCAACACACTCTCAAGAGTCTTCTCCAACACCCAGTTTGAAAGCATCAATTCTTTGACGCTCAGCCTTCTTTATGGTCCAACTCTCATATCCATACATGACTACTGGAAAAACCATAGCCTTGACTATACAGACCTTTGTTTGCAAAGTAATGTATCTGCTTTTTAATATGCTATCTAGGTTTGTCATACCATGCTTCCTTGCATACGCTGATGTGGTTTTAAACGAATGGTACTGGCTAGTTGCTCACTTAAATTAATCCTTCTGATTCTTCTATAGTCATTTAATTTGACTATAATGAAAACCTAGGCCTCTCAGATTTCTTTAATTGCAGACATTGACAAGTCCATTTAGTCTTTCTATCAGCTGTCAAGATAATGCTTAATATTTTCTCTTCCCAAACCTCCGGTTTGGGTTCGTTGCTCCATTCTTTGTGTTCCTTCCGCCTTTTGTTTATACATCTACCATAGCACATGTTCCCTTCTTTAGAATAACATATTTACTTATTTATGTGTGTTTCCTTTAATTGATTATCTCCTAGAGAATAAGTTCTAATCATCTTTAGATTCCTCCAAAACTTGGAAAATTCCACACGGATTTGTGGAAATGAGTCATGACTTTGCTGACTTAATAAGGCAACTAGTGTAGAATTATCAGGTGATAACTTCTACCAAGTTATACACCATATCCAAATTTATACTTTAATCCAACCATATGAAAGAGAACTTAGGCAAATCAGTTAATCTTTCTGGTCCTTAATTCCCAAACAAATTAACTGAAGAAGCTGGGCTAAGAAACTGTTGATACATTGGATAATTTATTATTAGCTTATTTTCCTTAGGATGTAGTGTTAGTCACTCAGTTGTGTCTGACTCTTTACGACTCCATGAACCATAGCCCACCAGGCTCTTCTGTCCATGGAATTCTCCAGGCAAGAATATTGGAGTGGCTTGCCACTTCCTTCTGCAGGGAAATCTTCCTGACCCAAGGATTAAACTTAGGTCTCCTACATTGCAGGCAGATTCTTTACCATCTGAGCCACCAGGGAGGGCCCTTTAGGATGTAATCTGACTCTAAACTGACAAGTTCAAAAATTTCAAAACTTTATTTGAATATAAATGAATAGTGCTGGTAATACAACTATGCATCTTCATGTAGAAAGTGCTTTATATAAAGAGAGTGCCAGGTAAGTGGCCAAGCTAGAATTCTGATGTATTTTATCCATCTGTCCATCTGTCTGTCCATCCACTTGTTTATCCAGTCATCTAATGAATATTTGCTGAGTGTTTACTAAGTGCTAGGCATTATTTTAGGCAGCAAACCAAAACAAACAAAATCTCAGATCCTTAAGAAATTTATTCTCTAGTCAGTATTTAAAATTCTAAGTTTTTTTCTCATGAACTATAGGACTTCCAAAGTTATTGTTCTTAACTTTGGTTCTATAAATCTTTCTGTACACTAAGTTTGTCTTAGGCTTGTTTCTAGGGATTTTATAGTATATATATTAAATATATAAAGCTGATCCATATTTTGAGAACTGTTAAAATTCTTAAGTTTTTATTCCATGCATTGAGAATATTAACTCCAGTTAGGCATTAGCATTGTAGCCTCAAGAATCACTTTATATTACACCAAATTAAATAGATTTAAGAATAAAAGAGCATTTCTCTTCTTTTTGGTTGCTGGAAAGGAGCTGATGTTTCAGAAAATTCCTTGTAAATTGAAGGTACAGATCTTCCTATACCCACACCTAATATCTGAGTTACTTCTTGATAAACCCATTGTAAGCTGAGAATATCATTAAGTTGAAAATGCATTTAAAACACCTAGTTGGGCAAATATCATAGCTTAGCCTAACCTAACATAAATGTGTTCAGAACACTTAAATTAGCTTACAAAAAATCACCTAACACAAAGCCTATTTTATAATAAAATGTTGAATATCTCATCCAATTTTTTTGGACTACTTTACTGAAAGTGAAGAACAGAATGGTTGTCTGAGTGCAGAAGGGTCCTAAGTGTATTGGTTTCTAATCCCCACCCCCACCCCCACCTCCAGGGGTCTGGTGGCTGGCTGGGAGCTGCAGCTCTTTTCAGCTATCTAGCATCATGAGACAGGATCAAACTGCATGTAGTTAGACCAGGAAAAGTTCAAAATTCGAAATCTAAAGTCAGGTTTCCACTGAATGTATATCAGTTTGCACCATCATTGTAAAGTCAAAAAATCGTAAGTTGAACAAACTATTTTAAGTCAGGGACTGTCCGTATATCTTTAGTTAAACTGGTGTTTGCAGAGAATTGACGCTCCCTTTCTTTGTCTTATATGAAAGAAAGCTCCCTTTTTTCTTTCTTTCTTTCTCACACACATACTCTCTCTCTCTCTCTCTCTCTCTCTCTCTCTCTCTCTCTCTCTCTCTTTCTCTCTCTCAGAATGATCTTTTCCTACAAAACAACCAGGAGCGGAACAGATCAGCTTGCACGTATTAACCTTAGAAAATGGATGCATGGAATGCTCCATTTCTGGGGTGTTTGTGTGTGAGAGTGAACAGAGCCTAAGAAGTAGAGTAGAGACTGAGATGCCTGGATCAAGAATGTCTGACGTAGACCATTCATGGAAGGAAATCCAGACTGCACACATTTTGGGGTCATAGATTGGAAAAAACAACAACAACTGTTTCTGCCCTGTTATTAAAACAATAAAGTCTATGTTTCCACCATGCTGTTCCAGATGTCGTCTCGTCTGGCCACAGCTGCTTGTTTGTTGGTGGGAAAACACACACAGCTATTTCCTCCCTTCAGCTGGATAATTTCCAACATTTTTTTTGTTCCATATTTGTAAATAGGGTAACGACTCTATTAAGAGAGTGAGTGCCTACATTTTTAATGAAAATGCTATTGTATTTCCTTTAGGAAATTTCTTCTTTTTCCCATCAGGACAAAATTAAACTTTTAGCAGCTTTGCTTCAGTTGAAACAAAATATGTGCCTATACAAGTTGAAATGCGATGTGACCATGGGTCATGTCCAGATCAAGAGGAGCCTTTAGGCTACGACAGCTGTATACTGACTGGTTCTCTAGGGCTCGAATGGAAAACACACGAATAGCATACTTCTGCATTTTCTGACTTCAGAATGAAAAGTAATCAGGGGTTCTGAGAAGATGTCTGAGATGATTCTTAAATCTGAGGTTTGAGTATCATGAAAATTCTAGATTCCCCAAATCAAATACTTTGAAAAGATCATGCTGCCTATATAGAAATACTGCCTATCAAAACCGTAGTGCAAGTCTGAATTAAAATGGAAATAAAAGCCATGAGAGATTCTCCTAGACTAAACCAACTTTTCTCTCCTGGCCATAAAAAGTCCAGTAAAAAGTAATACAGTGAAACTCCCTACAAAGTACTATAAAGAGAAATAACTTCACACAGTCTTAAAAATGAACAAACTAGAAATTCTATTTAAATCTATACTGTTGCTTTCACAGTATAGCTTTCTTTTTAATATGAAACGTTATCTGTCAATGATGAGAATCCTTCTTTGATGCACAAGCAAAAGAATACAAGAACGCTAGTGCAAATGGTAACTAGAAAGCTTCAAGATTAGGGAACTCATCTAGAAGGAAAAGAGGAAAATCACAAAAAAGCTGTCAGGAATACAAACTTTCATAAGTATCTGAATAAAGCCTTTAAGCAGTTTAGGTGAATCTTCTAAACTCAATCATGTGCATGTGGGGGATAAAGAGGTACTTACTAACAAGGAGAAGGATGGAGGGGGTGGAGGAGGGGGGTGGTAGGGGAAGGAGAGGAGGGAGGAACAGGGCGCATCATTTCCACAGAGCTGTGCTCTAGATTAAATGGCACTCCACTCCTTTATTGTGTAGAAATTGTGTACACTCTACTTTGCGTAGAAACATAAATCATTTCTAAGATATGTATTTATTTACTGCAGAATACGAAAGAATGCTAATGCTCATTTCTCCTTTGTAATAAGTTTGGATTTTGCTCTGACAGAGTAGTCCAAAAGGTAAATTTTTGGTTCATTATTTGAAATGTGTTGCACTGATCAAGTATAATAAGGATATATTTGCTGTCTGGTGATATAAAGGAGAAGACAACAAGAATTTATCCAGTCCCTATTTCATATTACAAACAGGTGATTCAGAAGATATAGTAACACAGAATGTGGTGCCTAGCTTCTAAGCATCATGATGTAGTTTGTCCCATCCCTAACTTGATGTCTAGTCGCTGCAATCCATGCAATAGAATATAATATCATACGGTATAGTATAGCATAGTATAGTATAATAAATACATGATAAAATATGTGTGACTATAATAGAGCTCAATACAGGAAGAGTAAAGCGATGCCTATTTTAAATGACTCCAAGGAGTCTGTTTGCTATGCTTTATTTTTTTAATGCATTCAGAGACATTTAACCAAAATAGTCCTGGTCTCCACTTACCAATATATGAGTTATTTCAGTTACTTAGAGCAGAATTTTGTAAAAAAGGAAAAATCCAAAAGTATTAACAGTGGTTTAAGCTGGTTTATGAGATTATGGATGATACATTGGTAAAATGTGCACTTTTCTGTATCTTCCTAAGGTTTACCAGAGAAAATACTATTTTATAGTGAGAAGATATGCATATGTTCATGCTGACAAGTGATCCAATTTCCCTATTAAAGAAAAAATGACTTACAAATTATGCTACCTATTTTGATACATAACATTAAGACTGTATTTTTGAATTTCTGAATTTTCTCCCTTACCACTGTACAGGCCAAGGGAAGAAATCATAGGTTTTTCGCTCCACCAGAAATTACTAGAGCTAATCAATGAATATAGTAAAGTTGCAGGAGCAGTAGGAAAACAATTCCATTCACCATTGGTAGGTACTTTTAACAATGGAAAAACTGGTCAACCACAGAATGAAACTAGTAAAACTCAAAAATGGATTAAGGGATCCACCTCCCAGAATGCTGGAAAACATGCAGCTCAACGACCCAATCAAAAATGGGCCAAGAACTAAATAGACATTTCTCCAAAGAAGACATACGGATGGCTAACAAACACATTCAGCCGTTAAAAGAATTCATTTTGAAGAAAAGTACCAATACAGTATACTAACTCACAGTTCATGTTTTAAAATTCTTATTGGTGAAAAGTGTATGCATGTGTGTGTGTGTGTTTGTGTGTATTCTTGCCACTGTATTTTCACATATAGGAATAGATTCTAAATTCCCCCTGGGGTGATGATAAGATACCAACAACTCTGTAATAACAACAATGCTTTCTAGAACATTTAACTTAAGAAAGAGGGTAGTCAATAGGATATTCAATAAAATTTCAGGTAGACTGTCACAGGGTACAATATTATATTTATAAAGAATATGTTGTTTTCGAAGTACCGATGCCAACAAAGGCGGAAAGTGGAGATTGAAGTAAACACAGCTTCTAATGAGAATTCTCCAACTGCAGCTTAAAACCAAAACCAAAATGAGCAACACACTAGGAAGATAATTTTGGGCTTTTCCCCTTCATTCACTGAATGATTTTACTGTCTCTCTTTTTGTTAAGTGCATACTCTGTAATGATAATTGAATCGTAATGGATAGATCATTGTCAGAAAATTCTAATTTTTTTCCCTCAGTTCAACATGTTTGATATGAATTGGTTATTTTAACCAATCTCTGCTTACTTTTTGGAATACTAAGGAGGTATACTTACATCTACTTATTTACATCATTTGAAAGTTTTTTTCTTAGTGGGTTTGTTATTCATCTTTTCTCTTTACAACATTCAAAGGTGACATTGACAGCTGTGAAAATAGCTATGATTTGTGACAGCAAAATTCAGAGAAATGAGAGTTGCCCCCAGCAGTCTCGGACCTTCTCTTTTAAACAGGAGTCTTCCCCTAACACTATCCTCACTTGTGGAGGATTTTGATGGCTGAGAAGATAGTCATCCAGTTAGAGAAGACACATTTCTCAACAAATATGTAGAAAGCACTGCCTTTGGGTCTAAATCAGTCTCAGTTCTGACGCCAATTCTTACCTTCTTTGAGCTTCAGTCTCCCTATCTGTAAAATGGGGACATGCCAGTTCTCAGCTATTCTTGGGAGGATTAAATGAGCCACAACTTGTGAATCCTTAAGACAGCCATTGGCCCAGTGTAAAGGGGAGACAAATGGTAACTTCATCATCATTATTTTTAATAACAATTTTATTCTTGGTTCTAATTCTAAACACATTTTTCAGTACTGCATGTGAAGATTTGGTTATCCAGGTTTCCCATCCAGCACAAAGTACTCTCCTGTATTATGACAGAATTCACATTTACTAATTCAAGTGAAAACTACATGTGAATTGTAGGACCATACCATGCTAATGAACACAGAGGACCCACAGTCCTGATGGTACTACATCTTGTATTATGTAAATACCACTCAAATCACTCCTGGTCAAGGGTTTTGCTTGTCTTCCTGTCTTTTATTTCCTAAACTCCTTGAAGTTATATATGGTAATGTATAATAAACCATTAAAAGCTGAAGAAATTTTGATAAAAGCAAAAGAAAAATATAAACCTAACAGATTTTTTTTAAAATCTTTTTTAAACAAATTTATTCATTTTAATTGGAGGTTAATTGCTTTACAATATTGTATTGGTTTTGCCATACATCAGCATGAATCCGCCGCATGTATACACGTGTTCCCTATCCTGAACCCCCCTCCCTCCTCCTTCCCGCACCACAGGGCATGTGGGATCTTAGTTCCCGGACCAGCGATTGAAGTGTGCCCCTTGCACAAGCAGTGCAGAGTCTTAACAACTGGACCACCAGGAAGTCCCTAACGGATACCATATTTTTAAAAGTGGAAAAAGAAAAAAAAGGCGGAGGGACCCAACCTTGCTGAGGAAAGGGCAGAGGGAGGGATTAATTTTTTCAATAGGAACTCAATCGGAGGCTATCCTCTGTCAAAGCCAATGGGGCTGGGGGTCTGATAGAATGCTCCCCTCTTCTGCCCAAACGAAAATACAAAAAAAAGAGAAGAAAGAACCTCCTCATATAGCAGCATCACCCCCCTCATTCCAGGAGAGAATGAAAAGAGCAACAGCTAAAATCCCACCAAAGCAAAGAAAATCCCACCAATGAAGACCTGCGTTGCATCCCTAGGTGGGGAAGATCCTGATCAGAACTACTGTTTTAGGGTGAAAAGAAAGTCAACCTTTTCTCCTTGTCTCTGCCCAGAAAGAATGTCTTTGTTTTAGGCGCCGCCCCTGCAAGACCTATCTGAAGCTCAGCTCATATCCCAGCTCTTGGGGTCTCTCATACCTCTGTATTTCCATTACACTTTGCTTGTATTATAGCAATGCTAGCCATTTCCATAAATCCTCTGACTGTTCTCCAAGTGTCCCTGTTTAACGGGATTCCACTCAAGGGTTTTGTTTTTAACAATAGACTCTCTCCACATCCTCACCTCTGGCTTTCCGGATCACCTGTCTGCTGCCTTCCAAATTAATGTCCCTATCCAAGATCTTGTCCTCAAACCCTAGAATCATGTCTTCAATTGCTAGATAACATCTACATGTCCTAAAGATTTCTGAAATTCAACACATCTAAAATCAAACCCCCAATTCCCTCAGCTCTCCATCATCTGCTTCTCTTTTTGAGATTGCTAATAGAGTGGATTGAGACATGCTCACCTATTAACTCAAGTGTTACACTCAAAAATTTAGGATGTTTTCATGATTTCCCCCCTTTCCTCCTTTCTTCCAAATTCAATCACTGAGTCCTAACAGTGTAACTCAAATCTCCTAAATGTCTATACTTCTCAGTGTATTTACTGGTCCAATAAGGCCACTCGCATTTCTCACTTTGAATCTGTTCATTTCCTCCTATTTTCTCCATATCGACTAGGTTTGCCTCTTGTATTAATTTTTTTTTTTGGTCCAGTTAACTCATACTATATCATAAAAAGTCAGCCCCAGTGTGTCCAGGTGATCCTTCTGTAACAATCTCATGGTGCAGAGTTTATCAGATTTCTTCAGTTGCTCCCCAATGCATTATTTAGGACCCCAAAGGACAAATTCCTTAGCACAGTCTTCCAGATCTTTCATGTATAGTCTGTTCACACAAGCCTTTCCTCCCATCGCCTCTCTGTACTCTCCTCTCTAGAAACTGCTTGCAGTGTCCCCAAAGACTTGAAATTCCAATCTAGTGTTTCACAGTAGTGGGTCCAAGAAAAATGCTAGGTGTGACAAAGATTACTGGTAATGGAAAATGGGGAAAATATGATGCTAAACTTATTTAAGTTAAATGATTATCCTTTATTCTAAGATTATTCCTTTTTCTATGATCTTGATGTTGAAACATCCTTTTCTTTTAAAATAAGCATGGTGAGACTAGCTGGTTGTTTTAAGGGTGATCTTAATTGTTAATAAAAGTATTTGGTGACTTTATATCCATTTCCTAAATAATTTTTGCAATTTGATTTCTCCATGACATTCAAAAACATACTAGAAACAACTACAGCTTAGAGGTGCTATTCTTCCACCGGGAAACTGCTTTGACTTCTGATGTTGTCTGACAAACTCAAAGTTTTTTAGTACTCAGCCCCTCCATGGGCTTCCCTGGGGTGGCTCAGAGGTAAAGAATCCACCTGCAATGCAGAAGACGCAGGAGACATATGTTCGATTCCTGGGTCAGGAAGATCCCTAGGAGGAAGAAATGGCAACCCACTCCAGTACTCTTGCCAGGAAAATCCCAAGGACAGAGGAGCCTGGTGGGCTACATTCCATGGGGTCACAAAGAGTCAGACACGACTGAGTGACTCAGCATGAGCACAAGCACTTCCAGGCAGCCCCAAACCTGGTACTTCTGAAGTATCCCAAGCTGGGGGTGCCTTGGTGCTCATCGCCCTATACTGCAGAGTAACTGTCTGTCTGTTTTCCTGCTATTCTGCAAGCAAAGAGTCTTTTTTTTTTTTTTTTCTAACTCTATTCTTGCTAACTCAGCATCTGATTTAATAAATTCCTGTTATAAAAAAAAAACATAAATGACAGGAATCTGTGTTTGGGCTGGAGTTATTGGTATAATGGCTAATGCATTAACCATGTGAATCTGTCTCTTGCATTAGAGAGACAGCCCCCAGGGGGTAAGTGGGCTCCACCTTTTCAATTTTCCATATCCCTGTAGGCTCTAGGACTGTCCTCTGCATATTTTGTTTTCTGCAAATGCTTATTGAAATTAACTGAAGGTAGGGCATGGAGAAAGCACGAAATTAAGACACTGAAAAATTAAGATAACAAAAGCAGGTTACATGGGGGAAAGTCACTTTAGCCAAAAGGCCCTGGACAATTATTTAAAGTAAGTAGACTACCTTCAGGGGCTCATTCAAATGCACATATTTAATCATCTAATGTGTAAGTCAAATCTCAGATATAATTAATTCAGTGTGTCTTAACTTTTTTTTCCTTTGCATATCAGCTTTGATTTGATGAGGCTAATTTCTAATATGGTTCTTGGTGGCCCCATCAGAAAATTTTCATATTTGTGAATGCTAAGAAGAAAAAGAAGAGATTTTGTGGGAGTCCCATGATTAGGGCATCTTTGATTTCAGCTATATATGTACTATTTCAATGATTCCAAAAGGGAGCTGAAATGTGTGGCTCCACATCTCTTACTTTAGAAGAAAACACTGTTAGATTTTACAGGAGGTGGCTGCTTTTTTGCAGGTCACACATGTTAGTGCCAACATTTCTCTGAAGAGTGGGTGACAATGAGAAGACGTGATTTCAGGCTGTGGTGCTGAACATTAATTGCTAACTTAAAGAACAAATTAAATTGATCTCATATGATTTGGAAGGAGCAAATCATTTTTCTTTAGACTATGAAAATAAGAACACCATAAGTGGCTTTAACTTTTATAAGCAATCTAGTGAAAAGATAAGAGGTCTGGCCCCAGATAGAAACCCAGGAGTCCTCTTAAGAAACAGCGTCATATTATGAATATAAATCTCCTACAAATACCTAAGAAGAAAATGGAACAGTTATGCCTTTGCTAAAATGATGAATTCGTTTTTTCTCTAAGGGTTATTTAACACCTTCCATAATTTTATTATAAATGGCCCAATAAAATGCAACAATAAGTTATATGCTATATTAGGAGGACAACTCATTTATGAGTAATGTGGTAATTTGTAAAACTAATGGGCATGTTTATGAGCATAAAGGGTTCTAATGAATAAATAAAATATTGTAACAGGCAAAACTGAAGCATTCAGCATGAAGGGGACAGATACCACCAGGAGACCTCACTATCAAGACAGTTGACAAACTACGGAAATGTGGCCCTTCTTAGGGGCTTACTTGGGTAGAGAGACAGAATAGCACAGCATAGAGGAAACAGTGATGAACTTGGAGCTGGGACCTGCATCGCTGTCTTCTACTGCCATTAACTAGGATTTCTAGATCTCACTTCCCATCTTTGAGACTAAGGGGTCAAAAGGCCTAATCTTCAGAAGACTACCTAATGAGAGGCTTCGCTGGTGGGTCATGGTGAAGAATCTGCCTGCCAGTGAGGGAGACGAGGGTTTGATCTTTGATCTGGGAAGATCCCACATCCCATGGAGCAACTAAGCCCACGTACCACAACTATTGAGCCTGTGCCCTAGAGCCTGGGGGCTTCAACTACTGAGGCCAATGCACTCTAGAGCCCAGAGAAGCCACCCCAATGAGAAGTCCGCACACCGCCAACAAGAGAGCGTAGCTTCCCCCCCCCACCACTAACTGCAGCAACAGAAGACCCAGCACAGCCAAAACTAAATACATGAAACTAAAAAAAAAGACTATCTAATGCTAACAGATTTTAATTAAATTTACTAATTCAGTATTTAGAGCTAGGGATCTGAATTCAGCTATTTCCAATTTGTCACAACTTTTATGTAAATGAAAAAAAGAATTCAACTATCATAATATTGCTAATCACCTATACCCCAATACAGAGTTTAAAAAAAGAAAAGAATTCAAAATTCGGCTTCTAAAATATTAGCTTTTGACTGCATGCTAATGCATGTTGAACTGGGCAAGCATATTGATGGTACACATATTGATGTTGATTTTGCTCTTTTCTCCTAAAATGCTGTTTGCAGGTGCTGATGAATATCCTAATAACTTATTTTCAAGCTCCAGGAAAAAAACTAAAAGCTTGCATTTGTGTATTCATTATGTCTACCTGTCTTTGGCGGGAGGCGGATCGGTTTTGAGGATGAGTATCTCACGTTCGATAGTACACACAACGGCTCCATTTACAGTGCCAATCTGGCCTCCTGTCTGTGACAGAGGTGCTGTTATCAGTAATCCATGAAATGCTTCTTGTTCTTTTAATGAGTTTAACATTCAGCAGAGAGGAAAAAAAAAACCTATATGTGTTTTGGGGTACACTTATTTGCTTTCCCACCCTCTTCTCCTCCAAATAATAATCGTTGAAGTGCTCATACACTGTGAAAAAAGAGAAGGGATGCCCTGTGTTTGTGAAACCATATCTAGAAAATTTCAAGCTCTACTTGACGTTAGGATCTCTGTTTTAATTTTTTTTCATAAAGGGAAATGGAAGTCTTAGGTTCAAGATGGTGTACCATTCATAGGTGAGACCTAGGAATTAATACATATATTAAAATACAAAATTAAACACTTTCTACCAATATAGCTTGTGGAAGGTGAAATGACTGATTTTGTAGTCATTCTCTGTTTGGTCTGATTTCAGTTGGGCTTTTTAGTTTCTAAACATGAAGTTTTAAAAATCATGCTGTTTTGACTGTGCTCTTTATAGTATGCTATTTCACACAATAGTTTTTAAAGTGAGAATTTTATTTAGGGCCCTGTGTATTTAAAGCACTTGGATGTTTTGTTGCGTTATGCTTGGGAGGGCTGGTGGGGGAGAGGGGCTGTTAGTATCTTTGCTGGATACATATGGAACCCAAGACAGAGTCATAGGGTCATTTTGTAATTCTAGTGTCCATCTTTTCTCTTAGTCCAGTGCCTGACACACAGAAAATGTTCATTACCTCTTGAATGAATGACCAGGCAAAGGCTGCTCTTCAAGTCCCAGAACGAGAATCGGCATTCCAAGGGAATAATACTTCAGAAGCTAGTCATGAGTTCCAGTTGACATTTTAATAATATTCATTACAGGAATATCAAAATCTGCTAAAACACTCAAAATGTATGTGGAGCTTTGTAATTTTATTTAACTTTATTTGCAGGTATCTTTCAATTTGTCCTGCCTGCCATGCATATTGAATTCTAGAATCAGCTCTTTGAAATAGTCTGTTTACTTTAGCAAATATACCCATGGGCTGGGTCTTGAGCAGGTGTTTGGTGGATACCATAGTTGATTCTGTTTCAGCATCTGACATAGTGACAGTGATCTGAGCTAAGAAGTTAACCATATTTAGGAGAAAGATTAAATGGCTTTTGTGCCCTGTAATTGCTGTACCTTTCATCTAAGTAATTGTGTGTGCTCAGTCGTGTCCAACTCTTTGTGACCCCATGCATTGCAGCCCACCAGGCTCCTCAGTCCATGCAATTCTCCAGGAAAGAATATTGAAGTGGGCTGCCATTTCCTACTCCAGGGGATGGGACCCACGTCTCTTGCGTCTCCTGAATTGACAGGCAGGATCTTTACCTTTAGTGCCACCATAAGTCTTATGGCAATAATATTCTAGACTTTAAGGCTAATTTAGATGAAGGAGATGGGGACAACTTCAAATGTTATGAGAGACCCAGATGGGGCCTTGGAGAGGATGTTCTGCTGATCTGTAGAGATTGCTAGACATAGAAAAGATCTTTGTTTTTTATGGGGGGAAAAGGGAATCTCTTCATTTCTTTCATTTTATAAATCAAGAAAACAAGTCCCAGATAGAGAAAACAACCTCTCCAAGGAGCTTCTTCCATGAGACCCCAGTGTCCTGGTCAGACTAGGAAACTCAGGAATGATGACAGTCCTAGTGACAATTTCAAGATTTGCACATGTTCAAAATGGAGAAGTAAACTTTGTTGAAAACACGTCATTCTTAAGGTACTTTCATTTTAATCGTACCAAGGTCATCCCATGTGAGAAATAGTTTTGTGGAATTATGATGACACTGATCTGATACTAAACACATTTACAGGAAGCAGACAGGAAATGTTCAGCTAGAATCACTCTTGAGAAGCCATGAACCCATCAATTCTGAGTTGTCTGTACTGCACACTTTAACCAACCCCTAGCTGTAAAGCCACAACAGCCCCCTTGTGTCTGGAATTACCTTTCCCTAGGGGTGTTCTCCACATGCTTCATTTGCAGGGGATAGAGAAGGTCCTCAAGGTCAACTGAAGTTACAGGCAGAACCTATTCACTACAGTCTTTAGTAAAGAGGCTTCCCTGGTGGCTCAGATGACAAAGAATCCACCTGCAATGCAGGAGACCTGGGTCCAATCCCTGGGTTGGGAAGATAACCCAGAGGAGGAAATGGAAACCCACTTCAGTATTTTCACCTGGGAAATCTCATGGACAGAGGAGCCTGGTGGGCTACAGTCCACGGGTTTGCAAAGAGTCAGACACTACTGAGCGACATTCATTTTACTTTTCACTTTTGAGAAATATCCCCACCCCCTTGCCACCACCAACCCCTCTGTCTCACTTTCAGGTTAATCTACGTTTTCCTTGATGATTATTTGACAATGAAAGCCTTTGCTTTTCTTTCTTTTAGTTTTTATTTTGCATTACAACTTTTGTTAATCCAATGAATTGCTCTTAAAACATCTTCACTTGCACTAGCTATTCTTTTTTTTTTCTTTTACTTTATTTTACTTTACAATACTGTATTGGTTTTACCTTAAGCCTGACGTTCTGAAGAAGGCAAATTCTATCTTATCTTACATCTTTAAGAGATGAAGAAACAGACTCACAGGTGTTCAGAACTTGCCCAGGGTTACATAATTATTTTGAGATGCAGCCTGTTTAGATCCCAATGGTTCTGGCTTTAGATTCAATGCTCTCCCCTTTTTATGTGTTGTGTCTATTTTTTGAATGCTAAAACAATTTAAAAAATGATTCATAGAATACACATTTTTCTTAATGATCTCCTGTGTACAGATACTGAAGACCTTCCCAAGACCATCACTTCCCAAATTAATTAACATTCAGACTTGAATAAAACTCTGTGTTTGTATCAGAGCTGTGTTAAGAAAATGTTCTCAGAAAACAGCTTATTAAGTCTATCATTTTAAGTTATTTGTATTTTTACTAATGAGTTAGTGTTTTCTGTGCGAAGTGAAATAACTATCACAGGCGCAGAATAAAAATCTTTGTTTCATTTTTTGAATTTTTAAAGCCCATAATGAATTGCAAGAGGTGAACTGCACAATAATGCCATAAAAATAAAACAGAAAACCTTTAAAGAGGTTTCCTGCATTCCAGAAAATATATACTTATCACAGATCATAAATGCAGTCTTGGATAATTTTAAACATATGGTAAGTTTCTTCTTAAGTACTTATATTTTAGGAACCTTAATTATGCTTTAAATCTTTTTCTCGTCACGGAATAATTTTGCCTTGAAAATTTGTGTAGGTAGAGCTGCTACTTCTTTCCATAATATTTATAGGAGTTGGATTGGCTTACAATTTGCAATTCATTAATTCAGAATATAATTCCCCATAAGTAAGGAGTTTCTTGTCTAGTTATTCAACTCAATAGTGCTTCATTACATTAAACTATGAGCTGCAAAAACAAACAAATTATTTCTCAAGCACTTAACAGTCCATATGTTATAGAAACAGCCTGTGAAGGTGTTATACTTACTCATTCCTATGAAGTAATGCTTAGTATTTACTACTCAACTGTCAAGAGTAGCTATAAGCTTATTAAAACTTTTCTTGATTCCCACTAGGTTTCTTAATAAGGCAGGATGACTTCATGGTCTTTTTCTCCAAAGGGAAAAAGTGCCAGAGGGCCTTGTATTCTTGAGATGCTAGGATGAGCTGGTTTGAAGTTATTTGCTTTTGTATTTAGAGCAACTAAATACAATTTTCAAAGAATTTCAATAGTCTATTTTCAAAATTAAATTTTGGAAATCTCTGTTCCATTCACCCCTCCTTCTGCCAGTCCTGAGGATCTCATCTCTGCTCAGAAATGCTCATTTAGGCTGGGTTTTTACATTTGGTAAGCACACTAAATGTATTTCCTATCCTAAGGCAGTGGTATAGCATTTACTTACTTTTATATATTTCTTTCAGAATTATGGTTTATTAATTATTGCTTCACTGTAGAAGACTGAGAGTATAAAGGATAACAACCATTCCTTTGAGTTTCATCAACTGCCTGCCTACCTAAGGAATCTAATAAAAAGCTAGGAAGCCTAGTGGACAGAACTAGTCTTAAAATTTAAAAAAAAAAAAAAGTTAACTCTGACAGTAAAATGGTTAGAAGTCCTTTCCAGTTAAAATATCACATCCTTCAAATACTGCATATAAGACTGTCCATTTTAGTATTATTTATAATAATAAAAAAACCCAACAGAGTCTAAATGTTAATTAATAGGAGAGCAGTTAAATACATCACGGTCCATCCATGTAATGAATATGATTCCCTCATCAAACAGAACTTGCTTTGCTATGTAAACACAGAAAAAGTACAGGTATATTAAATAAAAAGAAATTTGCAAAATGATATGCATAATGGACTGTAGACTGCCAGGCTCCTCTGTCCATGGAATTCTCCAGGCAAGAATACTGGAGTGGAGTGTGCCACCTCCTACTTCCGGGGATCCTCCTGACCCAGGGATCAAACCTGCATTTCCTGTGTCTGCTGTATTGGCAGGCGGATTCTTTACCACTGGGCAACCTGGGAAGCCTCATAATGTGATCATATTTGTGTAAAAAAAAAAAAGCGATGGATTCAATATATGTATCTGCCAGTGCATACGAAGAAATTTCTGGGAAGATTTTTCATCATCATAATCATTATCATTATCACTTATTAAGCATTTACTCTACGCCCAGCACTAGGCTAAAAACTATATATGCATCCTTTCATCTAAGCCTCACAGTGATCCACTAGGTTAGAGACAAGCATTCACTCTTATAAACATGTTGAAACTCAGTGATAGGGGCTTAAGTTATTTGCTCAAGTTCCCAAAGCTAATCACTCATGGATCTGAGCTCAAAATCTATGTAGTTGGTTTCCACTGCCTGTTCTCTTAATAAGCAAGCATGAACTCTCCAAAAAAAGTATTAAAATATGTGTTTGTAGAACTTTTAAAGCTTATTAATATTCTCTGTTCCTCCCTCCTTCTATTTTCTTTATTCCACTCAAATTCTCCAGTAGAAAAGAATCAAATTTCAGAGCTAAAAGAATCTTAGAGACATATAATCCAAGCTCCATTTTTGTTTGATTAATTAATTGTCTTTCTCAGTACCCCCTTTCCTTTTATATTGAGGTATGATAGCATACATGTTAGCTGCATTGTTAGTTAGCTTATAATTAAATTAACCATGAATCATTTTAGCGGCCTGTGAAGTGGTAACTAGTCCATTTTGTGGTCTTTTGACACACTGTTTTGATAATTTGCATCATTGGCTAACTAGTTGATATTTAAAATTCCGTGACTATTTCTCTGTGGTTTCATGCTTGATTTCTTTCCGAATATTTGTAAAAGAACAGTTCTGTATGTTTTCCTTGCTGTTGGGAGTTCTCTGACGGTGTGTCTGCTTTCATCATTGGTTTTGATTTCCTGTCTCATCCTGTTGTCTGCTTAGTGGTCGTCAATCCAGAACCTCCCCCCCCCCCCCACCAACAGCCCCCGAGGCTGTAGTTTACCCATCCATCTCCCCTCCCCCGTCCCCCTACTTGCTCTGGTCATAGCCGTGCTGTGGTCCACAGCGTGCGTCCCCTTAGTCAGGTTTGTGCTTTGTCTTCATGTCTCATTAAATGGTGTTTTTCCCCCATAGCAGTAAGTTGAATTGGTGTATCACTATGCAGTTACAGGAGAAGTCAATGGCAACCCACTCCAGTACTCTTGCCTGGAAAATCCCATGGACAGAGGAGCCTGGTAGGCTGCAGTCCATGGCGTCACACAGAGTCGGACACGACTGAAGCGACTTAGCAGCAGCATACAGTAAAACGTGAATATCTCAAGCATACTGCTTGGTGAGTTTTAACAAATATAAACAGCACCCCTGTCACCATGAAGAACACTGTCATCGCCCTTGAAAATTGTCTTGTTTCAATTCTTTCCCTCTGCCAGACCAAGACAACTATTATTCTGATTTATGCTTTCATAGGTTAGCTCTATCTTTACTGAAACTTTACTGAACCTACCTTTTTGTGACTGGCTTCCTTTACTGAGCATTATGTTCCTGACATTCATTCCTATTGTTGTATGTTAGTGGTGCAAAATCCTTATTTTATAAATAAGGAAAAAGAGATACAAGAAGTGAAGTACTTCATTTGGAATCATATAACTAGAGAGAGAAAGAGGAGAAACTAATATTTACATTTTTCCTTCTCTGATCCACTATTCTTTCCGTTTATCCTACTGACCTCACTTATTTAAAAGAAAAAAAGTGTTGCTATGAACGCTGGGGTGCACTTATCTTTCTGAATTAGTGTTTTCATTTTTTTTCAGATATATACCCAGAAGCAGAATCGCTAAATCACATGGCAATTCTATTTTTCGCGTTTTTGAGGAAACTCCATACTGTTTTCCACAGTGGCTACACTGACTTACATTCCCACCAACAGTGTAGGAGGGTTCCCTTTACTTCAAATCCTTGACAACATTTGTTATTTGTAGAGTTTTTGATGAGAGCCATTCTGACGCGTGTGAGGTGCCAACTATGTAGCCACGGGGGAAGTGCAGCAGCTGCTGGTGATACAAGCACCGCAAGAAGGCAGAGTGAGGAGGAAGAAATACTCTTTTTTCCGTCTCTGGAATCAAGAGTAGCTCTGATTGGTTGAATTGACTCAGAAGCACAAGGACAGGGGATCCTGGGAAATGTAGTTCCGTACCATACAGAGGTGAGTAGAAGAAAGAAGAGAAACAATTAGCAGTCATCCAACACAATTTACAGCTCGTACACTATAGTTTCCATTCATTCTGAGGTTACAGATAAGTGAGATTCCTCACTATTTTGATTTGGTATTGTGGGCTCTAAATGCTGGGTAACTAGAGCATATTTTTTAAATGTACTAAAAGCACATTATACATGACTACATAATTGAGTACTAGTAAATATCACAATTTAATAACTCCACAATCCATCACGAAACTTTAAAATTTAGAAGAGAAACTTTAGCCTGCATCTTTAATTTCTTCCTAAATCAAACTGTAGTCCAAAGAAGTAAAGGGGAACGTCACAGAAATGCTCATACATGCTAATGAAGATATCAGTTTATGTTTTTTTAGTAACTGGGTGTAGAAAACAGTAATTATGAAAAAATGAAAAAAAGAATCTAAAACATGGTCATGGTAGTCACCGACATTGTTCGACACAACCTAAGGTTTCTGCTCCTTCCAGACATGAAGGATGACAGCAACTTCATACAAGTGATTAGGAGAGTCATCAGTGGTGTTTAACAAATCTGTTCACTTCTCTTCATTTCTGGTCACAAGGTAGGGTTTCAATGCTTGGCCCCCTTGTGGTTAGGTGGGGCCAAGTAATCTGTCTTGGCTGGTCAGCTGTAATATTGTTACTTGCTGCTGCTGCTGCTGCTGCTGCTAAGTTGCTTTAGTTGTGTCCAACTCTGTGTGACCCCATGGACGGAAGCCCACCAGGCTCCCCCATCCCTGGGATTCTCCAGGCAAGAGTACTGGAGTGGCGTGCCATTGCCTTCTCTGATTACTTGTAAGGCAGAGCAATTAACTGCCCATTCGACACCATGGCCAGAGCTCCACCTTCCCATCATCAGAGTGACTGGTGTAAGTCCAGATAGCTACTGATATAGCCCCTTGGGTTGACAGGACACATCACAGACTCCCTGCCTGACACACACTATGCGTGTAACCTGAGGAAGAAATGAACCTTTGTAGTTCAGGCCACTGAGATTTGGCAAATACTGTGATCTACTGTGCTCTCTATAAGAAGTTCACGACTACAAACAAATCAACTTGCGAATGATTATTATTCCAGTTGCCCTTTGTGAAGCAATAATGAAAATATTTCCACTTAAAAGAGTTGATCTCACTCAGTTAATGGCCCACTCGAGAGAAAAATGGATAATCATGTCCCTGATAAAATTAATCCTTTCTGAACTTTTCATCAAGTCTAAGATCTTTCCACCCAAATAACATACTGATTTTAAGACCTAACAGAAGACATATTTTAATACTGGAAAATGTAACATATGTATAATTAAGTGGTGATTAACAACAATTGAGAAAGAAGAGATGTGGGGAAAGAAATGCCTTATCATTTAAAATAGAATTCCATTTCCTATCAGTTCAGTTCAGTTGCTCAGTCATGTCTGACTCTTTGCGACCCCATGAACTGCAGCACGCCAGGCCTCTCTGTCCATCACCAACTTCCAGAGTTCACTCAAACTCACATCCATCAAGTTGGTGATGCCATCCAGCCATCTCATCCTCGGTCGTCCCCTTCTCCTCCTGCCCCCAATCCCTCCCAGCATCAGAGTCTTTTCCAATGAAAGAACTCTTTGCATGAGGTGGCTAAAGTACTGGAGTTTCAGCTTTAGCATCATTTCCTCCAAAGAAATCCCATGGCTCATCTCCTTCAGAGAGTAATCTGAATGTTGAGCCTTAAGCTAACTTTTCCTATAGGGGAGCAGAAATAATCACTATTGTGGACTGTGTGAAATTGTCTACAAAGCAACCTAAGACCTTTTGCTTAACTCTTTGATCTCTAACACCTTGCAATTTCTTATCTGGCTTTCCAGACCCTTAATATGAGAAAAGATATACTCCAGAGAGCAGTTAGGAATATTCAGGAACAAGGAATAAATACTCCCCCATTGCACTCAACAGGTGAATTAAAAAGTCAATTTTTTGAACATGCAGAGCTAAACTGGCCACCTTTGGTGACCTCATTCCCACATGGCCATTCAGATGGCCATATATAGGCCCTCTTCTTGCTTTTACTACTGAAGCAAGAATAATTTAGCAGAACAATCTGCCAATTTGTAACCAGGAATGATCAAGGATTGTTCCTGAAACATAAGAGCCTAGACTTTGGGGTTTTTACCATGTATATCAATGTAAAAATCCCTTTGTCACACTGTACATTAAAGTCATTCTTAAGAGTAAACTATACAGGTTTTATATGCAACCATAAATCTTAGATTTTCTGGACTTTAGATATTAAGTTCAGTTGTTAGATTGTATGCCTACACTTCAAGTAAGAAAAAAATTTACTATAACAGGAAGTGACTTGTATACAAATATATTTTTTCCTAAAAAGATAATATAATTTAAAGAATTCCTCAAAACCAAAAATGAATGAAATCTTAGATTTTGACCTTTTGATCTTTATAACCAGAAACATTTATTCAAAGTACCATAATAGTTTCTAGCTAATGGCTGACTGAAAGCAATTTTCAATAACAAAAAAATTTATTTCAGAAAAATAAGGATTTAATATCGTGAATTTTACCTTAAGACAGAAATTAACTCTGCCAACTCCTTATGTTAATCCCATATGAACAAAAAGCATGTGTATGGTCCAAAAAGTTAGGGAAGAAATAAAGAAATAATTATCAACTTATCAAATGATAATATTTGATATAATTTTTATCCTTCCTTTCTATTACTTAAGGAGAAAATGATATTAAATGTTTAAGAAGCACGTAAATAACAGATAAACCAGAAATTAATTTTTAGAGGACCTATTTTGAGAGTCCCTTGGACTGTAAGGAGATCCAACCAGTCCATTCTGAAGGAGATCAACCCTGGGATTTCTCTGGAAGGAATGATGCTAAAGCTGAAACTTCAGTACTTTGGCCACCTCATGCGAAGAGTTGACTCATTGGAAAAGACTCTGATGCTGGGAGGGATTGGGGGCAGGAGGAGAAGGGGACGACAGAGGATGAGATGGCTGGATGGCATCACTGACTCGATGGACATGAGCCTGAGTGAACTCCAGGAGTTGGTGATGGACAGGGAGGCCTGGCGTGCTGTGATTCATGGGGTTGCAAAGAATCGGACATGACTGAGCGACTCAACTGAACTGAACTGAAGCATTTTGAAAACAAATAGAAAATTTAATTTATTCCTGGAAGGATGTCACTAAAAGCCATTATTATATTTGATTTTCAAAAAAGACTCATAATGGTGGGTATAAATTTGAGATCTGCCTCAACATAAGAGACAGATATTAGCATTGCTTTATTTGTACAACCCTGGTTTCACTGTGGTTTTTATCATCATCCTTCCCAATATTTTTTGTTATTTGAAATATTTTAGAGAAATAAAATAATATATTCCTTTATATGAAGATATATTTACATGTTATTGACATTTGTCATGTATGTATACTAATACATATTACAACATTACATATAAAATAAAGACATATAAAATCATGAATTATGTCTACTTTCAGGCTTAAGATACAGTAGACTTTGTACTGCTTGAGAAACTTGCTCTGGGCCCCACCTCAATTGCATCCACTCAACTTCTCCTACAAGTTGAGCTGCTCTTCAGCTTTTTGTATTTATCCCCTTCTGCTTGATGCAATTTTATTACACATGGATATATCCTTACGCAATATGCCAATAAATATTTTATGTTTTTGGACTTCTCATGGTTTCATGTCTCTCTATTTTTTCTCATTTTTCCCAGTAATTGAGCCTAAGTAAAAATTCTACAGTAATATTGAGGAAATGTTGGAAAATGAAAATAATCTCTGAATAATAAAAAGCTTTTAAAGATATTTGAGACATTAAAGATAACTATTACCAGGAGACTGATACAAAGGGCAGAAAGGAGGCACTGAAAAAAGCATATAATTATTTTAAGAATAAAATAGTGAAAGTATCAAATGGAAGTCTAATAGAACGTTTCCCCTAATTGTAGATTTCAACATGAACCAAGAAATGGCACCACTGGCGTTTGATTATGTAGCTATATAATTAAATACCTTATTAATTTGCTAAGTCAACAAGTATATATTGGATGTCTACTGTGTGCCTGGATAAAGGAAATATTGGAAAAAAAAATCAAAATGAGGGTCATCAGGATTTTCAGAGAAATCACACCTTGTGCATTCCTAACTGTTTGGTGTGACGCTGATCTGAACCCTTTGGTTACAATCATAGATCCCAGAATTCCTTGAAGCTTTGAAATTATTCACTGATTTCTAACCAGAGGTCATGGAAATTCATATCTCTCAAAGGGGAAAGAAAGGAGAATCCTACAAAAGTGCTTCTCTTTACTCTTTGGATAATAAATGTATTTTCCCTACTGTGACATAAATCTGAAATTATGGAGAAAAAAATCTTCATCTAAAACATTTAAAACCGTCTTTTGAAAAATAAGCAAGAAAAACAGATTATCATTTCTAAGAAATGGCTTCTTTTCATTAATGAAAATGCAGTTTATAAACAAAAATTTGGAAGTTTTGGAGGAGAGATAGAAGGGCCTGGAATGGTTTTGGAGGCTCTTACAGAAATTTCTAGAAACTCAGTAGGCAATCTTTCAGTTTCAGAATCTAAAAACTGCATTATCCAGAGATTTATTTTTTAAAACTTGCCTAGGTGAGATTACAAAAGGTGAGTGCATTACTGTAAGTGTTTTATTATCTTCATAGTTTAAAAAATATATGTATGCATGTATGTACATATACACACATGTATGCGTGTGTGTGTGTGTATATATATATATATATATATGTATGCGTATGAAATTCCTCACTCCATTGACTTCACAAACAGGTCACAGTGTAAAAATATCAGACTTTTTCCACTCCATATTCTGTCACTTCTGATTTCATATCTTCAACCACAACAACATAGACTAATAGGAGGACACATCTTCTCTTCTTTCAAAGCTGATTATTTATTTTATACCTTTCTCCAAATGAAATGGCAAGAAGGAACACTAGAAGTGGAACTAATTTGTCTGGGAAGATTTCATGAACATGTTACCAAGCAATGTGTGTGATACTGTGATAAATTGAAAAACAAGTAAAAAAAAAAAAAAGCCTCCAACACATAATTTAAACCATTCATGAATTATTAGGGAATCTCTACTAATAGCATTTGCCATATTTCCCCACTTTGTCTCAAATATTAAAGTTGAACTAGGAGCCACCCATGAATCTCTCACAAACAAGTTGCTGACTTTAACCAAGACACAGTACCTATGCTCTTTTTTAACGTGCCTATTGTTTTTCTTTGTAAGAGATGGTTATGTAGATTTCTAGTCTATATAAACCAATAATACCAATACATGAGCAAAATTCGCATATTTTTGTGGTATGTCATATATAAAATATATCATTTGTATCTCCAAAAAAAAAAAAGAACATGCTTTAACAGAAATTCTTTCTCTAGAAACCAGACACTTTAAGTGTCAGAAATAGCTCATCTTATGACACTATGAAAGGTGCCATGTTTTATTTGTTTTTGTTTTTTTTTTCCCCAGACTGAGTTTCTATCTAGATCATGATATGTTCAATTCAGAGAGAAGCATTCAATTTATCACCAAATACTTTGTCTCTTAGGGAAAGAGATTTTTTTTTTTTAATAGTTATTCATTTTGAAGAATTCCTTTTCTGAAAGCTGCTGCTGCTGCTGCTGCTAAGTCGCTTCAGTCGTGTCCGGCTCTGTGCGACCCCATAGACGGCAGCCCACCAGGCTCCCCCGTCCCTGGGATTCTCCAGGCAAGAACACTGGAGTGGGTTGCCATTGCCTTCTCCAGTGCATGAAAGTGAAAAGTGAAAGTGAAGTCGCTCAGTCGCATCCGACTCTTCCCAACACCATGGACTACAGCCCATCGGGCTCCCCCGCCCATGGGATTTTCCAGGCAAGAGTACTAGAAGGTCACATAACCTTATCTTTAAGATCATCTTTGTAGCTATGGAAATCCTGGGAATTAACCACTCAAGAGAGACCAGCACTGAGTACCCGCTAGCTTGATTCTGATTGCTGCCTCAAATTATGTCTCTCAGGTGCTCTCAGATTTCAAAGGCCAATTTCTTTGTCTTTTATCCCCACAATACAAAGGAGTTTAGTAAAGCAAGCAATACTGTGTAGCCAGAGCTTGTGTGCACTCATCAAACCTTGTAAGTTGTGTTACAAAACTCACGACCTTTCTTGTACTGAAGAGGGCTAATTAAATATTTGTTGAAAAAAAAAAAAGGATTTTTAAAATCAGCTGCTTAAAAGCCACATCTGTGCACAGGGCTTCACTAATCTCTATGGCAAAGATGGCAAACCTCCCTGCCTGATAAAAGAGCAGCCCACACTCAGATTTTGGGGGGCGTTATCACAAGTCTTGCTTCCATGACTCTAAGTATGCCTTCCATAAGGAGGAAGGTTTTCCACAGTCACCTCAAACTTTTATCTCAAATTGCATTTCTTTCCCTTGTAAGACCATCCCCTACCCCTATCCCACCCCCCCACCCCCATCCATGACTATCTTCATGGATGAGACTATTACCTACCTGGAATCAGAAACGTGCAAGTTCTACTGAATGTTTCTATCCTGCTTACATCACATGTTCAGCTGGTCACCATGGCCTGTTGTCCCTGACATTGTGACAGGTCCCCTTCACTGTCCTCACTGGTGCTTGCTTCTCTGGCCTAGGCTGTGGTCTAGGACCTCTGCTCCAGGAACAGATGGTTAGGAAAGTCTTAGCTATGCCCCTGCCTTTGGTCTCTGCCTCCCTCACCATCCACACAGCCACAAGACGGACTTTTCCAGTTACTGTTTAAACCTTTCAGAGAGTCCTGATCCTTGTAGATTGAAGTTCAAACTTGTGTGTAAGCATAAGGGCCAAGCCTCATGTATTGATACTTCCAAACTAGCCTTCTCCCTATCCATCTACTCCTCCACTCCATCTCTGTAGCATTTCAATGTTTACATCCCCCTTCCCTCCCAATGTGTACAATTTCCCCTTTCTTTGCCTGGGAAGTGCTTCTTTCCAAGTCTGAGATGTCTTTTCTGGATCGAACCCCATGGACTTACCACTTCTTCCTGTGTTTTTACACAGTGAACTCCCTGAAGGCAGGGATCATCACCTGGTCATTTTTCTATTATGGGAGCCAAGAACTGTGCCTGGCACTGAACCATTTGTTAAATACATACATGAGCTAAATGGCCAATATGTACATCTCCAACACTGAGTGGAGAAAGTAGGAAATAAAAAGGTGAGAACAATTTGAACTGTAGGTAAGTTAACTGGATGTAGATGAAGACTAATGTTCTGAAAATGAAAGTGCTTGAAGAAGATCTAAATAAACCCATGGACATGGCAACTGCCTTTGTAAGAAGGATTTTACTTATTTTTTCAAAGGAATGTGTCATGGGGCTATCAGGTCACATTTTGAAAGGTATTAGACTCTCCTAATTGTGCTTTTACAAAATTAGAGTCAATTATAATTTTGTAAATGATTCTCCTTCTCCATTTGATTAGCGTAACTTATTTACCTCAGTAATTCAGGGGGAATATTTTGTATGGCATTCTGTTTAATATATTAGCACATCTGTACTCAGAGAAGCTTCTATGCCTAATAAGAACATTCCGTGATTTAGATTTAATCTAATATTTGTCTGACTTCACCCACTGAATAAACAGGGCTCATTAGTATCAAACACACAGAACTTTTGTTTTTCATGACTGTAAAGCTGACCTTTGAAATGTAATCTTGTGGTTTTAAGATTAGCATCCAATAAATCACAACATGAGTTATAGCAAATACTTCCTCCCTCTCCCCCTCCTTCTCTCTCTTTCCAACAGAAATAAACACACAAGAAATCATTTAAGAGCTTGGAGACTTGCACGATATATTTGGTGCTTTTATCTCTCAGTTTCTAAGAAATGATATATAAGATGTTATCTCATGTTGATATTTATGTCACTATATTAGTAGCCAAGACAGGGAACAGAACCAGATATAACATACTTTATGTAACAGGACACAACTATTAAAGTACAAGGTATATGAAGTTTACATATGCCAAATATAAATATGTTTGCTATACTTGTCATAAAACAGGAACTTAAAAATATATATTGACATGATGGATAGTTAAACATTTTTAGAAAGTGCTTATATTTAACAAAGTCTTCAGGTTTGTAAATTCTGTACTCCAATTATGTATGCAAAATTATTATTTTACATACATTAATGCACATTATTAATTCTGTTGTATATTTTCTAGCTTAGACTACATTTAAGGATTTTTCAGTACACATATTTAAAAATATTTTAGATATTTTCCAAACATATTTCTGTGATGTTTTCAAATATTGATATCTGTGTGTGTGCTCAGTTGCTCAGTCCAGTCCAACCCTTTGCAGCCTCATGGACTGAAGCCTGCCAGGCTCCTCCATGGAATTTTCCATGCAAGAATACTGGAGTGGGTTGTCATTTCTGTCTCCAAGGGATCTTCCGGACCCAGGGATTAATCTGCGTCTCCTACATTGGCAGGCAGATTCTTTACCTGGGAAGCCCTATTGATATTTAAATATTTACCATTAATAATTGTGCTTTTCTGTGTCTCATGATTTTCTCCAGTTTCCAATATGTTGAAAAGATTCATAATATAACTCATATATCACAGCAGCTGAAATATTATGAAATGATTTTTGAAATATTTCAGTGAGACACTAGCAAGAAGCAAGGTATTATTCAAAGGCAACAAGGATTCTTTCTTTAGTTTTCTAAACAGCTGAGACAGAAGCTTAAAAGCATTTTAATAATCAACAACTACAGAAGTAAACACATTCTGGAAACAAATTAGGTTACAGTTGCCTGCTGGAAGAGCGTCAAAAACCCACAAAGTGAGTAAGTGCGATTTCAGAAGTGAGCATTAAAATTCAGTGTACATTGCTTCCTATGATGTTGAACCTTTATCTGCAAAATGAGAAAGTTGCAGAGATTTTTGCAGCAATTTAAAATATGGAAATAGCTCTCTTCTGGCTGATTTACGACGTGTATGGAGTAGTGAATGAGTGAACTTGAGTTTAGCCTGGGAACACTTTTCCACCAAATAATATTTCAGGCTTAATCCTGCAGCCTGGTTTCATCTATTTCTCATCTCCCTCCCATGCCAAAACCATCCCCCTGTGAAGAATCCCAGATTACACACGGTCATTGTACTGGTCATCGAACCCAGTTACTAACTCTGGGCAAGGGCAAGCTAACACTCATCAGGGAAAGAGTTATTTATAATACATGCTACTTTACAATACTGAGGAAATGTCAGAGATTTCAAGAATGTAAAACACAGTACCATCAGTTGGAACATGACTTTGGACCCAGGCAGAGCAATCCGAATTAAAATCTCTTACTTTTTAGATCTCTAAAATGGAGCTGAGACTTTGTGGAGGATTAAATAAGAGTAAGTCTGCTAAAGGGTCTCAAAAACCATCAGTTGTGCTCTACTCACTATTTGAAATTGTGGCTTTTGCTTCAATACTTCCTTAAAATTTAATTGATATTCATATAATAATCTCCCAAGAAGGACCTTTAAAATTGTGGTGTAGGTACGGTTGGAATGCGGTAACTTTCTTATTTCTTATCCCTTAAAACCATATTCAGCTAGACCATTCTTTTGGGGAATTCTGTATGCCTGATTAGTGGTTTTCAAATTGTTGTAACAGCAAAACTCTTTTTTTTTTTCCAAATAAAATTTTAAGTTAACTCTGATAGCTACAGATATGGGTCATATCAGAGCAGTTTTTGGGAAGTGAGAGATGGGTAGCTGGATGAGAGGGGCATGGGGGCCAGAGGACCCCAGAATTGCTCATGATGCTAAGAATATTGAACTTGTCCAATATATTGAACTTGTCCAATGCTGTTCCAGTGAGAGTTCAATGAGAGGTGTGGTCCACAGGCCTATTTCAGGAATTTTAAAGGAAAAACACTTGATACATAATCTAAGAATGTCATCTGGATGACCAACAAATAACTGGATTATTTAGAATATCTCTGTGCCCATGTTTTGTTTGGGTTCACAATCGTGTTAGCTTCCAGCTCTCATCTAAGTTGGTAACACTCTACAGATAATGTATCATTAAGCATCGCTGTGTACACTCATTTCAAGGATAATAGTCATCCAGTGTCTATTATAGCCCTGTTACATTATTTTTATTTTCAGTTATAAAAATGAAACTTCTCTTTCTCAGGGATAATTACTGATGGAAAAATATTTTTATCGAATGACTTTCGTTTCTCAAGTTGTTTAATAAACTGAGATCTGGATGTGACACTCTAAATACTGCAAAGTGTGATAAAATAACATATGCATTTAATTATCCTTGGCTGGAGAGAAAAGAATAGAGGCAGACTTAATCAGTGCTTGTGTGCCAAACAGATGCCAAACAACCACAAGGCCGGCCACAGGAAGCAAGGGATGGAGATGAACAGTGGTTACAAAGGGGAAAAGAGGTGGGGTTGGCAGAAAAGTGCCCTAAAAGGATGTGATGGACCTTCCAAAGGGGTTCAGGCATTACTTGGCTCTGAAAAACTCTGATTTAAAGCTTTAAACAACGCTGACCCTTCATCACATTTTCCTGTCTCATTTCCTCTGGGACTGCCGTCCCTTAATCTTCTTAATGGCTCCTCTGTGAATATGCTGGGCCTCCTGGGTCGTTTTTAGACATTTTAACAGTGATCATCTGGAGACAGTGCAGGCTGCTGGGGAAGAGATGCAGTGATCCTGAAATCACACTCCTAGGTGGCTGCCTGTCTTATTTAATCAGAGAAGAACCTGCTGGCCTCCCTGAATGCTCGATTCATTGATTCCTCTTACACTTTTCCCGATGCTTCTGTGCCTGCCTCTGCTAGGAACACATTCTCCCTTTCCCTGGCCTTTACTTATAGAGTACATATTTATATTTCAAATCTTCTATCAGTTTTATTCAATTGTGGGCCACAAACAACACTTCAGGTTGATCAATTCCGTGTTTTACGAAGCAAAAGGGAATGTTTTCTCAGTTGGAAAATGCGGCCATTGCTAGATCTGCATTGATTTAATACTGGCTTTATAGGAAAAAAAGAAACAGGATCTATTAAACGTACACGATCAATTTTGAGATGCATCCTAATTTCTGAAACATTAACTATGAAGAACGCTTGTGCCTTAGAAGAATTACGGTAAGTAACTAGGATCCAGCTTAGCCACCAATGATCCAAAATCATGTGCCTGGGAAACGGTGACCAGGTGCAGGGGTTTTCCACACGACCCAACCTGAACCTTAGCATTCTTGCAGTCTCCTGACTCATCTCCCTGCTTCTGCCTTTGACCATCTAACAGCTGTTCTCACGACAGTATTTAAAGAGTCATCTTAGTCTGATGACTCATTTCTTCTGCCATGAACCCACACTCAGAGGGAAGCCCGGGGCGCATGAGCCAGCTTGGACCAGTTCAAAAGAAGCGGCTATTAAGTTTTTAGGAATTTTGCAAGGTGGTTAGACAGGGCCATTGTTAAAGATTAATGATATAAACATTAACTTTTGTTATGAATTAAATTAGATAAACCTAAAATGAAATTAATTGTAAAACAGTGGTGCTGTGCTTAGTCATGTCTGACTCCTTGTGACCCTGTGAACGGTAGCCTGCCTGGTTCCTCTGTCCGTGGGGATTCTCCAGGCAAGAATATCAGAGTGGATTGCCCAGCCCTCCTCCAGGGGATCTTCCCAACCCAGGGATCAAACCCAGGTCTCCTGCATTGCAGGCAAATTCTTTACCGTCTGAGCAACCAGGGAAGTCTAAGAATTCTGGAGTGGGTAACCATTCCCTTCTCCAGGGGATCTTCCTGACCCAGGAATCAAACTGGGGTCTTCTGCATTGCAGGCAGACTCTTTACCAGCTGAGCTACCAGCGAATGCAGTTAAAAGCTAATATTTTTGAAGCTGAATCTTCCTTTTTTTAAAAAAACCTTTTATTCGTGTATAGGAATGCAAGGGATTTCTGTGTGTTGATTTTATATCCTGCAACTTTACTATATTCATTGATTAGCTCTAGTAATTTTCTGGTGGAGTCTTTAGGGTTTTCCATGTAGAGGATCATGTCATCTGCAAACAGTGAGAGTTTTACTTCTTCTTTTCCAATTTGGATTCCTTTTATTTCTTTTTCTGCTCTGATTGCTGTGGCCAAAACTTCCAGAACTATGTTGAATAGTAGCGGTGAAAGTGGACACCCTTGTCTTGTTCCTGACTTTAGGGGAAATGCTTTCAATTTTTCACCATTGAGGATAATGTTTGCTGTGGGTTTGTCATAGATAGCTTTTATTATGTTGAGGTATGTTCCTTCTATTCCTGCTTTCTGGAGAGTTTTTATCATAAATGGATGTTGAATTTTGTCAAAGGCCTTCTCTGCATCTATTGAGATAATCATATGGTTTTTATTTTTCAATTTGTTAATGTGGTGAATTACATTGATTGATTTGCGGATATTGAAGAATCCTTGCATCCCTGGGATAAAGCCCACTTGGTCATGGTGTATGATCTTTGTAATGTGTTGTTGGATTCTGATTGCTAGAATTTTGTTGAGGATTTTTGCATCTATGTTCATCAGAGATATTGGCCTGTAGTTTTCTTTTTTTGTGACATCTTTGTCAGGTTTTGGTATTAGGGTGATGGTGGCCTCATAGAATGAGTTTGGAAGTTTACCTTCCTCTGCAATTTTCTGGAAGAGTTTGAGTAGGATAGGTGTTAGCTCTTCTCGAAATTTTTGGTAGAATTCAGCTGTGAAGCCATCTGGACCTGGGCTTTTGTTTGCTGGAAGATTTCTGATTACAGTATCAATTTCCGTGCTTGTGATGGGTCTGTTAAGATTTTCTATTTCTTCCTGGTTCAGTTTTGGAAAATTGTACACGAATAATGAGAAAGTAGAAAAAGAAATTAAGGAAAAAATCCCATTCACCATTGCAACGAAAAGAATAAAATACTTAGGAATATATCTACCTAAAGAAACTAAAGACCTATATATAGAAAACTATAAAACACTGATGAAAGAAATCAAAGAGGACACTAATAGATGGAGAAATATACCATGTTCATGGATTGGAAGAATCAATATAGTGAAAATGAGTATACTACCCAAAGCAATTTACAAATTCAATGCAATCCCTATCAAGCTACCAGCCACATTTTCACAGAACTAGAACAAATAATTTCAAGATTGGTATGGAAATACAAAAAACCTCGAATAGCCAAAAGCAATCTTGAGAAAGAAGAATGGAACTGGAGGAATCAACTTGCCTGACTTCAGGCTCTACTACAAAGCCACAGTCATCAAGACAGTATGGTACTGGCACAAAGACAGACATATAGATCAATGGAACAAAATAGAAAGCCCAGAGATAAATCCACACACATATGGACACCTTATCTTTGACAAAGGAGGCAAGAATATACAATGGAGTAAAGACAATCTCTTTAACAAGTGGTGCTGGGAAAACTGGTCAACCACTTGTAAAAGAATGAAACTAGATCACTTTCTAACACCGCACACAAAAATAAACTCAAAATGGATTAAAGATCTAAATGTAAGATCAGAAACTATAAAACTCCTAGAGGAGAACATAGGCAAAACACTCTCAGACATAAATCACAGCAGGATCCTCTATGATCCACCTCCCAGAATGCTGGAAATAAAAGCAAAAATAAACAAATGGGATCTAATTAAAATTAAAAGCTTCTGCACAACAAAGGAAAATATAAGCAAGGTGAAAAGACAGCCTTCTGAATGGGAGAAAATAATAGCAAATGAAGCAACTGACAAACAACTAATCTCAAAAATATACAAGCAACTTATGCAGCTCAATTCCAGAAAAATAAACGACCCAATCAAAAAATGGGCCAAAGAACTAAATAGACATTTCTCCAAAGAAGACATACGGATGGCTAACACACACATGAAAAGATGCTCAACATCACTCATTATCAGAGAAATGCAAATCAAAACCACAATGAGGTACCACTTCACACCAGTCAGAATGGCTGCGATCCAAAAATCTGCAAGCAATAAATGCTGGCGAGGGTGTGGAGAAAAGGGAACCCTCCTACACTGTTGGTGGGAATGCAAACTAGTACAGCCACTATGGAGAACAGTGTGGAGATTCCTTAAAAATTGCAAATAGAACTACCTTATGACCCAGCAATCCCACTTCTGGGCATACACACCGAGGAAACCAGAATTGAAAGAGACACATGTACCCCAATGTTCATCGCAGCACTGTTTATAATAGCCAGGACATGGAAACAACCTAGATGTCCATCAGCAGATGAATGGATAAGAAAGCTGTGGTACATATACACAATGGAGTATTACTCAGCCGTTAAAAAGAATTCATTTGAATCAGTTCTGTTGAGATGGATGAAACTGGAGCCGATTATACAAAGTGAAGTAAGCCAGAAAGAAAAACACCAATACAGTATACTAACACATATATATGGAATTTAGGAAGATGGCAATGACGACCCTGTATGCAAGACAGGGAAAGAGACACAGATGTGTATAACGGACTTTTGGACTCAGAGGGAGAGGGAGAGGGTGGGATGATTTGGGAGAATGCCATTCTAACATGTATACTATCATGTGAATTGAATCGCCAGTCTATGTCTGACGCAGGATGCAGCATGCTTGGGGCTGGTGCATGGGGATGACCCAGAAAGATGTTATGGGGAGGGAGGTGGGAGGGGGGTTCATGTTTGGGAATGCATGTAAGAATTAAAGATTTTAAAATTAAAAAAAAAAAAAGAAAAAAAAAAAAGAAAAAAAAAAAAGAAAAAAAAGAACTACCTTATGACCCAGCAATCCCACTTCTGGGCATACACACCGAGGAAACCAGAATTGAAAGAGACACATGTACCCCAATGTTCATTGCAGCACTGTTTATAATAGCCAGGACATGGAAACAACCTAGATGTCCATCAGCAGATGAATGGATAAGAAAGCTGTGGTACATATACACAATGGAGTATTACTCAGCCGTTAAAAAGAATTCATTTGAATCAGTTCTGATGAGATGGATGAAACTGGAGCCGATTATACAGAGTGAAGTAAGCCAGAAAGAAAAACACCAATACAGTATACTAACACATATATATGGAATTTAGGAAGATGGCAATGACGACCCTGTATGCAAGACAGGGAAAGAGACACAGATGTGTATAACGGACTTTTGGACTCAGAGGGAGAGGGAGAGGGTGGGATGATTTGGGAGAATGCCATTCTAACATGTATACTATCATGTGAATTGAATCGCCAGTCTATGTCTGACGCAGGATGCAGCATGCTTGGGGCTGGTGCATGGGGATGACCCAGAAAGATGTTATGGGGAGGGAGGTGGGAGGGGGGTTCATGTTTGGGAATGCATGTAAGAATTAAAGATTTTAAAATTAAAAAAATAAAAAACTAAAAATAAAATAAAAAAAAAAAAGAAAAGCTTCAAAAAAAAATAAATAAAAAAAACCTTTTTATTTGTCTTGGGGTATAGCTGATGAGCAATATTGTGATAGTTGAATTCTTTTTTCATTTGCATTAAAGTTGTGGGGCTTCCCTTGTGGCTCAGATGGTAAAACAAAGGTATTGAATACTGAAAACTTAATCATTTTCTAATTCTTTGACTTATATTTCACTATTATCTATGCCCTTGCAATGGTTTAGTATCTTTTTTAATTAATCAATTTATTTAATTGGAGGCTAATTGCTTTATAATACTGTGGTGGTATTTGCAATACACTGACATGAATCAGCCATGGGTGTACAAGTATATCTTTCATCTGTATATCAGAAATACTATAGAAGGGTGCACCTCTGCATTCCTCTTCCCAACTCACATGGCTTGCTATATAAACAGTGTTCCTCCACCCCATGCTACTCCTCTGCCAAGTTACAAAATTCAGAGAAACTGCTCCTGCCTGTGTTTGGAAGAAGTCATACATAGTCGCACCAGTTCACCTTTGCACTTGCTGCTCTCTGTGCCTATAACTCACTTTCTGCTAGAGAGTCCCTTGCTTTTCCATTCACGTTGACCAGGCATTTTCTCAAATACCACCTTGTCAGTGAAGCCTTCCCTGACGATGCCATTTATAAGGACAAGCTTCCCCTCCCCCATACTTGGGCACTCTTGCTCCCATGTCTGCACTATTTTTATTCATAGCGCTTCTCACTAACTGACTAAACCTTTTACGTTTTACTCCATTGCTGTCTGTTTTCTGCAATGTAAATACCAATGCAGTGTAGGCTTTGTTTTATTCACTGTATTCCCATGGCCTGAAACAGTGCCTGGTATACAGTAGGTGCTCAATAATATCATTAAATAAATGATGAATGTATGACAGTTGTAAAAAGAACTCTGATTTTACACATATAATTTTATTTTTAAAAGGGCTTCCCTGGGGGCTCAGTGAAAAGAATCCACCTGCCAATGCAGGGGACATGGGTTAGATCCCTGGGTCTGGAACATCCCCGGAGAAGAAAACGGCAATCCACTCCAGTATTCTTGCCTGGAGAGTTCCATGGACAGAGGAGCCTGGCAGGCTACAGTTCACAGGGTCGCCAAGGGTAGGCCATGACTGAGATACTTACGCTTTCATATAATAATTTAAATTTACATATAAATATGTTGGGCTTCCCAGGTGGCACAGTGGTAAAGAATCCTTCCGCCAATGCAGGAGATGCAAGAGAATTGGGCTAAGTCCCAGGGTTGAGAAAATCCCCTGGAGTAGGAAATGGCAACCCATTCCAGTATTCTTGCCTGGAGAATTCCATGGAAAGAGGAGTCTGGCCGGCTACAGTCCATGGGGTCACAGAGAGTCAGACACCACTGAGCACGCACGCATGAATGCCCCCCTTATTTTCCTGCATATTTCTTCCACATTCAGCAATTTTAATGACCAAGTTACTGGCAGTTTTGCATTAAAATCCTCTATTGATCGGTCTTTAAAATCCTTTTGGACACATAAAGGGCAGACACATACCCAAAACATATAAATCTTATTTCAGAAAAGTTTTTAATTTTCTTAAATTAAGAAAGACACCCCCAGAAAATGACTTTTTCAAGTTTGCTCCCATCCCTACTCCAATAACCTCCACATCTCTATTCAGGAATCATCTTCACTTGTGAAAAGCTAGCTGTATTTTTGTTAATTATTTTCACAAAGAGTTAACTAATAAAATGAAAAGTTAACCTAAGGGCACCCTGTTGGTCACGTAGCCCAAGGTGCCTGTTGAAGTTTGAGAGTTCCTTCTCTATACTGACTCCCTTCTTCTCTTCTTGTAAACAAAGCCTGACTCTGAACCTGGCAGAGAGTAAATATTTTTGGAGTGAATGAATAGCTAAAGTAACTAGGATGACTTCTTTGGCCTGGACCATCTTTGCTTCCTTTTCTTATGATTCTTTATAAACACGGGAGATTTAGCCAATTGGCCTCTAAACCCTAAACTGTAAATGGTAATTAAGACAAGTGAGAGAAGGCAAGTTACAGGTAGTACTAAAATTTTCTCCAAGAATAATAAAAGTGGACTATGACACCCACCTTTGATATTAGCCACCTACACTCAATTACCGGGATTTCCACTTGTTAATGACATAGAATCATTATTCAGGATACAACACCTCTGGAATGACAATGAAGCCCTGTGTTTCTATGACTCAGCCACACTATGTGCCTGGTGCTAACAGCGGAGTAGGTCAGGTGGCCTGTACAACACGTCATGTTCCTGCACATTACAAATCATCTGGGGAAAGAAAGCAGCCTTATGAGGCAACTCCGTCAGATACCAGGTAGGGAACAATGACTGCTATGGAAATTAATAGGATGTTAGTGTAGCTGTTCTTAGCACTGCGGGGTAATTGAAATACTCTGAAGCAAAAGTAATCTCATGATCCTCAGGAATGGGGCATCAGCACTCTATCTGAAAAATTCCAATTGTTATGTTACATTTTCATGAAAATAATAATAATTATAATAGAAAACCAGCTCATTATGCCAGTCCCTTGAAGGTTGACAGAAACATTGCAGTTCACATGTTTGCTGATTCTGGAAAATGATGTTAGAACACCTGCTGTTTGAACACCATTACTCCCTTTAATTGCTATCATCTCCACTCACACATCCTTGAAGGCAGCATCTAGGCAACTGTAGGGATAGCATCTTCATCAGTTAGAGCGGAATGGAAAAGACCAAGACTTCTTTCTTCCTGGTAGGAGGCAAACATAAGAGTCGGTCCTAATATGACTGGATTTAAGGTAGCCTCGTTTAAATGCTTAAAGGGGAAGGATATCTAGGAAATGATCAATTATTCTTAGGAGGCAGGATGATGTGATAGGAAAGAAACTTTTCCCTTTGGAGGCAGCCATACTTGGGTCATACTTCTTAACCATAAAGCTCGCCATCTTCTCACCAATGTGGGTTCTGAACAGAACTGCACACAGAGCTTCAAACTGAAATGTTAAGATCCAGAGTCCTTGTTCCCCAGGGCCTCTGCACACTTTTCCATGTATGATTAGAACTTGTTTAATTTACTCTGGTTCTGAAGCTCCATAAGTTTGAAGCCTGTATCTGTCTCACCCATCATTCTATCTCCAGTACCCAGCCCAGCTCTAGGTACGTAGCAGGCATTTCATCGATACGTGTTGATTTAATGAGAAGGGTTGTTATGCACATTAAATGAGTTAACACATATAAAGTACTCAGCATTAAATAACCATGAGCTAATTAGGGCTTCCCAGGTGGTACTACTGGTAAAGCACTAAAGCATTAAAAAAAAAAAAAATGCAGGAGATGTAAGAGATGTGGGTTCTATCCCTGGGTCGGGAAGATCCTCTGGAGGCAGACGTGGCAACCCACTCCAGTATTCTTGCTGGAGAATCCCATGGACAGAGGAGCCTGGTGGGCGATAGTCCATAGGGTCACAAAGAGTTAGACATGACTGAAGCTATTTAGCACACACCCAGTTAACTCCCTCTCTTCTCTCCTCAACAAACATAACTTATTAAAATGTTCAATCTATAGCCCCAATACTAAAATATTGAGCTATAATGCTGATAAATACTTATTATTAATAATTATTCTGCCTTTTTTATCAATCTGAGAAAATTAGGAGTTTCTAAACATTGAATTCCTATAATATTTTATGAAGTCACTCAGTCGTGACCGACTCTTTGTGATTCCATGGACTGTAGCCTACTAGGCTCTTCCGTCCATGGGATTTTCCAGGCAATAGTCCTGGAGTGGGTAGCCATTTCCTTCTCCAGGGGATCTTCCCAACCCAGGGATCAAACCCGGGTTTCCCGCATTGTAGACAGATGCTTTACTGTCTAAGCAACCAGGGAAGCTCCTCTATGAAATATATAAGGGGCAAATCCGAATCACTCATTGAAAAGTCTTGATACATAAAATTAAATAATTTAGGGAATGAAGAGAATGGCCTAAAGATATCTATAGATCAAGCTCTTTTAGTGGATTGGAAATATATTTTTATTTCCTAAAATGTGATTTATACACAGGATTGCACATCTTGTGTAAGTGGAGATATGTATACTTTACAGTTTAAGAAAATGGAAAAAGTATAAGCAGACTTTATCAAACACCCGCGTAGCATTTGTAGATTTGTGTTGGGAACTTAGGAATTCTAGCTATGAGGCCAGGGCCTCTCCTCTAGAATGCACAGGCTTCCAGGAGCCATCTCTATACATCCATATGTGCTCTGAAAGACTTCTACCTGCAGTTCAGATTCCCAGATTCACTCTGTGCGCAGTTGGTTCATGAACTGAGGAAGAGTCATTGAGTCCATTCTCCATGACTACAGAAGATGAAAGATTGGTTTAGAGGCAGAGAAATGATGTTAAATAAATGAAGGAAAAGGCAGCTCCCTTGTTTGAAGGGATTTATTTTCCCTTTGCTTCAAAAATTCAGCCGAGACCATCTCCCTCATAACAGTTGAACCCACATGATACTAAAGGTTTGACCTCCCTTGCCCTGACATAAACCTCATTACCTATGCATTTCAAATCTTTAAAAAAACCTTCAGGTGCAAAAAGGAGATGGCTAAATGGCCCTCTGGAGGCCCTTTGCAGCCACATGACTCTATTAAAATGCACGGTCCTATCTGCCTAAGTACTTGGAGAGGATGAAGTACATCCTTCAAAGTGATGATTTCATTCTATAAACCTATGGCCTGCTTTCCTTAGAGAGCACTTGTCTGTGTTCTATTTTCTCAGCTGAAATCAGATAAAAATATCCCCAATACTGCCTTGAGTTTAAACTAGTTGGCTCTTGCCACACATTTAACCATTTACTTATAGGAGACAGTAGAGTTTAGTGGTTGAGATACCAACTGATTCTTGTGGTCTTTGTTTATTTTCCTAGTTATGTGATTCTGGGTTAATAATCCAACTTTTACTGTCTTATTTTCTAAGTTTGTAAAATAGGAAAATAATTGTTACAAGGATTAATCAACATAATTTATGGAAAGCGCCCAGCCTGACACACCCCATAGCTCAATACATATAATCACTCTCTTTTTCAATTATTTCAGTTCTTAGTCTTATCTTTCTCAACTGGGTTGTGTCTAAAATAACACAGTAGGGCTGTGCAAAGTTCATTGGTGATGTGGCTGCTTTGTCTTAACTTGGATATCTGAACCCAAGGAAAAAAATCTCCCGCACTCCCACCCCTGATCCTAATCTACCAGAATATAAAGTTCTGTATCCTTTTAGACAGAGCTAAACTTCTTGAAAGTCACTCAGTCATGTCTGACTCTTTGCAACCCCTATGGACTGTAGCTTGCCAGGTTCCTGCGTCCATGGCATTCTCCAGGCAAGAATACTGGAATGGGGAGCCATTCCCTTCTCCAGGAGATTTTCCTCACCCAGGGACTGGACCCGAGTCTCCTGTATTGCAAACTTCTTAGCTTAATAGCTAATCTATGGTTAGGATTCAGCCTGCCTTTCTCTCTTTTTAATGGCCACACCTGTAATCCAGTGAAAGGAGACAACTTCCTGTCTCTCAAATTCACCTCTGTATCCTTGTTTATGATGAGAGCTTCTCCTACAAGCCTGTCCAAATTTGATCTGTTCTTCAATGCTTAGGTCATATGCCACTTTATCAATGAAATCTCAGATCTCTTTAGGACATCTTTTATTCCTTGGAATTTCTAGACATGAACCTTGCCATTTTTGGAGAGAAGAGAGCAGATGTAATTTAACTGCAGAATCAGAATTTATTTGTATATCTTTTGGTTGGTTACTTTTTCTCTTAATTCCATTTATAGTGGGGATAAGTGGCTGACTTTATTTTTCTGGACTCCAAAATCACTGCAGATGGTGATTGCAGATATGAAATTAAAAGACATTCCTTGGAAGGAAAGTTAAGACCAACCTGCTGCTGCTGCTGCTAAGTCGCTTCAGTAATGTCCGACTCTGTGCAACCCCATAGATGGCAGCCCATGAGGCTCCCCTGTGCCTGGGATTCTCCAGGCAAGAACACTGCAGTGGGTTGCCATTTCCTTCTCCAACCTAGACAGTATATTAAAGAGCAGAGACTTTACTTTGCCAACAAAGGTCCGTCTAGTCAAGGCTATGGTTTTCCAGTGGTCATGTAGGGATGTGAGAGTTGGACTATAAAGAAAGCTGAGTGCAGAAGAATTGATGCTTTTGAACTGTGGTGCTGGAGAAGACTCTTGAGAGTCCCTTGGACTGCAAGGAGATCCAACCAGTCCATCCCAAAAGAGATCAGTCCTGGGTGTTCATTGGAAGGATTGATGTTGAAGCCACCTGATGTGACGAGCTGACTCATGTGAAGACCCTAATGCTGGGAAAGATTGAGGGCAGGTGGAGAAGGGGACAACAGAGGATGAGATGGTTGGATGGCATCACCAACTCAATAGACATGGGTTTGGGTGGACTCTGGGAGTTGGTGATGGACAGGGAGGCCTGGCGTGCTGTGGTTCATGGGGTTGCAAAGAGTCAGACATGACTGAGCAACTGAACTGAACTGAATGCCACTTTGAATAGCTTTTGTAAAGCTAATGTACAAACCCCAGTTCTGTGCCAGGATCATAGTGACTATTCAATAAAGGTCACCTGCCACAGTCAAAATGGCTCACAAACATGAGATCACTTTCCAGTTGACTGGTTTTGAACATTTCCCATGGATCCTAGGGCTCCATCATTTCCTTCTTTTATGGCAATTGCTAAAGCTGTCGCTTGCTCATGTTCAAGTTACAGTAACCAAGGCTATGGATATTGGATAGGTTATTATCCTTGAAAGTTTGGAAACTTTCACAAACACTGCATATTGTATAAGGTGCAGGCATATTTAAGGATGCACAGCAAACACGTCAGAGTGAGTGCAGGGGAAAAGGGAGTTCAGGGTAAAAGAAGAAAATAAAACAAGTCTTGTAGGGACGTATAATAATACTGTGCTAGGAACTGAGGGTCTGATTAACTCAACTTATTTTGGTCCCAAGGGTCCATTTAAAAATAAAAACTCAAGACTCAACAGCTCACAAATGTGAATTGTAGAGGTCCCACTTGCTCTTTTCACACGTAGAACAGGAACAATTTTTTTTTTTTTCCTTTACGGCTGAAAAGACAGTCACATGGAATGTATAAAGATCTTAGGGTAAAATTAGAAAAGTGACCTGCCCCTCAGGCTTGGTGTTCTTTGAACTTTCCTTAAGACGGCCATATGTATTCCATAGGTCTGAGCAAATACTCTTAATGAAGTTATGTGAAAAGAGTACTCTTCTCTTCACTTTCTGATAGGCTCACAGAGTTGCCAGAGAGAATGAGGTATCAGATCAAATCCTGTGTGAGTGTGGGTAACCAATTAACACGCTCAAGTCCAATCACCATGGCCAGGATGAGCCAGCCGAGCATGAAAGTCAGTTTTTGCAATTCCTGTCATCAGTGAAAATTAGGTAGCAGTAGCTTCACTGAAATAAAGAGAGAAGTCCATTCTCTCAGTGATCTTATCTACAGACAAAAAAGAAAAATGGCACTTTTAATAAGAAGACTGTCAGCTCCAAACGGTATCATCCATGATGCTACAGAACCACATAAAAGATGTGCCAGTCATACTTAAAATAGCACTGAGGCTTAACAGAAGAATAACACCATACAAATATACAGCAAAGAAAAGAATGGAGAGCTTGGGAGAAAGGTCTAAAAGAAAAGACTGCAATTTTCCAGGCTGTCACTGCCCTTTAGATATTAAGATGATGCTATGGAAAGAGGCCTTGGTAACCAGAGTGCGTAACATAAGCTTTAAGGAGATCAAAGTGGGTAAATCTGGTCATTGCTATTTGACCACCTGCCTCTGGTCTACGAGGGGATATGTGAATTTCCAAGATCAGCCCCACCAGCATATCTTCTAGGAAGCTGCCACTGGGTTGGGTCACCCTAGCGCATCACACGGAGAAGGCAATGGCACCCCACTCCAGCACTCTTGCCTGGAAACTCCCATGGATGGAGGAGCCTGGTGGGCTGCAGTTCATGGAATCGCTAAGAGTCAGACACGACTGAACGACTTCACTTTCACTTGTCACTTTCATGCTTTGGAGAAGGAAATGGCAACCCACTCCAGTGTTCTTGCCTGGGGAATCCCAGGGACGGGGAGCCTGGTGGGCTGCCGTCTATGGGGTCGCACAGAGACGGATACCACTGAAGTGACTTAGCAGCAGCAGCAGCAGCAGCAGCAGCAGCATCGCATCACAAGGAAGGCCCTGGATTGTTAAGAGTTTAAGGACAAGAACTTTAACAAATGAAATAACTATATTTTGTCAATGGGTAGCTCTCCAGGCACATATTTGCATCTCAAATACTTTTTGTTAAAAACTGGCTAAATTGCTTTGGAATGATCATCAAATTTCTTCATTTAAAAACTAGAACTGCCAAAGCTCATGATCAACTTTTTAATTCTTTCTGAAATTTATAGTAAACTTCTAGTGAATATGCTAATTATATTTTAACAGCAAGATATATATATATATATATATATATGAAAACATATTTTTTCTAATGCTTATTTTCCTTGTGATGTGTCAAGGAAAACAGTGTTTCAAGTGTACTGATTTGGAGAAGGCAATGGCACCCCACTCCAGTACTCTTGCCTGGAAAATCCCATGGACAGAGGAGCCTGGTAGGCTGCAGTCCATGGGGTCGCTAAGAGTCGGATATGAATGAGCAACTTCACTTTCACTTTTCACTTTCATGCATTGGAGAAGGAAATGGCAACCCACTCTGGTGTCCTTGCCTGGAGAATCCCAGGGACGGGGAGCCTGGTGGGCTGCCGTCTAATGGGGTCGCACAGAGTCGGACATGACTGAAGCGACTTAGCAGTAGCAGCAAGTGTACTGATTAGCTTTAAATAAGATTATATGCTTATTCATCATCTCATATGAGGCCTGACACTGTGGGGTGATATGAGCACGAAGATATAGGGCCAATGGCTTTAAAGAGGTGAAAATCCCTCAGAAATAAGTGGAAATGGTAAACTCATTTTCCCAAGGGTATTCACACTGAAAATTGGTCTTTGGGTCAGCTTCTAGAAATATAAAGGTGAAGAGAGCCACCAGGAACTTATAATCTAGGGACTGAGATGGTAAATATAATATAACTATCAGAGGTGCTACAATGACTCTATATTAAAGTGCAGAAAATTTCACGTGGGAAATCAGAGAAGGCTTCACAGAAGGAGTGACATATTAGGTGAGTCTTATAAGATAAAATGTCCATAACTGAAGAGAGTTTGGGGCAATACATTTAAAGTTATGTTTTAGAAACAGGTGAACATTTGTGAAATAAAAAGAGTCAGAGTCAGAAAAGATATTTGCAGGACACACAAGCAAACAAAGGATTAGCACCATTTTAAGTAAAGAATACCTATAAGAACCATAAGAAAAACAAAATATACAGGAAAAATTGACAAAGAATATGAATAGGACATCCAGAAAACAAGGACCGTGAATTACCATTAAACATATTTTAAAATGCTCACTTTTATTAGTAATCAGGGAAATGGCAATTAAAGAGATATTTGCTAATGTTTTTACCATTAGTAAAATGGTAAAAACATTCTGATAATAAGTATTAGGGAAGGGCAACTCTTATAAAAGACTGAGGGAAATTTAAATTTGTACAAGGACTTCAGAGAGCAAGTTGGCATTGTCAAAAAATAAAAACAAAAACAAAAACAAAAAAAACCCTTGAAAATTCTCATACTATATGATCCAGTAATTCTATGGCAAAAAGCAAACAAAACAAATTAAAAATTCCTTGTACATTTTCACATAGAGAAATGTGTTGTAGAAAAACATATTCTAATTTCTGTTCAGTATGACTGTTTGCTTTTTCTGCTGATATTTTCAGTTCTACAAATCCAAATCATTCATAATATCAACTAGTTAATATATATATCTTTTACCTAATTGCATTAATGATTTACATATCACTCAAATGCAAGGCTCTATTATCTTTGACTCTAGCTTCTCCCTACGTATGCTATATTTAATGATTCATCAAATATGGTCACAGACAGATGGGGTTTCCCTGGTAGCACAGTGGTAAAGAATCTGCCTGGGTTTGATCCCTGGGTCAGGAAGATGCCCTGGAGAAGGGAATGGCAGCCCACTCCAGTTTCTTGCCTGGGAAATCCCATGGACGGAGGAGCCTGGTGGGCTGCAATCCATGGAGTCCCACAAGAATCAGACATGACTTAGTGACTAAACAACAGATCCCAGATAGCCTCTGGTCTTTCCTTCTGTCCTGTCCACTTTGTCTTGAAAGATCACTTCCTTATTAGCGGGTGCCAGGTTAATCGTAAAACATTTCCATGTGTTCTAGTTGCCTCCAGATATTTTTCTTGTCCCCTCTTTCTCTACTTCACTCCCTCTACAACCCCTAACTCCACTCACTCTAATAGCCAGATTAATCCTTCTAAGCTAACACACTAGTCCCCTGCTCAACAATCTTCTGTGGTTCTCCACTGACTATTAGAGAACTTTCACATTCTTCATCTGGAAATCATGATTTTCTAAAACCTGGCCCTGCTTAAGCTTTCAGACCTCATTTTCTGCTTTTCATGTGCTGCTGCTGCTGCTAAGTCACTTCAGTTGTGTCTGACTCTGTGCGACCCCATAGACGGCAGCCTACCAGGCTCCCCTGTCCCTGGGATTCTCCAGGCAAGAACACTGGAGTGGGTTGCCATTTCCTTCTCCAATGCATGAAAGTGAAAAGTGAAAGTCAAGTCGCTTAGTTGTGTTTGACTGCTGGCGACCCCATGGACTGCAGCCTACCAGGCTCCTCCATACACAGGATTTTCCAGGCAAGAGTACTGGAGTGAGGTGCCATTGCCTTCTCCCTTCTGCTTTTCATGACAAGTACTCAAATATTCCATGATTATTCAGCTACTGGCTGCCTCAAATGTTTGAATAATTCTCTGCACTTCTACCCCACTGGACACTGACTCACAGAAACAAACAAGCCAGCAAAGCCTCTGTAAATGCTTTTCTTCAGGGGAATCTCACCTTTCATTTCAGTTTAGATCAGGGTGAAGAGACATTTCAGTGACATACAAGATAATTAACTGTTGAAAGCTTTGCAAATCATTATATTACAACTGAAGCTTTAAAGAGACACTAATATATCCATATCAAACATATGATTATTGTAACAATGACACCAGGTTCTGCTGATGGAGCCACAATGACTAAAATACTTCATTTTTAATGAGGCAAAGCTCCTCTGCATTAACAATCAATATCCACTGCTAAAGAGATCTGGGCAGCCTCATAATTGTTACAAATTTAATTATTTTAGCAAAAGTAAATACAAGCTGTATAAATAAGTCAAGAGAACTCTTGGCTTGAAAACACCTCTATTAGAGTCACAACTAATTTTTCTCCCTAATACACAAGAGTTATGATTTGTAGGTACTGACCATATTTGAAAGGATTTCCATAATGAATTGCAGAAACTATTTCCAGAAATAGAAGCCTCATTGTTTACTGAATTAGAAAAATACACAAAAAAGATATTTTGTTTTTCATTAATGTACAGGCAGTGTGGTGTTGCAAGGCCAGACTTGAGGGCAAGTATTTACTGAATGTCCACTGTCCTTGAACTGAACTGGAGACTAGAAGCTTATTTCACAATTTAAACTTTGGCTCACAAAGTTTACCATGTAGTGAGGACCCCAAGATAAATCGGTTTCTGATTAGCCTTATCGAAATTAATAACAATTGTTAAGTTCTCCAGAATTTAATAATACTAAAATTAGACTTGAGAAAGTGAAGTTTTGGGATTATTACAAGGATTCTGCCACCCTTGTAAATTGCTGCCACCATTCACTGGGTGCCTGTGTGTGGCTACAACAACTTCTGGGTACTTTATATGCATTATCTCAATATATGAATCTGGCTCTACATTTGTTTCCAATTTCCAAACCTCTCTCTTTTAGAAAGGTCCTCTTTTGTGAACTTCTTGAGCATCTCATCTCTGCATCTTAAGATTACATCATTTACCCATCTCCTGCTTCTTCGCCTCACCTTCACAAAGATCCTGGCCCTAATTCCCTTTTTGTGCTCTTGTTCAGTCGCTAAGTTGTGTCTGACTCTTTGTGACCCCCATGGACTGCAGCACATCAGGCTTTCCTGTCCTTCACTGTGTCCTAGAGTTTGTTCAAACTCATGTCCATCAAGTCGGTGATGCCATCCAACCATCTCATTCTCTGTCATCCCCTTCTCCTCCTGCCTTCAATCTTTCCCAGCACCAGGGTCTTTCCCAATGAATCGGCTCTTTACATCAGGTGGCCAAAGTATTGCAGCTTCATATTCAGCATCAATCCTTCCAATGAATCTTCAGGCTTGACTTTCTTTAGGATTGACTGGTTTGATCTTCTTGCTGTCCAAGGGACTCTCAAAAGTCTTCTCCAGCAGCACAATTTGAAAGTATCGGTTCTTCGGCCCTCAGCCTTCTTTATGGTCCAACTCTCACATCAGTACATGACTACTGGAAAAATCATAGCTTTGACTATACATGCTCTTAACCTTCTTAATTTTCTTTATATCATTGCAAACCGTCATTCTCAGATTATTAATCTATCCCCTTCTCTTTCTTAGCTTCTTTATCTTAGTGTATAAATAGATTCAATTTCCCTTGACTCTCAGAAATACCACAAACTTTACTTCCCACCCATCTTCCTTTACATCTCAGAAATCATGTCTTGTGACCTCTGTCTCACTACCAACTTCTGCTACCTCTATCTTCTCACAGTTTAGAGAAACTGTTTTCTTAAAACTCAGGATCAGTTTTGTAATTACCAAATAAATTGACCTTTTCTCAGATTCTCAGGGCATCTACTACTGCTGAACAGTCCTTATAAATCATGGTTTCTCAACCAGGCACTAGTGATATTTCTGAGCTGGAAAAATCTTTACCATGGATTAGATTCCATTAGAAAGCATACTAGACATCACTAGATGTTTGGCAGCATCCCTGGTGTCTACCCGTGGATGCCAGCAGCACCCCCCATAGTACAGCAGCCCCCAATGTCTCCAGATAGTACCAAATGTCCCCTAGGTGAAACTGCTGCAAATAAAGAACTTCTGTTCTAAATGATCTCCTTCATTGCCTTCCACACATTGTGCTAATCTGGCTGTTTTCTGTTTAACCCATGTACCATCTAAGCCCAATAATTTTTTCTCTTGTTCCAACCACCTCCTGAACCTCTGTGATTCCAAGTTTCCTTCATCTAATTCGTCACTTCACTATCTGCTGTCTCTCACCTTCCTTCATCCCACCATTCAAGGTCTCAAAGTTGTATCTCTGTTTTTCAAAAAGCTTTGATTCTCTTCTGAGGTCCACCCTTAATTCTCCAACAGGCCTGCCATGGAATGGAAACACTTGTGTGTTAAGGATGTATGCTGGGAGTGGCAGTGTGCTTAGCACTGTGGGAGAGGAAATGGCCATGAATTCTACTCAATAAATTAAAAATCTAGTGGTGGAGACATAACTGGTTTGCAGATTACAAAGCTAGTTAGTGTCAGAGCTGAGAGTAGGACTTAGGTCCTCGGACTGTTCTAATAGAATTTAAAAAGGAAAACATAACCATACCTTCTGTCACCTTAAATGTATAGCAGAGTATCATCATACTATCTTACATGGCCACTTTTTCCTAATTAGATGAATAAAGCATGTATAAACATTATAAGATAAAATTTATGAGGCTAATTCTAAAAATGTACACTTATATCTTACTGAGGTTGTGTAGTGTATTAGCTTAAGGTCCAGAAATAGATTTTTTTTAAAGATTGGGTCAGAAAACAGGACCATATTGGTGGTAGGCCACAAAAAGACTTAAGAAACTTAGTGTTGCCTTGATAGAGAGCATTCAGGTGGAGTTCCCCAAAACAGATACCTGAGAGCCACGTACAGAAACTGCACGTGTCAGGGTAGGCACCATGGGGATGTTTAGGAGCCTATGGGATAACATGCCCAAAGACTGGTTTAATAAGCTCATTTGACACTTTTATCAGTAACACATATTCTTCCCACTTAGACATAATTTTGGGAGAGTCCTGGATGTATACCTAGACCATTTCATTAAGTGACCTAAAATGACTGGAAAAGAGCTAGAATAGAAGAGCCAAGACAATTTTTTTGTTTCCTGTTGCCAGTTCACATGCTGAGCATACTTTACAGATAAGAGTGTAATTATATAATTATTATATAATAGCAGTATGTACAGTATAGAAGTATAATTATTTTTATAAATCTCATAAGTTGTTTTAAGTATATTTAAAATTACCTCTACAAAAAATTTGATATTTGCCCATTTCCTTAACTCTCATGTTTTCAATGTTTTTGCATTAATAAATAAAAAAAATCCACAGCTCTATACATAGTAAAGGGTAAGCGGCAATATTTGAATATTTTCATACATTTTAAAAATTTACATTCAGCGTATGGTCACATGACTCATGATGATAATAAATATTTGTTGGGTTTTTGTTGTTGTTGTTGTTGTTGTTGTTGTTGTTGTTGTTGTTTCCAAGTAATATTGGGACTTCCCTGGTGGCTCAGATGGTAAAGAATCTGCCTGCAATGTGGGAGATTCGGGTTTGATCCCTGGATCAGGAAGATCCCGTGGAGAAGGAAATGGCTACCCACTCCATTATTCTGTTTTGCAAATCCCATGGACAAAGGAGCCTGGAGGGCAATAGTTCATAGAGTCACAAAGAGCCGGACATGACTGAGTGACTAACACTTTTTCACTTTCATGCTAATATTGGCTACTAAGATGTATTTGGTCCACAAACATTTACATTTTAGAAATAGCTTACAGAGAAGCTTCAAGTCCCACCTTTTATTATTGCTTTTTCACTCACAGATACATTAATCATCAGCTTAAAATTGAGAAAACTATCTTGTCCTCTATTATCCAAAATATAATCACTGCTGGTGAACAAAATTACCTATTTGTATGAGACTTTTCATATAAAGAGGATATTTAAAGCATTTGTGAGCTAGTTCCACTTTAATTATTAGTTTAAAATATCTGAGTTCTATACATGCCAAAATAACATGTCAAATTGCTCTGAGATGAAATTATATACAACATATATAACCTATTTAAAGACTGCCAAAGATGGGACTTAAGATGAGCAGAATCCATGGACATCAGATCAACTAGAGATTTTGAGATTTTAGGAGAAGTTTCACTTTTCAAAATGGAACTATAATTAATTACAATATATGTTAGTTTCAGGTATATGACATAGTAATTAGATATTTTATAGATTATACTCCATGCAAAGTTATTACAAAATGTTGATTTTATACTCCCTGTGCTATACATTATATCTTTATAACTCAGTTTATTTTATACCTAGTAATTTGTACCTCTTTATCCCCTTTACTCACCTTGCCCCTCCTCTCATCCTTCTGCCCTCTGGGAGCTTGTTCTGTTCATCTGTGAATAGTATGGTATTGGCACAAAAACAGACATATAGATGAACAGAACAGAATAGACAGTTTGGGAATGAACCAGGTACGTATGGCTGAGAAGCTTCATTTTTCAGGCCAGTATGACTGAAACACCTCTGTTGATAACATGAAACACTTCAGTGCTTTTTATGGCTGCTCACCACTTCCTGTTGCTCACCACTTCATGTTGCTCACTTGCACCTCATTAGAGCTTCTCAGGTTCTTCCCCAGGGATGGGACAAGACCTGCTGCCCTGAACTGAGAATACAGCAAAGGTACAGTGTGAAATGGATGGCGGTGAACAGGCCCTGGGGAAGCTCCAGTGCTGTGTGAGAGTAAACTACGGAAAATAAGAGACAAGGAAAAGAAAGAAAAGAGAGCCGCAGGGTACTGGATTCCAATCTTGGCTTCACTGGTAAGGCAGTGTCCCTGCTTAGCAGATATTTAACAAATGGGCCACCACCTGCAAACCTGTCAGGCTCTTGACTGCAATATCACTTGGTATCACTTCTGTTACATTCTCACAGGATTATGATAAGAGTCAGCATCAGTGCTCTGTGTAGAAACCCTCTGAGGATTATTTCAGAAGAAATTATTACCATTAGCATTATTGCCTCATACAGAAAGAAGATGATTACCAGTGGTTAGTTAAAAAAAAAAAAATCAAAGAATTCATCCAGGCCATGTTCCATCACCTATAAATTCAGGGAAAGATGGAACTGTAGATTGTACCTAGGCCTTGTATGTGTTCCAGTAGACCAAACCCAGTGATCATGTCAGTAAGTTCAAGCTTCTAGAAAGTTCTAGACTACAAATGACAGTCTAAATGCTGAGGAAGCCCTGTGGTTGTTCTAGGAAAGGGATGTGCTGGTAATTATCTGTGTGATTTGGGAAACTATACTGATTTGAGTCTGATTTTCTTCAGTTGATATCTGCAGTTACCAACGTTAACTCTTAATTCATGCTGAGATTTATTAAATCAGTGAGTCTTAGCACAAGGCCTGTCAGCGTCTTGTCATTTTAATGACTTCTGGTGAAATGGTTGCTGTGGCCTGTGGCTATTCATCCTTATCATATTGTATCTTTGGCTCCCATGACCCGCACCAGGTGGAACATGGTTGAAAAAAGAGACATCCTATAGAGCTCTAGAGCTCAGGAAGCCCTCTCACTCTCAGTTCGGTCCAGTTCAGTCGCTCAGTCGTGTCTGACTGTTTGCACCCCCATGGGTTGCAGTGCACCGGGCCTCCCTGTCCATCGCCGACTCGCGGAGCTCATGTCCATCAGGTTGGTGATGCCATCCAGCCATCTCATCCTCTGTTGTCCCCTTCTCAATCTTAGCCCCTAACAAAACCCTGTGAATTGATAGTTTTCTCACTTGTGAAATGGGGTTAATGATGAATGGAATTAAGAAGCTTAACCTGCCTCCCACAATCAGGAAAAGGGCACAGGTGGTCTGTACCTGGTTGTCTGCCCCCAGATCCCAGGCTTTTTCCTAGAGTGGAAATGGATTTATGTTGTTTAAACTAGACAGTCTTCCACCTCCCCCTAAACTGTCCTCCCAAGTAGAAGGAAACAGGAACTTACTGGTTTTATGTATTTGAATTTCTGTTATGGCATTAACCAGGGTATTTTGATTAAAATTTTAACTGCCACACTAAAAAAAGAAAAAGAAGATACCAAACCAGTCAATCCTAAAGGAAATCAGCCCTGAAAATTTATTGGAAGGACTGTTGCTGAAGCTGAATCTCCAATACTTTAGCCACCTGATGCAAAGCGCCAGTTCTTTGAAAAAGACGCTGATGCTGGGAAAGATTGAGGGCAGAAGGAGAAGGGATCAGCAGAGAATGAGATGGCTGGAAAGCATCACTGACACAATGGACAGGAGTCTGAGCAAACTCTGGGAGATAGTGAAGGACAGGGAAGCCTGGCATGCTGCAGTCCATGGGTTAGAAAGAGTCACACAATTTAGCTACTGAGTAACAAGAAGAAATTAGTACCAACATTTCAAATTCACGCCATTTTAACTCAGACTTCTATTGAAAATAACTTTTCTTTTTACCAACATTAAACATATCAATAATACAAAGGGCACTTAATTAAATATGTTCTAAGCCATCAGTTAAGATAATTTACACCAACCAAAAGAAAAATGGTTTATTAAAATCCTTCACAAGTACCCTATCCCCAAACCCTCTATTATGTACTTGTAACTTCCATCAGCTTTCTAATTAAAAAAAAAAGACAAAATGACACACTTTTAATAATGGATGAAAGAAATGTTTCAAAGAATATAGAGATAATATATTCCTTTACTTTTCAATTTTAAAGGAATGCAAATTGACAGAGTAGTGGTAAAGCAGTGGAGGAGAAGAAAAAAAATTATTTAAAAATAAAAAGAATTTATTTTAATCCTAGTGTGGATTAAAAAGTCACGCTAGGGTTTAGTTTACTGTCCATTTGTTCATTTGCAAATATAGTCACCTATATGCAGCTTCAGTATCTCCCCCAAGTGAACCTTAAAATGCAAAAATATCCATGAATGTGCACAAATACTAGTTCTTTGGTAAAGATCAAGAAGGGAACACTTACATCTTATACACAATATTATATCTCTGTGTTTCAGAAACACACATAACAATGCTGCTTAATGCAACTTATCATTTTTAATCCCCAAACTTTATTTTGAAAACAAGAATACCAAATGATTCTTGTTCGGTAATCACAGGAAAATATGTCCATAGGACATTTAAGATGAATTATTACAATGAGTCTGTTGTAAAAACAGTATAGTTTATGGGTCAGAATGACATAGAATATTTATCTTCCTCATAAGAAAGAGTCTCCGTGAATTAGTTATGGTGTGAGCTCTCTAGAGCAATCAATTCTCTCCTCACTTGTGGAATAAATATATTTTACTACAGTCATCATGCATTCTTGTAGACTGCTAAGAGCTTCAGACCACTCTCAGGTTCATGGGTATATAAATTTATTTCTATGGGTGGAGCCCCACATGATATGCATACTGACTATATTGAGCCGAAATTTGCAGATTTATTCCCAAATGAGTGTAGAATGTGTTATCGTCCTGTCAAATAGTTAGCTTTTTCATTTAATCAAAAATATGCATCAAAACATTTCAGCAAGATGAAATACCTGCCTTTTAGAAAATCATACTAAAGCACACTAAAGTTGAAGCTCCCACCTTTACAAATGCTCAGAAAATCATTTATAAGCTCCTCAGGCTCACCTGCACACACTAAAGAAAGAAACAATCCAACAAACTAAACGAGACCAATATGAAGTCAAACTGTGGTGTAAATAGACCTATTTAAGGGAGAATCAAAAGATTCCTAATGAGCTGAGTCACCTGCGTGCTCCTGCTTGCAGTCTACCTTACAGGAGCTCTGTTGACTACAAAAGGAATGCATTATATTGAAACTAAAGAAAAATTGATTGATATTGAAAAAACTCTGTATCTAACACTGTACACCTTTCTCTCCTCTGCATACCTCATTTTACAATCCTCTAGGTTATCAGACTAAAGAAAGGAACACATGCACTCAGGATGGGTCTGCAGAGTCCAGTATTAGTTAATCAGTTATTTATTTCTGAAATGTCCAGATGCTTGACTTCCTATAGGTGAAACATCAGACTCTTTCTCACTTTATATTTAACTGTTCAGTATTATATAGCAATAAAGCTATGAAACAAAAATCTCATGAAAGCAACTACAAGTAGAATTAAATGACATTGAAGAATTTCCATATGAAATTTCTTAATGGACAGCTTGTCTAATTTTCATTATTTCCATGTACCTTTCACTCAGAGCCTGAGATCTTATGTTAATACTTTTCATTGCTGCTGATATTAGCAGTGTTTTTTTTTTTTTTTTTTGAATGAGGACAGTTTTCTAAGGTGGTTTTGTTATTTACAGAACAGTGACTATTTTCTTTTAGTATTTTTAATGGCTGCAGATAGAAAGGTTGTAGCAATCAATATGTCTGGGAGCACTGATTGTCTCAAATTAAAATGTCTGTGGAAGAAGAGAGTGATGGAATCCAGATCAAACATGGCAGCTATTTGGGGAAAGGAAAACTGATAATGTGTTAATGACATGACCTATAACTGATTTCCTGGCAATTTTCCCCAACCATGTTGCCTCATTTTAAAAATTATGATAAAAATTTCATTTCATAAAATTCACCATCTTAACTATTTTTAGGTGGAAAGCTCAGTAGTGTTACGTATATTCACATTGTTGTGAGACTGATCTCCAGAAAATTTTTAACTTTGCAAATCTGAAAACTGATACTCATTAAACAACTTGTTTCATTTTAACAGTGCCTCTATTTATTGTTTGATTGTCCTCAAATACTTTCACATATGTTCTTAATTTGACATTTCCTTTATTCAAAATGTTAATGTGATTACATAAGTCTGAGCACTTACTATGTGCTGGGTACTGTGCTAAGAGCATAAGTATTCAGAATATATTTGTCAAGGGAATTACTACGGGAACTACATTTTTCCCCCAGTTTATGGCTTTATATTGTCTCATTCATATGTAACTGAAAACATTTTACAGAAAATATTTCACTACAGAAAATGTAAAATGTATTAAACATATTGTTATTAATAGAAAGTTCCATAAACATTAACTTTATGATCCCTTTTGCTTTAAAATACTGCTATTTTTATATGACATTTAAAAAATTTCTATTATTCCTTAACATCTTACTAGTGACAGAATATTATGATTAGTATTATTCTACCATCCTGAGATATTACAGGCTCATTGCTGTAGCAGCCAGGTTTTGAGGCAAATGAAATAATCAATTGTCTTCTCTTTTTTCCTCATATGCACTCACACTTGTTCATCTCGATGCCTAGCATTTAAAAATTTCTATTTTCTAGAATGCCTGGTGTCTACTCTCAAGGGCTAGTAAACATTCTGTTTGGCTGTAAGTAAAGTGAGAGTGTTAATCCCTTAGTCGTGTCACATTCTTTGTGACCCCATAGACTGCAGCTTGCCAGGCTCCTCTGTCCATGGGATTCTTCAGGCAAGAATACTGGAGTGCGTTGCCATTCCCTTCTCCAGGGGGGATCTTCCTGACCTAGTGATCAAACCCAGGTCTCTTGAATTGTAGACGTTGTAAGTAAAGACAGGCTTCCCTGGTGGCTCAGATGGTAAAGAATCTGTCTGCAATGCGGGATACCTGGGTTCGATCCCTGGGTTGGGAAGATCTCCTGGAGGAAGGCATGGCAATCCACTCCAGTATTCTTGCCTGGAGAATTCCCATGGACAGAGGAGCCTGGCAGGCTGCATTCCATGGAGTTGCAAAGAGTCAGACATGATTGAGTGACTAAACACAACACGGTGAGTAAAGACATGGTTAATTCTCAATTTATTGGAAAGTCTCATCTGCTCTGGTGAGTACTGGCAAAGTATTAAGACTTGGATACAAATGCCTTGGATTTTTATTTCTGACCTGGCCTCTAAGCTCTGCAATTTAGGACAACTTACTACTCTCAAAGAGTTTCAGTTTCCTCATATGAAAGATGTAGATAACAATGCTATGTCACAGGAATTAATAGGGGGGAAATCACACATGATAATGGATGTAAAAGGCTCTAAAACTAAGTTTCTCTCAAATACACTGGTTTATACCTGGGAGCCTGGCTAAGGACAAGACTGAAACATATATATTACCATATGTAAAATAGATAGCTAAAGGGAAGTTGCTATGTAACACAGGGAATTCAGTGCGGTGCTCTGTGACAACCTAGAAGGGTGGGATGGTGTGGAGTTTGGGGAAGAGGTTCAAGAGAGAGGGGACAGATGTATACTTAAGGCTGATTCACGTTGTTGCATGGCAGAAGCCAACACAATATCATAAAGTAATTATCCTTCAGTTAAAAATAAATTTTTTAAAAGGTATATATATGAAGCATTGTAGCTAGAACAACAATTTCTCAACGACTCATGTGGAAATATTTCTCTAGTGAAAAAATGCATTCTGAGACACATTTAAATTTTTGATTCCAAGGCAAATCCAGTGGTGAAGTCCCTTCTCTGCTCTACTCTTAAAAGTCTTTTTTCCCCCTCAGTTTACAAATTTCAATGAAATAGAATTCTGTATTTTCTGTTGTCAGTACTAAAGAAAGTTTAAGACATTTCTGTTTTATTATAAATACCTTTCTGTGTTTAGCTCTAGAAATTGGAGAGAGGTGAAAATTCCTAGGAAGAAGCCTTTACTGAAAAACTTTTCTTTTTTTCTATATACTTATCCATGTAATTTGACTGTCTTTCGACTCAAAGATCTTTTCACTCAAAGCTGTGTGGCTTTCTCTCTTTGGGTGGTATGCCTGACAACATTAGAGAAAATGTCTCCTCTGTTACCTAATTCTATCCACATGGTCTTGAGAATAAAGATACTGTATATAGAAGAAGCTTCAGTAAATATCAGCTTTCTCTGTAGTTTTAACCCCTTTTCTATTTACCTTTGTAGGGCAGAATTTCCTCAACTTTTACACATTATTGGAATGTTTTCTCCCTTCCCAATCTCTCCCTATCTATCTCATGTAAGAATATAGCTAACTTGCTACTCTTCCAACTTGTCCCAACTTTGCCTTCCATGGTAAAACTGGTAAAGAACCCACCTGCCAGTGTGGGAGACGTAAGAGACTTGGGTTAGATTCCTGGGTTGGGAAGATTCCCTGGAGTAGGAAATGGGAACCTGCTCCAGTATTCTTGTCTAGAAAATTCCAGGGATGGAGGAGCCTGGTGGGCTACAGTTTATGGGGCCGTCTCCCAGTTCGTCCCACCCCGGCCTTCCCCCACTGGGTCCACGTGTCCATTCTCTATGCTTGTGTCTATTCCTGCCCTGCAAATTGGCTCATCTGTATCATTTTTCTAGATTCCGTATATATGCGTTAATATACGATAATTGTTTTCCTCCTTCTTACTTACTTCACTCAGTATGACAGGCTCAAGGTCCATCTACACCACTACAAATGACTCACTTTCATTCCTTGGGTGCCCTGTGATGACCTAGAGGGATGGGAGGGAGGCTTAAGAGGGAGGGGATATTTGTATACTTAGAGCTGATTAAATTGTGGTACAGCAAAAACTATCACACTGCAAAGCAATTATACTCCAATGGAAAAAAAGAAAATAATTTAAGGCACAAAAAATAAAAAAAGAATATGACTAATCTGAAGTTCCCCCTCATCTCATGACTCTTTCCCCCACAAACTCTTCATGGATCCTTCATCTCTAGAGCTGTGCTGGCCGGCATGTCAGCCACTAGCCACATGTGTTGACTGCTCACATGAAATGCGGTGGAGTGCAAGCTAAGTCGCTTCAGTTATGTCCGACTCTGTGCAACCCCAGGGACTGTAGCCTACCAGGCTCCTCTGTCCATGGGATTCTCCAGGCAAGAATACTAGAGTGGGCTGTTATGACCTTTGCTAGGGGATCATCCTGACCCAGGGGGTGGACCTGCGTCTCATGTCTCCTGCATTGGCAGGTAGGTTCTTTATCACTAGTGCCAACTGGGATGTGGTTAGTCTGAATTAAAGTGTCGTGAAAGTGTAAAATACGCACTAGATTTTGAATAGTTCATCAAAAATTTATCAATCATAATTTAATATCAATTACATGCTGAAATAGTAACATTTTGGATATGCTGAGCTAAGTAAAATATTATATTAAAATTGATTTCATCTGTTTTTTATTATAAAGTTGGTGCCAGTTTATTGATAAAAATGTAGAAACTACAAACTTATAAAGAATAAAATGAAAATCTATTACCATTATAGATATTTCCTGTTTATATTTTGGTGAATATCCTTTAGGATTTTTCTTTATCCATGAAAAAGTAATCTAAGAAAACTACATGTAAGATCGTACAGTGCATGCTATCTGGCAGTTTGTTTTTCAAAAATAACCAGCAATAGTTGCAAATAACTGCAAATATATGTAGAGATACATCATCTTTATATGCTATAGGATATTCCATGATATGGATGAACCACAATTTATTTATCAACTATATGGCTAAGTAGTACTGAACAACAAGTCACAGTCAGACTGAGTGGAACTGAACCATTTGTTACCTCTCATTGTTTCTGTTTAGGAATTTGGAAGGAACTTGACTAGGCACTTGTCTGTTGCAGTATCTCATTCAGTTCAAGTTAGATGTCAGCTGGCTGACCAGGACTGGAGGGGCCACTTCTAAAGTGGTTCACGCTTAAGACTGCCAGGTTGGTTCCATCTGTTGTTGTCTGGGAGTCAATCCATGAGGCTTCTTGGGTGTCCTACAGTCCTGGTAGCCTGCTTCCCTAGAAAGAGAGATCCAGCAGACAAGGCAGAAGCTGCAGTGCCCGTGATGGTCTACCTGCAGAAGCCACACAGCATTTATACTCTGTCAGTTACACAGGGCCAGCTCCCAGCTCCCATCCATTGGTGAAGGGGAATGCAGAAGAGCATGAATTATCAGCAGTCATCTTGGAGTGGAGGTTGCTCACCTACCCAGGTTTTGTTTATATTTTTGAAGATTTTATTTTAATATTTTTAAAAATTTTGTTGGAATAGAGTTGACGCATAGGTAGAGAATGGGCTGGTGAACACAGTAGGGGAAGGAAAGGGTGGGTCAAATTGAGAAAGTAGCATTGACATCTATACACCATCATGTGTAAAAGATAACCAGCAGGACGCTGGTCTATAGTACAGAGAGCCCAGCCTGGCACTCTACGACAACTTGGAGGGGTGGAATGGCAGGAGAGGGAGGCTCAAGAGGGAGGGGAGATTGATATATATACATATATAAAGTTATGACCTATTCGAGTTGATGTACAGCGGAGACCACCACAACACTGTAAAGCAATGATCCTCCAATTAAAAAAAAAAAAAAAAAAGAAGTGACAAGAAATGGCATTGCCACTGGAGAAAATATTTCTACATCTTTTTCTCATGGCGTATCAGTTTGAACCAAACCACATTTAAACTTTATATGCAATACTTCATCTTTATATGTATACAGCTTTGTGGTACTGCTGGGCTAATAGAAGAAACATGAGGTGCCAGTAATTTCTGTAACAGACTTTTCTTTGCTGATACTCAGATAGGCAGACACGTTTGTTTCAGGCTATCTGATTAAGCGTTCAGACTCTTGGAGACTTATCTAAGCTGCAATATCATTTGTTTATCCAGCTTTATTGCTCTCCCGTCTCTACCCTGTTAAAGCTGTACAATTACCCTATGCACGGCATAAATAGCATGGAAGGCTTCAGCTGTTCTCATTTTTCAGAAATAAAAAAAAAGTAGCATCTTCAAGCAATGTGGCTGAGTCTGGTGTCCTTGTAAAGTTGAATGATGCCCTGACATAAACCAGGCACCAAGCTAAATAAGCAGCACCGTGAGGAGGGCAGCATCCCATGGCTGCATTTACTGTCCTAGGTATTTCCCACAGCCACAGGACTCTCTTTCATATTTAATCGAAATATTGCCTTTTCAAATGCGTTCAATGAAATTTCAGAGCCAATTTTCTTGTAATTTGGCCTGTGCTAGCATCATCTGAAACTTCACAGGAACTCTGTGTGAACATGGAATGCTCAGTGAGTTCTCTCCAGGACTGGGTATGCTGATCACATCCAGATGGCCTCGTTTTACAACTTCTGCCATCAGGTCATTAAGGGAAATAAATTTAAATAACTCCTGAATCCTGTATGCAAGTGTTCATTCTTTAGAACTACTTAAAATTAAAAATATATGCTTAAGATGCCTTTAACACACACACACACATAATTTGATCTCTGGTTTTGTGGTTATTTTCCTTGCCAGTTACCATAGTGAGAAATGAAATTAAAAGGGGTTATGACTCTTATGTTCTCCTTTCATTTAAGAGGCTCCATAAACCAAGTTGAAACTGATAAACCCAGACACCCATATCTCCTGGTTATCATCATCTTTCCAATTTGAATGAATAAGTACTGTTTGGAGTTGCAAAGATTCGATTTAAACAACCACCTAGTGAATGTCAATTCATGGATCACTGACTCCAGAGGTCTAAGTAACAGAATTAATTGCTTGCCGACTCAGACTGGCTACATCTAATTATAATTCAGATGCAAACTTTTTTGTGTGGTTCTTTTCAGAACACCACAAATCATCTGCCTGATCTGTTATCCAAAAATGAATTTAAAGAATATGACCTTTCCTATAATTTTGAAGAATTCTATTGGTTGATTCACAAAATTGCGATTAGGTTAGTCGTGTTAGTTGCTCAGTTGTGTGCAAATTTCTGTGATCCCATGGACTGTAGCCTGTCAGGCTTCTCTGCCCATGGAATTCCTTAGGCAAGAATACTGGAGTGGGTTGCCATTCCCTTCTCCACGGGATCTTCCCGACCCAGGGATCAAACCCGGGTCTCCCATATTGTAAGCAGATCTTTACCATCTGAGCCACCAGGTTAATAAATGGCATAGGCCACCTGCACTTTAGAAGAGGGATATCACCAACATCAGACTCTTTCAGCTGTTTCTGTTTCAGCAAGAGGCCTAAATTTTCAAGTACACTGTTTACCCTGGCACAGAAATGGCAAGAATGCAAGTAGAACTGCAGTGGCTTTCCTAGCTTGAATGTTGCTCTTTCCATTTTACCACTTTTATAAACTGGGAAATAGATGATACAACTACCTTCCCAATCAAACCAAACCAAACCAAAAAACTGTCTTTGGTGAGGCCTTTCTCATGTTTTCTTTTCCAGTTTTTCATAGCATCATATAAATTGGATTCAGCTTCACCTTGACGAAATGATACAAACATTTTGGGTCCTAGTGACCTTTTATGACAGAGTATGAGGTCCCCAGAATGCAGTCTACCAAAGCAATAGAAGTTGAATTTCACTTTCTATTTTGAGGTCCTGTAAGAGCCAGGAATAATTCTAACTTTCCAGATATGACACTGCATGATCTGATAATTTCAAACATTACAGTATATTGGCAGGTGAGGGATGATGGAGCCATTGTGTGATAAATAGGTTATAGAGTCAGACAGCTATGGTCTTTTTTTTTTTTTTAGTTTTTTATTTTTTTTAATTTTTTTTTTGAGAATTATTTTTTTTATTAGTTTTTTATTTTTTAAATTTTAATATCTTTAAATCTAAGCTATGGTCTTAATCTTTGTTCTTGCCCATTGGAACTGTGTGAAGTGAAAGTGAAAGTGTCAGTCACTCAGTTGTGTCTGACTCTTTGCGACTCCAAGGACTGACTATAGCCTGCCAGCTTCTCTGTGCATGGAATTCTCCAGGCAAGAATACTGGAGTGTGTTGTCATTTCCTTCTCCAGCGTCCCAACCTGGGATCAAACCGGGTTTCTGCATTGCAGGCAGATTCTTTACCATCTGAGCCACAGGGGAAAACCCTAGGAACTGTGTGGCCTTGGCTAATTTCCTCACTCACACAACCCCATCCTAGTTTACATTTCCGTATCCATAAAATGATCACCTCAACTCCATTCTCATCTTGTGAAGCTGAAATGATAAATAAATAATGCTTGCTAAATACAGTTGATCTTCATTATTTGTAGATTCTGTATTTGCAAATTCACCCACTTGTTGAAATTTATTTGTATTTATTTATTTGTAATAAATTTGTAATACCCAGCTCACTGGACGTGTGCATGCATAGAGCTGTGACAAATTTAAGTTCTTCTATGCTCACATTCTCAGCAGAGGCTGAACAAGATGAAGCGTGCCTTCTTAAGAGTTTATGCTCTCATGCTCTAAACTAGTGTCTGTTTTACAGCCTATTTATTGCTACATTTTTTATATGTTTGTCGTTTTGTTGATGACTTCACTCTTTAAAATGCATCCCAAGTGTTGAGCTGAGATGCTCTGGTATTTCTGAGATCTATGCTGGGATATGCCTTATGGGGAAAATGTGTGTGTTAGACCAGCTTCACTTCAGGCATAAGTTATAGAGTTGTTGGCTATGACGTTAATATTAATGAATTAATAATATATATTAAGGTGTCTGTAATAATATATAATAAGGTTTCTTTAAGGAGAAACTCACATAAAACAAAGTTATGTATTGATTGGTTGATGAAGATGTGACCAGAGGCTCATAGGAATCTAACCCTGTATTTCCTTTAGGAGCCTTGGTTCAGTATTTGATAATTCAGTGCTCGCATTCATGGTGACTTTATATAATATAACCACAATGAGTAAAGAGAATTGATTGAATGTAATTCAGAGCCTGAATATGCTCACAAAATGCCAACAAAATAACTATAAGGAATAATAATCATCATTGCACATACTTTCCATCAATAAGTTAAGCTTTAGGGGAATTCACAGGAATTTTTAAGAAGAAATGGAGGATTTTTAACTTTAGTGGCTACTATGGCATCTCTCCATTAGCAGCAGCCAAACAAAAAACTGGCCTGAATCACTTGGAATTTCTTATTTGCATGACATTGATGTTGTCTTCCTGGAATTCCAATTCTAGACTCTAACAGAGTTAAGCAGAATGTTGGAAATATGAGGGCCAAAGTCAAGATATCTCCATTCATTGGCTTTATGAAATAATGATCCCAGTAGTCTGAGACTTGATGATGTATTAAACACTTTTAACTGTCCTGGGGTCACGGATATATTAAAGCTCTTTACCTGATATATAATTGATTTTGTCAGAATTGATGAGTTTATCTGGTATAGTCTCCCTTGCCAGTGGAATAAAGACCTGGAAGCATAACAGGTTCAGGCTTAATTGATTTTGTGCAGCTGAGCTGGGTACTTAATAAAGGACATGGAAGTCGGCATCATGAAGTTTCTCAAAGAAACTCTTCCAACTCAATTGATTTAGAACATGATGAAAAGTCCTTTGTACAGTAATCCAGGAGCTGCTGTATGCTAATGACTGCGCTCTTGAAGCTCAGGGGTGAGAAGATGTGGAAATAATCACCTAGCCTTCTGCAGACTCTGCATAGTGACCGGGTTAATCAGCCTGAGAGAGATGGATTAGGTCATAGCCTCCACCAAGGAAATCCAGAGTCCAGCCAAAGACTTCCAATGACGGTACAGAAGAGAGATGCCAGTGAATGTGGCTGTGAAGACTTCACATAACTCTATGGCTGTCTAGCTTCCAGCCCTAGGGAATCAGATGGAATGGGCTCCTACATCCTTGGGGAGGTTGTCAGCCAGAAAGTACTATTAATATGATCATAGCTTCTAGCTTGGGAATGCAGGCTCTTCAGAGCTCCACTGGTGTTCAGATTTCTTTTTGTTTAGCTGTGATGTTTTTCTTTAAAAAATTTATTTTACATTGGAGAAGAGTTGATTTATACAGCTCCCCCAGTGATTCAATGGTAAAGAATCCACCTGCAATGCAGGAGCTGCAAGAGATGTGGGTTCAACTCCTGAGTAGGGAAGATCCCCTGGAGAAGGGCATGGCAACACACTCCAGTATTCCTGCCTGGGAAATCCCATGGACAGAGGAGCATGGAGCTATAGTCCATGGGGTTGCCAAGAATTGGATATGACTGAGCAACTAAATACATACACACACACATACATACACACACACACACACACACACACACACACACTTCTATTCTTTTTCAGATTCCTTTCCCATGTAAGTTATTACAGAGTATTGAGTAGAGTTTCCTGTGCTATACTATAGGTCCTTATTGATTATCTCTTTTATATATAGTAGTGTGTATATGTTAATCTCAATCAGATTTTTAAATGTTATGAAACTGGACTTAATGCAGTGGAAGATGTCACAAAATTCATAAACATCACCTAGGGCTCATATTAGAGGTCTGCCAGAATTAGCAAAATGCTCTTAGCAAGGGGTGCAAAAGGTTTAAAGAAGAATGGAGACCCCTGTACTATACAGAGTTCAGTGGGCTGGTATCCATGCCCACATAGGAATCACTGCTATGCGCTGTTTCTCCAAGGGATGCAGATGAATTTGCCAGGCTCTCAGGTCGCCAATCCAAGTTCTCAGGCTACACTAGACCCCAAAGCAAGTTCAGCCAAAGAAGACCATAGAGGTGTTACATAATTTCATACAGAAGTATGGGCATGTCTCATTCATTTCTTTTTCTCCCCAGTGCAGGGCACCAGGTAGTAGTCAAGAATTACCAGCTCTGAAGTCACACGGCTCTGATTTTATGGTTTATTAGCTAAGAGACCTTTAGCACTTTACTAAATCTCCCCTGTGCCCTCATTATCTATATCAACAACCTTTTATGACTGCTGCCCAGACCTGATGTGATTCTGGAAGGAAAGTTACAGTGCCTGGCACATGTTGGGTTCTTAATAAACATCAGTTTTTGCCTTTTTGTTTCAAGAAGTTGCTCAAACAATGATACCTGAATTGGCTTGGTCTTGTTTTGCTTCTCTACTTTGAAAGTTGGCTTCAAGGTTCTGATGTGCTTCTGTTTCTGAGGTCTGGCTTATATTTTACACCTTGGAGGTGATTTAATCATCCTGGCCTTGTTTTACATGACTTGGCTCTGGTTTGTTTCCCAGATCACATATGCTTTGACACTTACAATAGCTTGCAGGCCTCTGCCCTAGTTCTTGGCATATTCCCAAATATGAAAAGCAGAATTTCTTAGATCTGCTCATTCATCTACTTTCCCTAAGATGGAGCATGTATGAATGCCTTCAAACACCCCACTTCAAGCCATGACTCATGTAATAAGGTAGGGTTGGGCTTTCTTCATAATTTTCTAGAAGGCACTACTGAGACATTTTCCCTGACCAAATTTCATCTCTTTCTCTGGTTAATTAATAATTAAAAGGTTTTCTAATATTCCACCATGGTTCACTGTACAGTAGGCTCTCTGAGAAAACTAACCTTACCTGTTTTGAAGGCAGGGTAATTACAACCTTATTTTTGAACCACTAGTAAGATAGTCCCTTGGAGAAGGCAATGGCAACCCACTCAGTACTCTTGCCTGGAAAATCCCATCGACGGGGGAGCCTGGTAGGCTGGAGTCCATGGGGTCGCACAGAGTTGGACACAACTGAAGCGACTTAGCAGCAGCAGTAAGATAGTCCATCAAGTGAAAACACATGTTCTTACTTTTATTCAGATTCTTTTATGAGAAAAATTGCTTCTTAGTAAAAAGAGTTCTCAGATAAACTTCTTATGCTTAGTTTAACCTGAAAAAGTTTTCTTTAAAGATTGTTAAAATAAAGTCTCTGGTTTACTAGTGATTTTTGTTACATTTTGTACAGTAAGTACTAAAAGATAGAGTTATCTCATGTATAATGAATCATGTCTGTTAAGATAGAAGGTCAATGGTCCTACCATATTTAACTGGAAATAGAAATCCAGATCACAAAGACTGTGTAGGGAGCTGGTGAATGATTCAGACAAGGACTTCCTCTCTTGGTGTCTCATATTCTATTCACTAAGTCATGTTCTATCACCCATATTTTTTAAAAATTGGGGTATAATTGCTTTATAGTGTTGTACAATAAAGTGACTCAGCTATTGGTATATGTATATCTTCTCCATCTTGGACTTCCCTCCCACCACTAAGCCCATTCCACCCCTCTGCGGGCCATCACAGAGCACTGAGCTGAGATCCTTGTGCTATACAGCAGCTTCCCACTAGCTACCTATTTTACACATGGTAGAATTAGTCAGTGTTTCTCTTCCAGTCCATTTCAATTCCATATAAGGCCCAGGTTCACCTAAAGAGCCATTTGCATATTTATAGATTATTTTTTCTTAACCATGAAGAAAACATATTTGAATGTGACCCACTTTCCATGAACTCTTGTGATGGTGTCTCCCAGGAACACAATACCAGGAAGCTTAGGCCGGTGTTTCATTCCCCTGGTGCACGTTCATCTTGGCTGCGGGCTTTCTGCCCCTCCCCTTGCAGTGGTGACTCCATTTCACCTGTCCACCGGTCACTCCATCACCTGTCCTAGCCCTCGAAAGAGAGCCAGAAGATAAGCGCTTCACAAATGCTGCTGGCGGCATGGCAGTCTGAGCATCTTTATTTACTTCTCTTTCCTGAAGCTTTTTCACTAAAAATGTGAATAAGTGGCTAGATTAAATGGATAAAGTATTCTTAAAAAAATTATGGAAGCAGAAACCATTCTAGTTGAATCTCTAACCTACAAACAAAAACCAAAAGCAAGAAGAAAAAAAGTAAATGTTCAGTACATTCATAGAAGAAAAAGAGGATTATTATCACCAATAACTTACTAAGGAAAAATTTTATCTGTGTTTAAGTACATAAACAGTTAAAGAAACAGAGAACAAGATATACAGTTGAAAGGGCATTGGATTTTCAGACATTTGCTAAGAACTTCACTCAGTTCAACAATATATTAGCAGTGAGAACAATGCATTGTCTATAGGCTGCTGGTCTCACTACTGTATGCAATGACTATAATCGCCCCTGCCTTCTTCACAGTCTTGTAAAGATAAATGTGATAATATTTGTGAAAAGTGTTTGAATTGCTTGAAAAGCATAAGGTCATAAAATGTAAAATACTATTCTTGGTAGAAGGCCCTTATTATAAACAAGACCATTGTAGATAGCATCCTAACTCATCTCCTGGCTTCTGGGTGTATATCCTGTTCTATTCAACATGAACCTCCATGCTAGTTTAGTCATCTAAACATATCATTTTCCTATTCAAAAGCAAACCCGAACTCCCCTTACTCCCAGAAATCCAAACAAACAAAAACTCTAAAATTGTACCATCGCTTATCAGATAAAGTATAAATCCATCATATAGTTTATCCTTGACATTAACTCTCACTTCACTTGCAGCCAAACCATTCTCCTCACTGTCTCATGATGCCCTGAAACTTCTAGCTTCTATGCCCAATACTGTGCTACCCATCCTCCAAGGCTGAGCTTCAACATAAGCACAGCATCTTCTGGTGACTCAGCACAGTACAAAAAGCACTATACACAAGTTCTGCCACTTCTTCCACTACCAAATCAGCTTTATAATCTTGGGCAAGTCAATCAAACTCTCTGGACGTCAACTTTATTAACTTAAGCAGGGATAATAACACTTCCAAGGCCTGGATAAGAGGATTTCAATTCCCTTTCAAATCATGACATTTAAAACCAACCAACCCTTATATCCACCTGCAATGAAGGAGACCTTGGTTTGATTCCTGGGTCGGGAAGATCCACGGAGAAGGGATAGCCTACCCACTCCAGTATACTTGGACTTCTCTGATGGCTTAGCTGGTAAAGAATCCGCCTGCAGTGCAGGATACCCAGGTTCAATCCCTGGGTTGGGAAAATCCCCTGAAGAAGGGAAAGGCTACCCAACTCCAGTATTCTGGCCTGGAGAATTCCAGAATAGTCCATGGGTCACAATGAGTCGGACACGACTGAGCAACTTTCACTTTCACTTCACAACTTTATACGTTGTTGAGAGAAGCTCTGAGAGTATTTAGTTTCTTCATCGCAAACAGTCTTTGATATAAAATACTTTAACTCATATTTGAATTCATTTGCACATAACTGAGTTTGATAATTTGCTCATCTGAGGGTATGAATTCATATTGTTACAGATAATGGACCATATGAATATCAATTGATTTATATCATGAATCATGCCTAAGTAAAACTATTCATATGTCAATTTCCTCCTTTCTCAATTTATAATATACACATAAAATACACATGATATAATTTTTATTCCCAGGTGGCCTTAGTGGTAAAGAACCTGCCTGCCAATGCAGGAGATGCAGAAAACCTGGATTTGACCCCTAGGTCAAGAAGATCCTCTGCAGGAGGACATGGCAACCCACTCCAGTATTCTTGCCTGGAGAATTCAATGGACAGAGGAGCCTGGCAAGCTACAGTCCATGGGGTCACAAAGAGTCAGACATGACTGAAGTGACTTAACACACACACACACAGAAAATATATATGGTATAATTTTTATATAGTATATATCACTCCAGTACTCTTGCCTGGAAAATCCCATGGACGGAGAAGTCTGGTGGGCTGCAGTTCATGGAGTCATGAAGAGTCGGACACAACTGAGCGACTTCACTTTCACTTCTCACTTTCATGCATTAAAGAAGGAACTGGCAACCCACTCCAGTGTTCTTGCCTGGAGAATCCCAAGGATGGGGGAGCCTGGTGAGCTGCCGTCCATGGGGTCTCACAGAGTCAGACATGACTGAAGCGACTTAGCAGCAGCAGCAGCAGCAGCAGCATACACTACTTTATTATGTAGAAAAGTGAATTTTCTGTGTAGTATGGGAGAAGCCCACAGAGAAATAATTCTGACTCAGCAGGTTTTCTCATTATGACTCAAGACTTAGCCTTGGATAAAAAATTTCTAAAAGAACAGGTGGCAGCAATGGAGAACGGTTTCTCTGGATTTATGTACAGTTAATAAAAATGTTCACAGAACATTTCAGAAAGTTGTATGACTATTTTTCATTAATAACGGTAACTAAACATTGACATAAAGTAATTTCTTTCAGAAGCACACTTTATAAACCTTAGCTTCTTGGGAGATGAGAGAACTACAACCATGCACACTAATATGGGGCTTGAGTCATTAGTGATGAATGGGAAAGCCATTTTCACTTGCATCAAATGTTCACTAATCCCAAAACTTCTCGTTTTGATAACTGATGAGCATTATACAGGCCTTTGCAGTGTTTATCATTAAGTCAGTGGATAGAGAAAAGATTAATAGAAAGGCATTTATATCTAAGTACTGTGTTTCATCAGAAAAGTAAGAAGAGAGCTACGTATTAAAGCTTCCTGTCCAGCTGGGGAATTCTGGCTTTTTTGGTAAAGCTGTCCACATACATGTTTATTAATAACAGCCATCTATTCATTTTAATGATATATAAAACCTAAACCTGTTCACTTGGACTAGGATTTGAGTCAAAATCATAACTGTTTATTGTCAATCAGAAAACTAGATTCTAAATGGACTCACTCTTTTCGACACTTTTTCAATGTCTATCAAGTGCCAGGCATTCTTCTTGTCCCTAGGGTTATTAAAAATGTTGAAAATGAAGTGCCTGATCTCATGAAACTTGTATTTTTATGGGAACAGGGTGGACAGTAAAGAAATAAAATAACAAATAGCTAACATATAGCCAAGTAGAGGTAAGTGCTATAAAGAAAATCTTGAGCAGAATAAGGGTGCAGCGTGATGGAAGGGCTATTTTAGGTGGAGTGGTTAGACATGTTCTTCTCTGCAGATGGTTTTCCAGCAAAGGCTGAGATGAAAATGTCTGAGAGGTCATGGGTCACTTCATGAATCAGATACACCATGGTGAACCCCCTATACATTCTACACTGGGACGGATTCTAGAAGAAATGTAAGGTCCAGTAAATAGAGAACCTCTAATTTGGCTACAGAGACTGGCTTAGCAAACACAGAAATTAGAGAATAAGTGATGATGGATTGTATGTTACTGACTCTGTGTACAGAATGGTTCCAGAGGTGGAAGGTGGTGACATCTGTTGAGTATCTGGGGACAGTTTCATGGAGGATACACACCTTCAACTTCTGAAGATAAAAGGAATCTGGAAAAATGGAGGATGAAAGAACACAATTCATGAGGAACAGCAAGGGCAGAATGGGAAGCACCGCGAAGGCTGGACGAAGGGCAAAGAGGAGAGTTTACTGAGCATCGACTGTGCACCAGGTCCCATGGAAGACAGCTGATGCAGGTGCTTTCCTTGAATCTTTTTACATTAGGTGAGTGGTCATCATGGGAGGAGCTGGTTAAATTTAGGGAGGATAAGGTCTTTCCCAAGGCCATACTTGTTTTAAAGGAGAGTCACAGAGAGAGTGAGAAAACTGCTTGACTTGTATGCTTCAGAGAATGGAAGGATATTCAGTTGGATAGACTGGGTGAGTTCAGAGAGGGTCTGAAAGTTATCTGTGGGGCAGAGTATCTAGAGCTTGAAGACAGGGAAACCAGCTAACAGGAAGGGCCAAGCCTGACTTTGAGTAGAGGCAGCTGGAAGATTGAAGGCAAAAGGAGAAGGGGGCGGCAGAGGATGAGATGATTAGAAAGCATCACTGACTCAATGGACAGGAATTTGAGCAAACTCCAGGAGACAGTGGAGGACAGAGGAGCCTGGCATGCCGCAATCCATGAGGCCACAAAAAATCAGACATGAATTAGCGACTGAACAACAAAAACAAGTGGAGTACTCTTGCCTGGAAAATCCCACGGGCGGAGGAGGCTTCAGTCCATGGGGTCGCTGAGGGTCGGACACAACTGAACGCTTTCACTTTCACTTTTCACTTTCATGCTTTGGAGAAGGAAATGGCAACCCACTCCAGTGCCCTTACCTGGGGAATCCCAGGGACGGGGAAGCCTGGTGGGCTGCCGTCTATGGGGTTGCACAGAGTCGAACGCAACTGGGGTGACTTAGCAGCAGCAGGGGAATAATGTGAATTGGAAGACACAGAGACATGGTTACAGGAGAATAAGGAGATGCAATCTCAATCATTTTGTAAGAGAAGAAAAGAAAAGAATGTAGACATATAGAACTGGGATATTAGGAGGGAGATTCCAATGGTAGATAAGGTCAGCTCAGTGTAATTGCAAAACTATAGGTTCCACATGTGCGTATGAACAGGTTACTTAGTAACCATATTTATTGTATGGTGCCTGGACTTAACTAGACACTTAAAAACACAGTTGGTCTTCGCAAACTGAGTCATTCTCTTGAACCAGTATTTCTTTCCAGGCCTTTTGGCTTCTTTTTCTCCAACTACAAGTATAGTGCTTTTCTGACCTCTCCTGCTCTGTTCCTCATTAAACCTTCCTTCTCCTGTGTCACATTCTTATAATTCTAGGTGTTAGTAGTTCAGTGCATTCTCTCACCAATTTAACATACCCATTGTTACAAATATCATCTGAGTTTAAAGAGAGACATACGCTATGGGAATTTCAGTTTGTATGACAAACTACTGAGAGAATAATTGAAAGAAAATATGCTTTTTGAGCTTCAGGGAATCGCTTCCACCAATTTGGAAAAATAAATAAATTAATCAGGATCACTTTCAGCTAACTATTATTATTGGTACTACAAATATATTTGGATAAACACAATAAACCAGTCAGAAATACACTGAATAGATGACTAATACAAATATTTAAAAGTCAGAGATATTTCTTGAATCTCTTAATGAATTAATCACCTAAGAGTTAGTCAACATTAGTAACAATGTGCTAAGTCGCTTGAGTCATGTCCAACTCTCTGCGATGCTATGGACTGTAGCCCACTAGGTTCCTCTGTCCATGGGATTCTCCAGGCAAGCATACTGGAATGGGTTGCAATGCCCTCCTCCAGGATTAGTAAAGTGATAATCCTGTTGCTCTGGACCAATGTGCCAAGAACCATCCTATATTTATACTCTTTCCATTAGAACTTGTGACCATTTAAAATATTCAATTAAACTGTTAACTCCTATGAACAAAGCCCATCAGAAAACTCTTGGAGAACATCCTCGGCAATGAGGAGCTAGAGAAAAATAAAGTGAAATGCTTTCCCTCAGAATGGGGAAATTTATTAAATTGGCTATCTTTTTCACTTTTATCATTGGACTTTACCTACTCTGTTTATCCCTGAATGGCTAATGTCTCTGAATGAATTCTCCACAGATTGATACATGGGAGTAGATTTCCTATGTTATTTACTGTTAGAACACAATTTTTTTTTCAAATATAATTGGAATTGCTTATCAGCTTTTTCTTCAAACTCCCAGCTCTTAAATCTGATTGAATAGATGGAGTCACAAAGGAAATGAATGTCTCCATCCGTCCAGGAACCGAGATTCACAGACACTAAATTTCCAGACACTAAGCCAGCCTGTCTTGTCTTAAAAAGCTTCAACTGAGATTTGGAGAAGTAGGTTCTTTTGAGATTAGATTCTGGGTTGATAAATTCAAACAACTGGTCTCTGATTTTTTCCTCTATGATAAATGAAATTTCATTTGGAGGCCTGTAAAATAATTGTACTATAATGTCACTGAAAGAGGGAAAGTACTAGAACAAATGGTATTTGTTATGGCATTTCCTATGATGCATTAGAATAATGAAAACATCGGGATATTGTGCCCTCTTAGTAGTCTGGATACCAAATGTGTTAATTGTTTATTTGGTTAGTGAACATTTGCTGCGGTACTCCTGTGTGCCAGGCAATATGATATGACCTAGGGAAGTGAAGGTGAGTGGAATCTGACCCTATTACCCAGGAAGATAAAAAATCTAGTGCAGGAAACAGACAGATAAATAAATAATTACACAACAATGTGCGGAGTAGTAATGGAGACCCATTATGGGATGCTTATGGAACCTGGTGAAAGCAGTGTCTGTGTTATTTACAAATTTTAAAAATGTGTAACATCAGGAGTAATCCAGGTGCACACATATGTACAGCTGCAGCATACACACCTGAAATATTCTATTAGTTAGAAACATTAGAGTGTAAAGTCGCTCACAGAAACATTTTTGCATTTAGTTCACCATGGGTGAAATAACCGTCCTTAATAAACTCCAATACGTCATCTGCAGAGATTTCAATGACTCTACAAACATTTACAGGCATGAAAATACTTCCAGTGTGGATCTGTTTCTAGTGCTAAATAACAGCATTTCCCTGTCTTTGCATTTATCTCATACTTTTACACTGCCTTGTTAGAAATCTCTGAAATACCACTATATCTACAATGGAAATGGAGAGAAAGAAGGAAGTACAGAATTTAATTGGCAGTTCTAGCCCATGCAATCTTAGTGCAGAATGTTCCAGGGAAAATTTTATGTGTATAAAAAATATACTTACCATGCTAGAGTTTGAAGACTCTAATCATGTTTTTAGGTTTCCTGTATTATTATATTCATAAAGTGGTTATGGCTTCACACACCATTAATATAGACGATGCTCTATAGCTACTATTACATGATGAATGCAAAGATCTTTTTTCCACGTTCAATAATTTAAGGATATATACACATCTGTAAGCATATGAGCATATAAAGAATTTTAAGATCCAGAAGTAAAACTGTCTGGTAGGCCAGCCCCTTTATTTGTTGCCCAGGCTTTAAATTTTATATAACTACCTCGATTCTGAAAAGAGGTTAAACTTTCCATTTTCTCTCAAGTTCATTCATTGTACCACATTTATATGTTATATTGGATGCATTGTGATATAATCAACTTTTAACCAAAAAAGCATACACACATTACGGTGAGATAAATGCTTTTTGTTTTACATTATGTAGGTCATCTTCCTATGCAAGGTGAAAATATAATCATTTGCTGGCTTAACTTCAAAGACAGCTCTACTGATTTACTTCCAAAAGTCAGAGTCAAAATATTAAGTAGACATCTGGTGTTGATGTGCTGAAAGCCTAGGGAAGTTTGGGCAACTGTCTTCTATATCTCCATCTTCAGCACTGGGCATCAAAAGAACAACTATTGCTGACCTTTCTATCTGCAGCCAAGGGTATGTAAAACCTACTTATTATCGTAGGGGTATCAAATTCAATAAATATAATGTCAAGTACAGGCAGTCAGAAGGGATGGGATTTATGAGCAAAAGGAGTTCAAGCAGTTTAAATCCAATGTGATTTTTGAAATCTGTTGAAAATCACTTCTAAACCTTCATTGTAATGTTTAAAACATAACTTCATTAATACTGCATCTGATTCTGAAAATACTCTTGGCACAGGAGAACAAGACATCCTTATCTGCCCACATTTTAAAAAGTAGGATTTTGCTGAGATATTGAATATGAGCTATTTAATCTGTATTTTCACATGATGATTGCTACCCTGGAAGAAAATACATGAAGCCTATTGAGGATGTCTGTCAAATAAAGTATGACATTTTTATGCTACCTGTACCCTCTGGATGGAAGAAATTTGCACTACTGGGAAAATATGCAAACCACTAATGTATGGTTCTCTAATACGCACTGATTTCCAAAACACCCCTGCTGCTGCTGCTGCTGCTGCTGCTGCTGCTGCTGCTGCTAAGTCGCTTTGCTCATGTCCGACTCTTGTGCGACACCATAGACGGCAGCCCACCAGGCTCCCCCGTCCATGGGATTCTCCAGGCAAGAACACTGGAGTGGAGTTCCATTGCCTTCTCCGCCAAAACACCCCAAATGCCACCAAATCCACAGATTTTGCTGAAATTCTAATATATAGCTTCACCTTCATTTTTAAATGACAACATCATTGTATTTATTCTTACAAATAGCATGATTTCCCAGGTGGCAAAGAGATGAGAGCTGGTGCATTTTGGATGGTTACTGGGGCTTATTTTCATATGTCATTACTGATAAGTCATAGATTTCCTCTCGAACATTGAACAAATCTCTAGCGAGAAAATCAAGATTATGTAAAGACCTATTCTGGAGGGTCCTGGCTTCTTTTAGTGACTCAGGAGAGAAAGCCCACAGCATGGATGCATAGAAGCACCTGTTTCTTAGACCCATGTAATAGATCATGTAATGGGCAGAGTTTCCATGTGATCTGAACATGGCATTATTCTGTAGCCCGAAGACCAGGTTAGGAAAGATCTCTTCCTACTGCCAAAAAAGGGCCTGATGAAGTGAATGAAGAGTGATGATGTCAAAGAAAAAATTATTTATTCTTAAGCCCAGGAATATTCCTCATGCTAAATACAGACAGATGAAAATCTAACCAGCCATTCCTTAAAAAAAAAAAAAGTTTTATAGAGAATGTCTCTGAGCGGAATGCATACAACCACATTCTTGTTGGAATTATGGTAGCTCCATCTTTGTGCTGAGCTCCCTCACAGCAAAATTTTGAAAGTATTTTAAGTAGATTGTGAGATGGGATCAGAAGAATGATTTTTTTTTTAAAGAAGCTTATGTAAAGAGCCTCGCACATTTCATGAGTGTATTGCTTTCATCTGTGAATCCTTTAGGAGAGAGTGATGAGGACAGTATTCCTGGATGGGAATCAAACAACTACTTTGGTTCAAAGACATTACTAAACTCCTTATTTTAGCGCGGGGCTGGCATTCATGTTTATGGCCATTCAGAGTGAAGTCCAGGAGGAAGAGGGCTGTCTGGAGAGCTCATGTGTGAGTTGGAAAATAATTAGGTGTAGACATGACTCTCTTCCTTTCTGCAACATACAGCTCTTCTTTTTCTTAGACCCACAATTTCCTGACGGGGGCCCAGCGTTTTTTAACGCCAGGTCTTTGCACACTTCCTTCTCTTGCACGTGTTCCACTCTCCTCACCTCACTGACCCCTCATCTCACTCACAAGTATTGTCCTTCTGGTTTTAGTCAGCTGCCACCCTCCCCAAGAGGCTGGGCATCACTTGTCCGGTCCAGCTTAAGTTAGCATCCTATGGATCCCAATGCATACTACATAAACTTCACATCCCCTTTTAATTGCTGTTTGTCCATTTGTCTCTTCCCTTGAGACTGCAGACATCTTCAGATTTGGAGCTGGTGTTTCTGCAGTATTTATGTTGCTTCTCTGGTGCCTAGCAGAGTGCAAGTTAATACATGAGGGGCTTTCTCAAGCCATCCGTGGGAAGGTAGGAAAAATATTTAAGCAAGACATGCTATGTTTTAAGAAATTCCTATTACTTTATTGAGCCTTTTGATGGCTAAGTCAAAGATCTCTCTTGGCAAATGTCACACTGCACTTGCAAATAGGTCAGTTAATTTCAAATATCTTTTGATATTGATTGCTAGCATAATTCCACAGTGATAAGAGAACAGACTCTGTATGATTTCAATATGTTTAGATCATGAAATTTTTGCACCTTGTTTTATGTCCTTGGATATGTTCTAGTATCTCCTAGTTTACAGTCTATGAGAACTTGAACAGAATTTGTATCCTACAGTCATGTGAAAATTGCATAAATCTTAATTACGTTGAATTGGCTCATAGTGCTTTTGCAAGTCTAGTATATCCTTCAACTCCTCTGTAGATTCATTATATTAATTTTTGAGAGTTTGATATTGAAACTCCAACTAAAAATCTTTGTAAAAGATTTTAAAAAACATTTTGTAATGGTAAAATACAGTGGAACGATATGTAGCTGTGTTCTATATTTTCCAAGTTTTCTATAAATGTGTTATCATACTTTCATAATTTCAAAAAGAAAGAAAGAAATCTATGTTTTGATTTTTAGTCTCCAATAAGTACTTATTTTAGGATAATTATGTGTAAGTAATATGTAAAATGCTAAAAATAAACACATGTAAATCATCAGTAGAACAATTAGATAACTTTAAATAAAACTCAAGTCCATGGCCCCATCTCTGTTTTTAGGTTCTATTATATCTATTACTTTATTTGTACAAGGTCTCAGAGGAAAAATTTGCTAAAGAGCATGATCAAAGTAAATATATTTTAAAGGGGAAAATAAGTGGAAGAAAACGACATTCATCATGCTTGACATCAAACAAATGCTTACTGTGCACAAATATCTGCAAAAGTCACTTAGCAAAGTTCATCTTCATGAAAATCCAAACCCTATGATTCTCTCAAGGTCATTAGACTTTTGAATGTCCTACAACCCACGGATTTTTGGCCCAAATCAAAATGTTGATAACTATGATTATCTTCTTAATTTTTATGTACAGTGGTTGTACAATATAATGGGCTCACATATACTTCATTGCATTTTCTCTTAAGACAAAGAGAGTTACGGAAACACCCTGAACCAGAAACCCTCTGAAATTTGGACTTTCCTGAAGATTTAGATGAAAGAAAATCACCATTACTGTTTGCGGATGTATGAATTTATATTCCAGGCCTTGGGACTTCTTTATCACCTCTGTTGGAGTTCCAGATAAAACCAGAGAGAAAGCCTCCTGACTGTCAGAGCAATTTGTAATTGAGCTCGGCACTGAATAATTTCCTTTAAGCCAGGCAAACTTACAAAAAGAACAAAGGGCATGTGGAAGTCAGACACGAAGCTTCCCAAAACACGAAGCCAGATAGATTTTCAATAATTTAAAAGGCCAATTTGAATAAAATCTTCTAATAGTTAAATCTTCTGATTGTTCATTATAATCTTTAATCAAATCATAAGTCATCCTAAAAGGGATAGTAACATACACCACATGCTTTTTGAAGTTATAAATGTATAATTTTTAGTTAATTAAAAAAAAAAAAAAACTTCTACATGGAAGACTATTCATCATTGGAATTTCAAACCTGAGTTAACCAATATGCTTAGGTGCATAAGAACAAAGATGGAAAATAATGAATCATCAAATGCTAGAGATGGAGAAAAGACAGATTGCCTTTTAAGGTCAAGGTGGCACATGCCAGGCTTGTGTGCAGGGGTGAACCCTTCCCTTCATTTCTTTCCTAGTACAGAGTCATCAATCAATCAGAGTGCTCATTTATATTGAGCCCAGAAGTGGCCTGAGGATCCTCCTCAAGATAGAATTTCAGTCAGTCACAGCCATTCTTGCGGATCAATAAAACCAAACACCATCCTTGATTTTGGATTTCCTTTGTACTCCCATTGGCATAATTGTTCAATAATGCCTGAACAGGGTTCATTGTTGAAAGTAACTAGAGGTCATCTGGTTCAAACAACGGTTGCAGCATCACCCAGAAAAGGTGTAAGCTGTGTTCCAGTAAAGGTGTAAGATCTGTTTGAAACTTTCAGAGGCTGAGCCCCTGCCTCAGGAGTACACCCATCCTTTTCAGACAGTACCAGTTCCTAGAAAGTTTAGAAATTTGCTTGTTATGTTACTTCAAAATATGCCTTCTGTAATGTCCAGACAGAGTAAGCCTAATTCCATTGTAAAAAATAGACTTTCAACATTCAACAGAGGCATCTCATTATTTTTCCTTTTAGGTGTCTCTTTGCTAAAAATATATTTAGATGCTTCAACAGCACCTCATGTGGAAGAGTTACCAGGTTCTTTACCAGCTAAAAGGACAATTATTCTTTATACTTATTAGTTATAATTAATATTTTAATTATCATACTCTTCACCTGGTAAAACTGATTTTTAAGCATCAAAAAAGAAGACAAAGGGTATAATCTGTACTATATGAGTTCTTTGTATCTGCAGATACTAGATGTTTTTAAAATAATGAGATCTCATTTAATTTTTCTTATCAATGTACATCTTTTTAAAATGATTCACAAAGCATCTATCTTTGAGGAACACACAAATATATATTTTCCGTCCATTAAACAACACAGGGGTGTGTCTGAGGTAAAATTAGACAATTTTTGTCTTCTCCATGAACCTGTATCCAAATTTAATCCCTATTTTTGCTAAGGCAGGAACACCAAAGGATTGCGTGTGTTCTATTTCCATGCTTCTGACCATTGAGGTAGCACTGATTCACATCTACAGTCGCCAGTAGGCAAACACACTTTCAACTCACTTTCTTCAGCCACAGACAGATTATCTGCTTCATTTAAAATAATTACCCAGGGCTTGCCTGGTGGTCCAGTGGTTAAGAATCCACCTGCTGGGGACAAAGGTTTGATCCCTGGTCCAGGAAGATCCTACAGGCCATGGGGCAACCAGGCCCATGTGCCACAACTGCTGAAGCCCGTGCACTCTGGCGTCTGTGCTCTGCAACAAGAGAAGCCGCCACACTGAGAGGCCTGCACGCTGCAACTGGAGAAAGCCCATGAGCAGCAAAGAAGACCCAGTGCAATAAACAAGAAAGGTTACCCGACTGTACAGATAATCGATATAAACATAGGATGCGTGCACGCTCAGTGGCTCAGTGGTGTCTGACTCTACAACCCTGTGGACTGTAGCCCACCAGGCTCCTCTGTCCATGGGATTCCCCAGACAATGGTACTGGACTGGGTTGCCATTTCCTACTCCAGGGATCTTCTTGATTCAGGAATAGCATCCATGTCTCCTCTGTCTCCTGCATTGCAGGTGGACTCTTTACCTGCTGACCCACTGGGGAAGTCCCAGAGACATAGTATATATAGATATAAACACAGATACAGATATTTTCATTTTATGATCCTTGTTAACACTTTTGGTAGCAGAATAAGGCACAGTAGAAGGAGAATCAGATGGGGAGGGGAAAACGTGGATTCCAGTGTTAGTTCTTTCATCTATCGTGGGCAGTGGTTTTTATATCTCTAGATCTCCTTTTCCTCAGTGGTAAAAGAAAATCTTAACCCCAAGTTGCACTCTCACCCAGTCCTTGATATTTTTGTCAAGTCTTAATAACTTAGGAATTTGAACAGGAGGTATTTTTTCAATTAAGAATTCATCAGTTATATAGTGTATTCCTTACTAGTTAACAGTGACAATCTGGTAGCCTAAACCTACCATCTAACAGTGGTTTTGCCTTAATTTACATTATGGTTGAAAATATTTTGAAAGTGAAAAAATACAATGGAATTAATGTTTCAATGATCATTAAAACCTGCCCCAAAACATATTCACTGACGATGTGAAACCTATCCAGTAATCCATGCAAGGATGACAGCTGGACTGACTAAAAGGCATGACTAAAAGGCATAAAAGTTCCAGGTAGCTTTTCCAAAATGGGAATTAATATTTAAATCCAGATATTCAGATTTCATACTCATAAAGTATAAGTGGTCAGTAGTTAAACAAAACTGTGAGTCCTTTGTAGGAAGGGGCTTGTCATATTCACTTCTGGTTTCTCAGAGCCTACAGGGCCAGCCACAAGGTAGACATTCAAAAAATCTTTATGAGTGAATTTTGAGACTTGACTATATGTACTTCAGGCTTCTTCACTGGGTCTCACAATCTCCTTACAACCTAAGAAACAGTTCACTGTGGACAAAACTGCCTGGAGATTGAGTTCCACTTAAGATTGTCCCTTTTATTAGAAGTTGAATGCTAAATGTATTCAGCCCAAAATGATTGCTTGCTGCTGCTGCTGCTGTGTCACCTGTTGTGTCCGACTCTGTGCGACCCCGAGACGGCAGCCCACCAGGCTTCCCTGTCCCTGGGATTCTCCAGGCAAGAACACTGGAGTGGGTTACCATTTCCTTCTCCAGTGCATGAAAGTGAAAAGTGAAAGTGAAGTCACTCAGTCATGTCTGACTCTTAGTGATGCCATGGACTGCAGCCCACCAGGCTCCTCTGTCTGTGGGGTTTTCCACGCAAGAGTACTGGAGTGGGGTGCCATTGCCTTCTCCCAAATGACTGCTTAGTAGCACCTAAACTTATGTACTGGGGGAAAAAAGAGCATCTATTCTATTGCTGTATTAATTTTTCTTATCTAAAGAAATAACAGAACATTGAAAAAGTATATCCAAAGTTATATATTTACAATTGAGAAAGTAGAAAAATCATGGAGATTACTTCTGACATTCTTCTTTCTAGTAAATACAATGAACCAACATTAAGGAACATAGCAATAAACATTTATGTACCTATGAACAGCATGGGGTGAATAATTGGATAATAAGGTTGTACAAATCCAATTAAAAAATATAATTACAAGATTAGACCATGAATATCTGCAATGGGTATAATAATATATCTTGATTTTACTCAAGTTATTTGATATAGTGTCTCATAAAATTTTATTCACAAAATTAACTTATATTGTCTATTCTAATTCACTGAACACCATCCGAAAAACCAGACTCTATCATTATGCTTCTCTGCTTTAAAAAGAAATCTGATAAATATCTCTAGCATTCACCATTGTTTAACCCTTTGCTGACTCATCAAAATGTAAATGATATTGTAGTGAGTAATTCAGGTTATCTGGGAAGATCAAAGAATGCTGAGTCTAATTCATTCTCATTTTTAACAGTGCCCATCTTACAGTGGACATCCAATAGATACTGAATGGATGAAGAGGATTTCAGAGATGCTACACATCAGTACCTCGACTGTACAGAGTCAGATGGTGGCATGTAACAAGGTTAGGGCATTTGTTTGAGGCCACAAGCTAGGTAAGCATTATTAGGCCAGGACCAGAACTTGAGTCAACAGAAGCACTAACTTTTTTATGTGGTCACAGTTCAGGGGTTCTAACTCTAACATGGCTTTCCAGGAGGTGCTGGTGGTAAGGAACCCTGCCTACCAATGCAGGAGATGTAAGAGATAGGGGTTTGATCCCTGGAAGAAACCCTGGAGAAGGGCATGGCAACCCACTCCAGAATTCTTGCCTAGAGAATCCCATGGACAGAGGAGCCTGGTAAGTTATAGTTCATAAGTTCGCACACAGTGGGGCCCAACTGAAGTGACTTAGAAAAGCAAAAACAGCTCCAATATATGTGAATGTCCAGAAATTCACAGAGCAGTCTCAGAAAGTTTAAGAGAATAGCAAAATTACAACACTGTTCAACACTGTCAGTTGCAGGAAACACAACTGTGCATAATTTCTGTCAAGCATTATAATGCCAGTTGGGTTATTCACACCTAACTTAAGAAAAGCAGGCAAGACTTCCCATCAAACCATCAAATTTCATAAATGATTGCTTTGGTCAGTTAACCCTGACTCTGGATTTCATCTCACGGTTCGACAGCATGCCCTCACCAGAAATGAAGTGCTGAGAAGCTAGGGTTCATCTTTTCCTTCATTTCTCTCTGACCAAATAGCTTAGACTCATCACACTGCTTTGGTTTCTTTACTATAAAAGTTGCCTTACATTTACTCCCTTACCATTGCAAATTGGCAGAGGACGGATTGCTGGGCAAACCACAGCATGCCTTTTTTCGTTTATCATCTTCAAAACAACGTGAGGATTCACTACTGAGGTGATGCATCACCTCCCCCCCCCCCCCAAATGGGCACAGAGATCAGAAGTTGCATATTTCTAAAGATCAGAATCTCATTTAATTCACACTTGCTAAGGTGTTCATAAAAATGCTCTTCGGCTCTTTTGTGAAGTTTCAGAACCATGCATAACTATCATGAGGTAAACGAGGAATAAACTATGTTTACTTGACTTGTAAAGATTCATTTAGGAACACACTTAGCAGAATGTGAGCATTTGAAAAGACATGAAGAATACTTGGGAAGTTTAAGTAGATAGTAAACAAATGATTGTACTGTCTATTCGACGTAGACAACCCCAACTCTGCAGCAGAGATTCAGGTAGGAGCAGGATAAGTCCTGCAAAGTAGATAGGAAATAAGGAAGATTTTAATTCCCTAGATTTGGGAGTTTTAACTTAGTGCTCAGTGTGGATTCTGAACAACACAAACAAAGATGTCAGCATCAGAAGATTCTGAGGAGGCAGGCAAGCTTTAAGAACTTTTGTTTAGTAGCTTGAGTGGGACTACCTTGGAAATTTATTTGCAGAGGGCAGTGTTAAGACGCTAAATGGACAACGTAGTTCAGTGATTCTTAGTGGGTCAACTGAGCTATGTGCCTTATTCAGTACAGATTCCTTTCTCAGTTGCTCAGTTGCATCTGACTCTTTGCAACCCCATGGACTATAGCCTGCCAGGCTCCTCGGTCCATGGAATTTTTCAGGCAAGAATACTGGAGTGGGTTGCCATTCTTTCCAGGGGATCCTCCTGATCCAGGGATTGAACCTGCATCTCTTACACTTCCTGCATTGGCAGGCAGATTCTTTACCACTAGCGCCACCTGGGAATCCCATATACTCCTTTCTCTACCCCAAATTCTGACACCTCTCTAGGGCACTCCAGGCCACATCCCTGTGGAGAGAGGGAGCCCATATCTCTGATGGGAAAATATTGCCTTTCTCAGGTGTATTAGGACAGAACGAGATGAAGTACCGAGAGAGGTAAATGAGGGGTTAAATGCAAAAAAAAAAAAAAGGCACTCTTTATTTCGATTGTTTTTCTCTAAAAGGCCAATCAATCAAGGTATGTTTTAGATAGATTAAACAAAATGTGAATATAATAACTAGTTTGAGCTTGGGAAACATTTTAGTGATAATTTAGCACAACCCTTTCATTTACTGGGCTTCTCCAGTGGCTCAGTGTTAAAAGAATCCACCTGCAATGAAGGAGACACAGGAGACTCAGGTTCAACCTCTGGATCAGGCAGGTCCCCTCGAGGAGGGCATGGCAACCCACACCAGTATTCTTGCCTGAAGAATCTCATGGACAGAGGAGCCTGGTGTGTTAGTCCATAGGGTCGCAAAGAGTCAGATGTGACTGAAGCGACAAGAGTACATAAAGGCACACACACACACACACGCATACACACACAGGCACACGCATACACACACAGGCACATACCTCATTTAACATCTGATTTAAAAGTGGTCCAGAGTAGCTGAATTATTTCACTGTGGGAACACAGTGGAGTCAAAGCAGAGACTCACACCAGGTCTCTTGACTGCCACCTGCATAGCTGTCCCTAGGTATCTGACTGGGATTCGTTCCAGGACCTATCTCAGACACAAAAATCCAAGAAAGCTTAAGACTTTTATATAAAATGGTGTAGTATTTGCATATAATCTAAGCACATCCTCCTGTATATTTAAAATCATCCCTAGATTACTTATAATATCTAATATAATGTAAATGCCACATAAATTATTATAAATTCCATGTAAATGTTATATAAATAGTTGCCAGCACAGGGCAAATACAAGTTTTGGAAGTTTACGGATTTTTTAAAAAATATTTTCCATCCAAGGTTGCTTGAACCATAGACCTGGAACCTGAAGAGGGGGAAGGTGACTATACTCCCAGGTGACTCATCCTCCACCAAGGGGCCCCCAGATGGAGGCATGGACTCTATGACATACTCAGTTAAAGGGCTCAGCTCTCCATAGGGCATGCTGTTAAGTCTAACTGTCACGAAAATGCTGCCAGCCAGGAGAACTTCAGGGAAATTGATGGAAGCATCTTTCTTTGAAAGAATTAGAGGCAAACTAGATAATGTATAAACAAACTGTGGATAAAATGGTGAAATGTGAAGTTTCTTTCATCTATATTTTGTAGAACTGTGGTTAATGACTCTAGAGAAAACAATTTTGAAGATGCTTCTCTTGGCTTATAGTACAATATAATGTGTTTTCCTGATGTGAGTATCAGTTCTCACAGCGTGAGAAGATGAGTCGGGAGGGGTCAGGATTTGAGAGGGATTAAGGCTATTTTTTCTGTTTCTATAGATGTTACCTCATGGATAACTCTAACTTTTAATAGAATCCTGTAAGAATAGTCTCTTGTATTAAAAAGCTTCCCTGGCGGCTCAGCTTGTAAAGAATCCTGCCTGCAATGCAGGAGGCCTAGGTTTGATCCCTGGGTTGGGAAGATCCCCTGGAGAACAGAATGGCTCCCATTCCAGTATTCTGGCCTGAGAATTCCATGGACTGTATAGTCCATGGGGTTGCAAAGAGTGGACACAACTGAGCGACTTTCACACTTCACAAGAAGAGTCAATATAAACAACAAGGAAGACGAGTACAGAGCAAAACCCAAACAAGGCAATGTGACCTGAGAATAATATCTCACAGTCAAATTTTGAAAAATTCCTACATCTGTGATCTCAAGCAATAGAATCTGTTGTTTTCACCCCCTGGGCTTCTATGCCATGGCTCGGCGTTAACTACACACAAAACATAACAGTCCTCCCTTGCAACAATATGTACATGTTTTGCTGAAGAACTATACATTTGGATCACAAAGGGATTACCAAACAGAGCCTGAGTGTTGCAAAACCTACTTCCTCAGAGAGTGTCGAGCATGTTTTACATTTGTTGAACATGTGAGCTTCCCGTGGCAGCTGGGCAGAGAGAAATGACTTCAATCTTGAAGAGATCTCTCTCACAATTGTTCTGGGAAGCTGGAAGAGTCAGTGAAGCTCTTAAAATTAGGGCTTTCTAAGTATTCATTGCTGTAGCAATCAGTGACATCATTAAAAAAAAAAAAAAAAAAACAAGCATGATATCAATGGGCCAAACCTCACACAGCCAGGAGAGCCTCATCAAAATGCCTAGGAGAGATGATACTTGATCATGTGCATAGCATCCAGAATTCAGTAACAGCCAGTAGAAATCACCCTAATGCATCATTCTATTTCTAGTGTGAGATCGGTAGTTTTACATCCCTGTAAGTTAGCTAAATTAGTCAATATCTGTAAGGTATCAGGTTAAAGATTTTAAAAATGGTCTCCATCTATACATATTTATATGGATACTGGTAATATCAGAATATCTATGATTCTGACCAACCTATGGTGAGAACTGAATAACCTCTGCTTAATAATGCAAATTTCCTCATTTTAGCAGCTTCTTTCTACCATTTGCCATTAGTCAATACACGTGTGCATGTCTTAGATAATGTATGCCTTCCATAAAAGACTTGTCCTTATTTACAAAAATATACAAAACAGGACTTCCCTGGCACAGTGGATAAGAATCCGTCTGCCAATACAGGGGACACTGGTTTGATCCCTGGTCCAGGAAGATCCCACATACCTCGAAGCAACTAAGCCCATGTGCCACAACTCTAGAGCCTGGAAGCAGCAACTACTAAAACCTGGCACCTAGACTCTGTGCCCCTCAATAAGAGAAGCCACCACAATGAGAAGCTCACACACCGCTGGAGAGTAGCCCCTGCTTGTCTCAACTAGAGGAAGCCCAAACACAGTAATGAAGACTTAGCATAGCCAAAGCACACATGTACACACACAAAATAAAGGAAAATCCAAAACAAGCCACATAGAAAATAGTAGTAGGATATTTGGATGAAAACTGAGAGGAACCAGGACATAGAAATTCTATGGGTAAGACTTCATATATTGTAGTTACTGAATCTGGAAGACAAAATTTGCTACTCCCAAGTTTCCAAGCGATGAAAACCAAAAAAGGCAATATGATTAGTTCAGAAGATGGACCAGTTGCTCAGGAAATCCAATCGCCATTTCTTGCACAAGTGATTCTACCTTGCTTAGTAGACAAGATCCTTACAGTAAATATAGAAGTGAATTACAGTCTTCAGTGTAAAATGATGGGATACTTATAGCAAGAGCGAGAGAATCAAGATCTGCCATATGGAACCCGCCCAGAGGTGCTATCATACGCGTTTCTTTTAGCTTTCCTGAGTGTAATTCACCAAGGACTGATTCCTCTTAAAACTGGGCAGGTTTCTTGTAGCCAGCTGCAGGTCCTAAACTGCATCAGAAACCATATCCTCCCGCAAAGGGCTGACTCTTCACTGCTGGATGCCATACAGTGACAACATGCTTTCTCAAGCAGGTCTATTTTAAGGTTTGAGAGGAGGGTTAATGGTATCAGCTGGGCATATCTGAAAGATTCCACCTCACTCAAGTCAAGGGGGCTGACTGCAAAATCACCCAGCAACTCGCCATGAGGGATTTTAGCATTGAACCGTCCAGGGCTTATGAGCCAGCGTGAGCATTTGCCGGTCTAGCCCCGATTCATCCTTTGCTAGTCTTATGCTACAAACGCAGGCATCCCTCCCTCGCTCCTTGAGCGTGAGCAGTTATGAATATTTACTGCAGCCACAATTCTGGCTCCCATGTCTGTCACTGTTGTTCATCTGCTGAAAGCCAGAGTGCACAGCGTTGCAAATCTGGCCTTCAATATGGCAGACAACTGCTTTCTTGTCTTGTTTAATAAATTGCATTTCTTTCATATGAAAGTGAATGGAGTTAAACCGCTCTCTGTTTTATGGGGCAGTGATTTTGTAGTAGTAAGATAGGATATTAACAAAGTAACAAGGGTTGTTTGAAGGTTTGCTTAGAATGCCTTTCTGCCATGGGTTTCAAAATGAATGTGTTAATCCATGCTAATCTGGTTCAATCTTTGAAAACAATTACATTTATTTTACAACCCACCTGGCACTCTGACTAGTATTATAAATATGCTCCATTGCTTACATATTTCCACTTTATTGTACCTGCAGGCAGAGTAAAAGCAAATAAAAAGATAATAATGCTGAATTTGATTAAAGTCGCTCAATAGTATATGCAACAATCTCAGATCTAGTTCAGTGTCTGATTTTTAATCAAGTTTAGCAAATTATCCTTTTACAAGATGGAAAAAAAACCACTCTGTAAGTGTTGCATGTACAATTATTTTCAATAGCTCCTTGCAAAAGGAAACTACTTATTCATTTTAATCAGAAAGTTTGCCAAATTAAAAAAGTTTGCATGGTAGTCATACACTTCCAGGAAGACACTTGACTCTATTATTTCTCCTAAATATTAATCTTTAATATTAGTGCAGGATGACATCAGGCTGAGTGATGATCTCTGAGGTCTTAAATTCAAAAGACTTCAGATGCACCTTGGGATTTGTTTTTGCACCCTTCCTTCTTGTTGGCTTTTGAGTTAAGCAAAAGCTCAAATGTACTGGGGTGTTTGTGGAAACCACCTGTTAAAAGTACAGATTTTATCATCCTTTTAGGGTATGGTGGTTGCTGAGAGAGAACTGCAACTCCTTGGGTCTTAGATGACCTAAGGTATCAGTAACAAGTGATGTACACTACAGAGACAATTGTTAGAATACAGTGTAACAGGACTTCCTTGGTGGTCCAGTGGTTAAGAATCTGCTTTGCAATGCAGGGGACTTGGGTTCAATCCCTGGTCCAGGAACTAAAATCCCACAAGGTACAGAGCAACTAGTGAGCCATCCCACCCCAACTAGAGAGTCTGTGTACTGCAACAAAAAGATCCAGCATACTGCAACTAAGACCAGATGCAGCTAAATAAAAAAAACACGCACGATACAGCAATTCTCTTTAATTCAATTCACCATGTGTTGTCTGAGTACCTACTATGTGCCAGGCACTGTTTCAGACCCTTCTTCTCCTGCAGCTTACATTTCAGCAGAGGTGAGATGTGTTAAACACTCAAAATAAGGAATAAGTAAACAATAGAAGGCAATATATGCAAAAGAAGGAAAACAAACAAAAGAAAACAGTGGAGCTGACTGCAGAGAATTGGAAGGAGGGCAGGCGGCAATTTTACACAGACAGGCTTGTGTGTTGCCTGTTAGGTTAAAATCATTGGGTTCATTCATCTTTGGGGGAATTCTCCCCTCCACTTCTGATTTTTAAACAATTAATAGAAGGTCTGACTCGTTTTTGGTTCAGTAAGAAAGGGGTAATTCCAAAGAAGCAAGCCAATCAAAGGAAACAGAAAAGCTTACAGAATTTCTTTTGATAGTTTGAAAGCCAGAGGGAGACGGTATCTATGAAGAGGTGATGAGATGACTAAGTATGGAGGAGAGATGTGTGAATGGGTGGGTACTGTGGCCACCCTAAAGCCTGGCAGGTCTTCTTTAGCAGTTGGGATGAGGAAGGAAGTTAAGGAGAAACCAGATCACATACATGTTTGGCTTTAGACTCATGGCCACCTTCAATCCTCTTTCCTTTACTTCTATCTGTACCTACAGTCTCACTGTAGGTATTACAGGAGACACTTCTGAGGTCCAGTCAAGATACGGAAGATGAGGAGGTGGCGGACGGTAAGCATTGGAGAATGATGGGAAAAGCAGAAAGGGAAGGTAAGGGGAAAACACATTCCCTCTCCTCGAGGCACTCCTTGGAGAGACATACACGTGTGGAAACAATGCACATTAATCCACAGCCAGCCATTGTTATTTTGCCTGAACAACAGTATCTGATTACTGTGTAAAAAGAAAAAAAAGAAAAATGCTTTTTTGGTTGCAAGCTTATTTGTGAAAAACATGTTAATGCCTAATCCCAAGTTTAGCCTTCAAAGTTAAGCTAAGAGATTTTGCCTTCTTAAAAAAAAAAAAAACTCTGTACACAAAATATAAAACTGCTTTTGTTTTCATTTTCAAACCTTTAATCAAGAGAACCCTGGGGTTGAGCCAAGTTGGCTCAACCTTGAGCTCAAAATTCTGAAGACACTTTGGAGCACAGTCTTTGGATAGTAACAGAATGACTGCAAGAATGTTGAAAGAAGTATTGAGCAGAAAGCATTTGGGGACTTGTCTGCATTTATTTTATCTGGACCCTCAACACGTGGATATGCGGCTTCACCTAACAAGCTCCTGCCCCAAATATCTGACATAAGAAAAGTGTAAGAAGGTTGTTTACCACTCAATGACAGTAACTGGCTTGCTTTCTTCTTTTTCCTTGACTTCAACTGTTACCTCGATCACAGTCTCAAAGACTACCAGTCATCCTGACTAGTCTTACCAACAATTTCAATGATATATTAACAGGAGTGTTTACTTGTTTTGCTCATCATGTACACGTAAGACCCAGCACAGTGCCTGCAAACTAGGAGGGGTCTGGTATTTACCTAGTACTTCAATTAAAAAAAAAATAGTAAAGTGCGTATGTACCAATTAACTCCAATCCTTAATCTAAAATCTAGAGACAGAAGTTAGTGTTTAAAGTACTCTAATCAGGACCCACCCATCCAGAGGTGGCTCTTCAGCACATCAGACATCATTACTGAAATCTACGCCAGAGAGTTGGTTAATTAGCATAGATCGGTTTGATAAATAATTTTGTCGCTGGTGAAATGAACGTTCAGGATGGGAGGCTCTAGGGGTATTAGTGCCCTGGGTGAACGGAGTCTCTGAAGAGATTAGGTCCTGAAGCCTCATATCTTTCCAGTGCATGCCTGCTAGTCTGCAGGGCATCATTTTGTGTGGGTCTCTGTTGCCCGACCCCACAGTCAGAACATTGCTTTATATGCCTGGAGTGAGCTATTTATGCAAGAAATGGCTTACATTTCTGTCTCCAGAAGACAGAAAGAAGACCTGCCCAGACTTATGAGAACAGGCTTAGTGGTGTCTTTATTTCTATTTGCTGATAAATGTAGTTTGTCAGAACTTGGTCTGGGGCTAGCTTTGATTGTAACCACCTAAGGGCCAGACTTATAAACCCCACAACATTTAACCTCTGGGAACGGGCAAAGAACCTAACAATCACTTAACCACCAAATTAACTTATGTCAGTTCTAGAACACCAATGTATATTTGTTGAGCAAATGAAGGAATGATCCTTACCCAGAAGGTAAGCAATTGAAAGTTAAATGAACATTTGCCCTGGGCTAGGTTCCTCCACTGCCAGATGGGAAAACAGAGAGTAGGAATTATCTTGATTTCTCTATCTTAAATATTTGTGTTCCAATACTCCATAATCAAGCTTGTAAAATCAAATATGTATATGATAGCATGTTATCATATACACTCACATATCTATGTATAGTTGCTAATTCTCTCAAATGAATTAAATGGGGTTTTGGAGAAGTCTTAGGTGTTAGGCACTTCCCCTAAAGGGAAGTAATAATTGTCTATATTTATTTTCTTGCCATTTAAGGAATAATGGGACAATTAGTAAGTCTTTCTCTTGAATTGCTTATGATATAAATTAGCTCCACTTACAGAGCTTTGCAGGTAACACCTGAGTCTTTAAGGATATGTTTCAGATATTGAAAGCAGTTGCGAAATTAACTTATTCTCAAGATGAATCTACACTAAGTTCAAATATAGCATGTTTCCTTTTTAAATCTATACATCTAAATGATCTTCTGTCTTTTATCAGCTGTCCCGTTTAATTTCTGCTGGTCTTTTCTTGATTAACACCATGTGCTCTCCAAGAAACACTTGGTTTCTGTCCACCTTCTTTCATGCAATAATAAGTCTGCTTCTTTTGAAGGTCACACATTCAAGCACTTATTCAAAAGTTCACAATTAAACTACACATGTGTAAAACAGTAGAATTATGGCACAGATTTTACAATGAGAGTTCCTAGTATACTTGTGTCTTTTCTGGAAGATAATATCTCTCCTTTATTCCCCAGTATTTCTTTCCTTTCTGCTACTTACCATTTTAAACGAACTAATGAAATAGGAAAACATAATCCCAGTTAGTACTGCAATAGCAAACACCAAGATTGCCAAATATTTAAACAACAGTGGTAATAGTCTCAATGGGCATTGGATAATTATTTTCAGATAAAATTATGTTTCAATATTCTAAATGCTTTTATTCATGAATAGAGAATTTGGAGGAATGTTGTAAAAGTCTGGACACAGCATGTTATTCCTATAAGCAACGATTGGCTGATATTTGACTGGTTTTTCACAAATAAGACACACTTCCTTCAATTCTTTTATTAACTATAGAGCTACTAATTTGAACATAACCAATTTCTAAGTCCCATTCAATATGTTATATGAAGTTTGCTTTTCAAAGGGCAAGCAAAATTTTTGAATATATAAGTGCAAAATGGAATAGATTAAAAAGCTCTCACAAGCCAATCTAATAGCTTTGCTAAAATAAACCATACTCTGGATGTCAATATGAGTGGTCATGACGAACAAATGCAACATAATGAGTTGATGAGATAACTGTAAGCATCTTTTTCCCATTACTGAAATTTCAGGTAATGCTAATGATATCCAGAACAGGCGATGGCCATTCCTCTTTTGATTACTCTGTCTCATCAAGAATAATGGCTTTGGATGAAAGTGCAAAGAACCACTGACTTAGAAGACATTTCTTTCTGTTTTAACTACATGACCACTCAGATTGGATTTCAGTGTTAGGGGAGAAATTATCATTGGACTAATGGTTTTTCCAATATCGATCATTAATACCTCTAGTGAATTTCTCAGTAATTAAATATACATCTATACTCAGGAGAATAATTATAATAACTATAGGAGACTTGTTTATCTTAAATAGATTATGCTGTTAAAATTTGATATGTTTCTTCCAGATTCTCAGACACTGACGTCATTCTCTAGCTCCCCGGCCCTGCAGGGATTCTCAGAGATTTACTCAGAAGAGACAAACTATCACTTTTCAGAGCCTAGTCTGTAATGGAAGACATTTATTCATCAATGTGTTTTCAACGTGACACTCTCCATGTGTACTGAATCTGCTTACATATATTCCTAATTATATATTCAATTTTTATTAATCTTTAAGTAACTAATATCCTTTATGAAACTATATACTCATTCAAATATATCTGAATTAAAATATTTATTATTAACATACTCAGTAAGAGCATGTCATGTGCCAGGCACTAGTCTAGGCTTTTCTGATTTGTCAGTGAATAAGGAGACAAAAGATCACTACTGAAAAGATCAATGGCCTACTTTTCCATTCCTTTCATTATATGACCAGTAATAATTGTAGGGATATCATGGTAAATATTACAAGCACTATTCAGAGCCTCTCTTAGGTGCCCAACTTTGGAATTAAAAGGGAGATATGAAGAGTCCATGGAGGAATTCACTCTTGCTGGGCAGAGACAGGAGGAAAAATGAAAACTTGCAAACAAGGTGTAAGAACTAAGGTAGAAGTATCAACAAAGCGCAGGAGCACACCGAGGGAGTAAGGAACTTTGGGGTTTGGGAAAGGCTTGTGAGCATTTGCGGAAAGTACTGCTTGAGACAAGGCTGTTCTCAGGTGTACCACCCACTCCTGCTTCAGTGTGTCACCAGGGAGTTCTCGTCTCTGCACTGTTCTGCCACTGTTTCTCTTACCTTTTCCACTGTAAATTTAGATTTTTGCTATCATATCTTATTTACATTGTTGGGCCACAAGAAGCTGTCTTAAAATATATACATATATTTTAATTTTACCTTCTGTTGATCTTAAAAAAATTTTTTTAAAATTTATTCCTCTTTGTCCATACTGCATGGCATGCATGCTAATTCGCTTCAGTCATGTCCCACTCTTTGCAACCCTGTGGACTGTAGCCTGCCAGGCTCCTCTGTCCGTGGCATTTTCTAGGCAAGCACACTGGAGTGGGTTGCCATGCTCTCCTCCAGAGGATCTTCCCTGCCCATGGATCGAACCCCCATCTCTTACATCTCCTGCGTTGGCAGGCGGGTTCGTTACCATTAGTACCACCTGGGAATCTTGGTTTGAAATATAACCACACGCATAAATCGCAATGGCCATGTATTAGTAAAATGTAAGAGTGGTGGTAGCGGTCTTCCTCTCCAGAGCTAGCAAGGCTCACTTCCGTTGTTGATAATGCCCCCTACTTTTTCTGATCACAGAAGCTGAACAACTCATAGGAGGACTCAGAATGCCATCTGGTGAGCAAAGAGTTATGAAAAAAACACAAGAAATTAGACTTACAGGATTTTTCATCCTTGTTGTTATTAGCAGGATGTTCACGCCCCTCTAATTTAGTAACTCTTCTGCCCAAATTTGCTTTTCTGAATTCTATTTAGAAAATCTGACCATCCATTTCTGCTAATATTTTTTTTCCTATAATGCATTTTAATAGTTAAGCTAGGTAGTTTTTCTAAATACAACTACCAAAGTCTCTAAAACAAGGACATATTGATTTATTAGCACAACACCTAAAGAGCTATGCTTTCCCCCTTTTCTCCTAGTTGTTATGGAAAAAAGTGTATCTCCATCTTCCCCCAAAGTATTTAGTCCAGGTGTCAAATACAGATAAAGTGAGCACATCGTTTATTAACTAAACTAGTACACTTCTGAAAGCAGAAAGGGGATTTTTATAACTATGCTGGATCAACAGGGACTGTCATGGGTTAACTCAACACGTACCAGATTTAAACAATGATCCTGATTCACTCTAGTCTCTATTTCTTTCTCAGAGTCTCTCGTGAGTTTGTTGGGTAGCACTCAAAAGGATGCAGGAGACATTCTAAAACAGCATTTCAATAGCTATCCAACAGTTATTATTATTATGTAGCGTGTGACATCTGTAGTCCCTGCTGCTGCTGCTACTAAGTCACTTCAGTCGTGTCTGTAGTCCCTATTACATTCCAAAAGTAGTGCTTACTTTCTAGGAGGTGATCAGCTCTAGTTGTTAACCAGAATTGCCCGTGCTGCTTTTAAAAACTGCCAACAACCCTCTGGAATTCTGATTCAAGAGCCAGGGGTTAAAAAACACTAATCATATATCCCCTTGAAAGCAATTCCAGGATTTAACTCTATGGAGTGGCAAAAACGTTTAGCTTCTGCACAATTTCCACTGCTCTGGTGAAAACGCAGTCATTCTGTCAATTACCCATGACAGTCATTCTCTTTAAAACTGAAGTCACAGATTTTAAGTTCCCCTAAAGCCCCCTGTGACATGCTTATTTGGTAGAAACTGAGCGTTGAGAAAAACGGGAGATGATGTGGCAGCTGCCTAAGGAGGATGAAATTGTAAGATGCCCCTTGAGTGAGTACTGAGCCCTGTGAACAGTAGCTCCCCGGGGGTAAGCATGAGAAAGTGGAGTGCAGAAGAGAACTTTCCTAAGGGATCCCATGAGACCCCAAAGAGCCAGAGATGCCTGGGCATAGAGCTTTGATGGAGAACCATTAACAAGAAGACCTCTGACCTTAGCTTTGTTGACATTAAGACCCACATAATTAACAGCCTGACTCAGACAAGCCTCCAAGAAGCTTAAAACTAGGTTTGGAAGAGGAAAATAAGGGGGGGAAAATGAAACAAATGAGAGAGAATCACCATATACAGATCAGTAGTACTACTTAACTGCTCAGCTCTGTGGAGCAGACACTGAGGGACACAGCAGTTGAAAGGGTTTAGGGGAGACGTTTTAAAGGAGGTACATGGGTTTGATATATTTTAAGTACAATAATTGTTTCCCACTCCTGCAGCATAAATTTAAGTCTCCATGGCATAAATTTGGATCTCCATGGCATAAGTACATCATCAACTCCACAGCATGGCATGTGACGTAGTTCAAAACCTGGGCTCAGGCAATTTTTTAATAATGATACCTGTAGGGCATTTTCTCCGTTCCCTCTCACCTGCCCAGCCACCTATGCACTCTGTGGTTCTGTGAGACTATTTTTAAAACAAGTCATGCACTTTTGCGCATCATTTCCTCGTGCTTGCTGTACCCTCTGCTTATAATGCACTAGATTGCCTGAGAGCCTGGTCAATTTCCTTTCATATTTCAAGACCCAGTTCAAATATCACCTCCCGTGAAAAGCCTTCTTTGCCCCCATCTCAGTAACATTAATCACTCCCACCTGTTTTTTCCCCAAGCAATTCCACTACATGTAGCTGGATTTTAGCATGATGAATGCAATGCTGTTGTTAACTCTTTATGTGTCTCTCTCCCCTAGACTGAGAGTACAGTGTACAGGGGCTGTATCTTCTTCTTGTTTTCATTCCCATCACCTTGCTTGGTAGAATCCCAGCTGGTGGGCACCCTAGCTATTTATGAAATATTTTAAAATGTTTTTTATTGTGGTAAAAGTCACATAATATAAAACATACTATTTTAACCATATTTAACTGCGTAGTTCAGTGGCACTAATGGAGTCACAGTGTTGCACAACTCACCATCACCCATCTCCTGAGGTTTTCACTTTCCTAAACTGAAACTCTGCTTTGAAGCAAAAAGCTTTTCATATAATTCATGGGGCTTATAACATCTTTAATAAATATAAACTTTAAAGAATTTCTAAAATTCATTCTAAGTTGTTTCTTAGCTTGTATCAGTTGCACCCCCAAATTCTATGGCGTGAAACTGCAGGAAGAGGCCAAACTCTCCTTGAACCTATGTTGACTGTGACACAGAATAAGCAAGATTGTTATTCTTTGTTTTTTTTTTTAAAGGACAATCATATGCTCTAAAGAAGAGCTCTTGAATTTCACGTAATTATTATGACTGTTTACTTAAGAAGATGTCCTATATTTTTAAGTATCCCTTAATATACACAACTTGAAAATATCCAGTAGTATGGAATTCGTAAGCAAATATTCACTTTTGTAAAGAGCTCGGCATCTTTACAAATCAAACTGAGAGACTGCTATAGAGAAAATCCAAAAAACAACATCTCCTAGATGCATCTGGATATCTGTCTACAAGTGAATTTCAAAGTAAGATGTACATCAAACAATGCAAAATGAAATACCAAGTTGTTGAAACACATCAACTCTTAAAAATAGAGGTTGTGAGATACACTGTTTAAAATAAGATGTGACAGCAGTGGATTTTTAAAGGACAGATAATAGATAGGTTTAAAGAGTTGGGTTGTGCTGAGATTACAATGCATTAGAAAACTTGACACTTCAACTTTATTAGCCCACAATAAGCATGGCTGTTTCAACAATCCTATTTCACAAGCTGTAAGCAGCTTATTAAGACCTCCTAATTATTAAGGCAGAGTAATCAATCCAGTAATATTCCCTCATTAAGTCCTTGAGCTTTAAGTCCTTCAGAAAACTTTCAGAAACTAGGGCTAAATCTAGACAGTTTATATATCACCTGTTTGGATCAGAACTTTCATGTCATTGAAATAAATACTTCTTGCCTTCAATCAATGAAGACAGTACTTCTCATATGCCTGTAGTGGATTGTCTACTATGGATATTACATTTACCTGGCTCAACTTGTGACCAATAGGATATATTTACAAAACTACTAGTTCCTGGCTGGTTATGAATAACATTTGTGGTGCTGGTTGGGTTGCATATTGACTTTCTGAGCAGATGAGGAGAGTAGAAACGTCATGTTGCTTTCTGAAGGCCATCATGGGGGCTTAGCATTGGTTCCAGAGTAACAATTGCTGGTTGGGGCATGTTATTTCTACCTCCTTCACAGGTAAGCTTCTGCTACTGACAGTCTCATTATGTGATGGTTGTACCTTCTAGACCAATATACAATGATGCCAAGAGAACAGCTAGAAACCTTCTAGGCAATCAATGAGAGTAGAAAATAACCTTGATATTGATGATAATGGTACCACTACTACTGTTAATACTGTATCATGGAAAGCACTATGGTTTTTCAAACACATACACACATCTATAATTTCATCTGATTTTGACAGTGATCTGTCATGTAGGCAGGGCAAGTGTTATACAATCCACAGTATGGAGGAGAAAATAGATGCTAACAGTACTCTATGATGCATTAATTTATTTAACAATGATTTATTCAGCATCTACTACATGCCAGGAATTTTTGCTGGGAATGACACTGAAAACACAGGGAAACAAAACAAAGTTCCCTAGTTGCTGAGATAGACCAAAGACACCTAACCAGACAAACAGATCTGTACAATACACTGTGATAGATTAAGGAGAGAAGAAGAATATGAATGGTCGGAAGGAACATGGTTAAAATGTTAAGCCAAGTGACAAGGGAAAGCCTTTCTGAGAAGGTGTATTTAGAGGGGGCCTGCTGTGTGATTATCTGCAGGAAGAACAGTACAGGAAAAGGAGTGGGGGTCCTGAGGTGAGAGTATACCTGGTGGTTTTGAGGAACAGCGAGGAGGACTGTGTGTTGAAAGAGAGCTGGACATGGCTCTCATAGTGTTGTTTGCCTCAGCCAGATCCCAAGTATCATACACAAATTGCAGGTCATCATCACAGGATATCTTTCTTTTATTAAACTTTTTATTTTACATTGGAGTATAGCCGATGAGCAATGTTGTGATCATTTCAGGTGGACTGCTAAGGGACTCAGCCGTACATATACATGTATCCATCCTCCCCTAAATTCCCCTCGCATCCAGGCTGCCACTTAACAGTGAACAGAGTTCCCTGTGCTATACAGTAGGTGCCTGTTGGTTATCCACTTTAAATAATAGCAGTGCCTACATGTCTATCCCCAAATCTTTAACTATCCCTTCCCAGCACCCTTCCCCTCTGGTAACCATAAGTTCATTCTCTAAGTCTTCACAGGATGTCTTTGATTTCCTCAACCTGCACAAGCCGTGCTTAAATCAGTAAATGACTGTTCATAGGTATGAATTAATCAATCCATGACATGGCGAGTACTCTGCTAGGGTCAGTGACGGGAGACCACAGTGATGACAGCAAATATATAGATAGATAGATAGATTTATAATCTATATCTATATATATGTGATATATGTAGCAGAGGGGAGCAGAAAATCAGAGACACAGAGGAAATATCAACCAGAGAAGGTCCAAACTTAGAACGTGCATGGTAAAGGACATCGGGTTCAGGGTTGGAGGGTGGTGAGAGTGACAGCAGTAGGTGAGAGGTCAGGAGGTGTTTTAAGAACATGCTCAGTGTCTTCTCCCTGCTGTCTCCTGCTCAGCCGAACAACGTGCTGCAGGAACAGACCCTTCCTCTTGGGAGAGACCTGACCGGCATCGTTTATCCAGCCCTCTGCAAAGCCCTGAGATCCCTGATACTGTGATTTCTGGGTTTTGTTTGTTTCATTTTTTTCCCTTGGTCCCATAGCGCCCAGCCCAGTGCCAAGCACAGAGGAAATGGCTAAAGAGGCTTTAGTAAATTAATAATTAGTTGGGAAGCTGATGGGTAAATAGTCCTCAGAGAGAAAGCAAAGGGCACTCACTGCTCACTCTCAATGTCTTCCCTTTCTTCTTTTTTCTTGCAAGTTTTCCTATGTCACCCAACACTAACTTCATTTACTGGTTTCTGATTTCTCTGCTTTTAGAACTATGGAAAAAAACACCATTTCTTAATCAACTGCTATTTTTGACACAACCATTTCATTCTTATGGCTCTTCCCAGGTTTGCAAAAATATATTTATAACCATCCTTTCTTTCACTCAGTGCTATCTGTTTTTCTTATCCCAGGCCCTTGTAATATTCTAAAGTCCAAAGGTGTGAAAAGCTTCTCATCTTTTCCTTTTCCACTTGTTAATAGTTTTCATGTTTTCCCATGGCACTGTATCTTTCTTCCGTTCCTGCTGAGGACTCGAAACAACTTGTTCATATCTACTTGTGAATTTTTTTTTTTAACCATGAGTTTAAAAAAATTGCCAACTTTTCCAGAAGAAAAATTTAAAGTATTTCTCAACAGTGTTACTTCCCTTTGTATTGCAAATAAATCTGTGAAATAAATATTTATTTCAAAAATACTTTAACTAATCTGTGAACTGTGGATTTGGAGTCAGATGTCGTGTGATTTGGCCAAACACTTAAACTCAGAGGCTCCATTAGTTTCTTGACTGGTTGAGAATTCAGTGAAGAAACGTCGGTAAACAAAATGTTCTATAAATGTGCTGGGTTTATATTTTACTGGCGTCTGGTATGATACTTTAAAGAGTCCTTCAAGTAATGCTGATTAAATCTTTTTGGCAAAGACCAATTACACCTTGCAAAACAGTTTTCTGTATTATAAACAGTATTTGTAGTTACCACATTGGCATATGTCCAGCAACACTTGCAAATTTAAATGGAAATTTCTCAACTCATATTACTTTGAAACACGCTTCATGTTATTTGGTTTAGAAGAATCACTAAGATCCTCGATATTTTTTATGCAATTTTTTTGTCCACACTATTTGGTTTTTGTACGTGAAAGATCTGGGAATACTGGTCTAATCACTTTCATGTTACTTCCTGGGTAAGCAAAACAAAAGAATACTGAATAGAAAGCAAAAAAGGGTATTACTGATTGTAAGGTGGTGAGTTTATTCTCTACACAGTGTATTCAACACACAGCCTTGGACTAACAGGCTGAGATCCTACTGTGTCGCATTTGCCCATATCTCAGAATGGGCACTATGGGAAGCAATGTATTCAAATATTTCAGTAATATTTTATTGCTTATTTGTCATTTGGCAATTTGTGGCATTTAGCAGTTCTTAGCATTGCTTCCCCATTTGTTAAATCCCTTAATCTTATCCAAGAATAACACCAATTTTAACAATACTCAGTGGCATACCAAGGTGTGTCTATTGGGTGAAGGTGAAAGTGTTAGTCACTCAGTCCTGTCTGACTCTGCAACCCATGGTCTGTAGCCAGCCAGGCTACTCTGTCCATGGAATTCTCCAGGCAAGAATACTGGAGTTGGTAGCCATTACCTTCTCTAGGGATAGAACCAGGGACTGAACTCAGGTCTCCTGCATTGCAGGCAGATTCTTTACCATCTGAGCCACCAGGGGAAGCAAGGGTACTCAGAAATAAAGGAACTTGTGTTTGGGCTCCTGATCAGACTTTTGTGATTATTAACATTCTTCCAATAGATTAATAATAATCTAATTCAGAATTCTATTTTCCCAAATATGACTACAGATTTTAAGTTCCTTTCTCACCTTTAAACTTGTTTGAAGAAATACAGTCCTTCAACTTCTTAGGGTTGGCAGTCTATAATTCCTCTTTATCACCAAGTTGCATTATATTACATACTTCGCACACACTACTTTTATCCTGACATCTAAGAAAAGATGGCATCTCGTAACTAATGTGGAGAAGGCAATGGCATCCCACTCCAGTACTCTTGCCTGGAAAATCCATGGACGGAGGAGCCTGGCAGGCTGCAGTCCATGGGGTCTCTAAGAGTCGGGGACGACTGAGCGACTTCACTTTCACTTTTCATTTTCATGCATTGGAGAAGAAAATGGCAACCCACTCCAGTGTTCTTGCCTGGAGAATCCCAAGGACAGGGAAGCTTGGTGGGCTGCCGTCTATGGGGTTGCACAGAGTCGGACACAACTGAAGCGACTTAGCAGCAGCAGCATAACTAATGAGACCAAGATTCAGAAAGCTTAAGCAACTTGCCCAAGGGAAAGGAGAGTAGGTTTATTTAAAATTAACCTCATTGAAAACTGGATGTAAACTGCATATTGACACAGAAACACAGGAAAAGAACATAAATAAAACAGAAGTCCAAAAAGTTAAAAAAAATGAGGTGACTCCAAGGATATGATGTAATAATAAAACTTTCATGTTACATGAAATACAGGTGGGCTGCTCTGACAGTTGATGGGTCAAAGGAATGAGGGGGAAATGACTGTTCATGATAATTACATTTTCCAACAGATGAAATTAAACTAGCCGTTTAGGAACTAGATTTGCCTCATTGTTTGAATCCATTAAAGGGGACCCTGCATGAAAGAGTGGGATGCTGTTCCCAGGACATCTGCACTTTCAGTTCAGTAGTGAGCTCAATCCAGATGGTTCTTTTTTAATGTTTTTTTTTTTTTTTTAATTGCGAAAGTCACTCAGTCGTGTCCAACTCTTTGCAACCCCATGTACTATACAATCCATGGAATTCTCCAGGCCAGAATACTGGAGTGGGTAGCTGTTCCTTTCTGCAGGGGATCTTCCCAACCCAAGGATCAAACCAAGATCTCCCGCTTTGCAGGCAGATTCTTTACCAGCTGTCCCAAGGGAAGCAAAAGTCACATAATATAAAACATACTATTTTAACCCATATTTCATTGCCCAGTTTAGCGGCACTAAGTACATTTACATTGTTGTGCAATTCTCACCATCATCCATCTCCTGACTTTTTCACCTTCCTAAACTGAAACACTGTTCTCGTTAAACATCAGCTCCCTATCCCCCCTCCTTGCCTACCTCTCACTCCCATCACCTGTGGGCCCCTGGCATCTACCAGTGTGCTTTCTGACTCTATGAATTTGACTATTCTAGGTATCTTGTTGGAGAAGGCAATGGCAACCCACTCCAGTATTCTTGCCTGGAAAATTTCATGGACGGAGGAGCCTGGAAGGCTGCAGACCATGGGATCACTGAGGGTCGGACACGACTGAGCGATTTCCCTGTAACTTTTCACTTTCATGCATTGGAGAAGGAAATGGCAACCCACTCCAGTGTTCTTGCCTGGAGAATCCCAGGGACAGGGGAGCCTGGTGGGCTGCCGTCTATGGGGTCGCACAGAGTTGGACACGACTGAAGTGACTTAGCAGCAGGTATCTTGTACAAGTGCAATCAAACAGTATTTGTCAAATGGTTCTTATAACACCTTTACTGCAGACTGCTGATCAGGTTGTAAGTATAGTTACATAGAAACAATTCCACAAGCATTAAAAGTGATATAGCCCAACCCAGTGTCAGCCTTATAATTTAGAAGAATACCTTACCCAAGCTGAAAGATTAAGTGGTCATGTGCAATATTTTATTAACGTTATTTTTTGTTCAAAAACCAAATTAAGAAGTGAGTTCGTCGTGATTGCTATGGATGGCTGTAGGGACCAGGTATTCTAGGTCTGTGATTGACAGCAGATCTGTTTTCTCTGGCACTCCTCTGGGTGAGTGGCATAGTTGTTCCTGCGTAGTCGCCCAGTCTTGTCTGACTCTCTGCGACCCCATGGACAGCAGCAAACCTCCCTGAAACAGACTACCAGTTAAAAACACAGGCTTTGCTTCCGACAAACCTGGCCTGGCACCCTGGTTCCACCACTTCAGGGCAATGTGACCTGGAGTTCTCTGAGGCTCGCTTTCGTGCTTTATAAAAAGGGAACAATAATTTCACCTGTCTGTTAGGACTGTTTTGATGATTAAATAAAACAATGGAAAAGAACTTGCTGTTGTTAATACAGGAAATTCGTGTTTCTGACATCCTCTTCTGAAACTTACAGGCCCCACAGGAGGTTTTGCTTGAGCAGATGGGAACATGGCATTGATAGAGGGCATACCTGAGGATAGGGCTAATTTCTTAGAAAAACATCTGGTTTTAACACAAGAACTTGTGACTGTTGGAGGCTGCTGATTTCTAGACAACTAACAAGTGGCTGAGTTGGGGCTTTACCTTAGGTCGATCAGATTCTGTGATCTTTCCCTCTATCGTGTTTCCTACCTCTTTTAAATATTTCACCACTTTCCACAATGATTCATTCCTAAATGGGCTTTAACTAATACAAATTTAGAAAGAATTCTGCTTTTTTTTTTTTACTTAATTTTAACCAAGTTATCAAAAAATGAAAAATTTTTAGGGCCATCTACCAGATGGACAAGAGGAAGAATGATGTCTGCCAATACTTGATCATCTTAGCATCTACTTGATTTTTTTAAATTAAAAAAAATTCTTGGTTTTAGTTTTAAGAAACTAAATTATATAAATGTTAGCAAAACATTTACATTTGGTATGTACATTTAAGCAGCGATTTCCCAGCTCCCAAAATATTTATTTTCAATATCCTGCTCACTTTTTATGGCCGATCTACTCTATTTGAAATCTGCTCAATTTATATAGCCAGTAAATTACTTTTCCATAATTGTAGTAATTACAGTACTCTTCATATGCTCCTACTTATTTCTCAGAATCCTACTACGGGAAAACATTTGTGATGAAGTCCAGACACATTATGAGGGTTTAGGAAACAATAAAAATGTTTCCCCAACATTAAAAAAATATTATTTGAGAATAAATCTGCTCAATAACTACTGGTCCTCAATGAAAGTGTCAGGATGATAAAAGACAAGCAAAGTTGACAGCTGTCACAGATTTGCGGGAGAATGAGGAGACAAGACATCTAAATGCATGTGGGACCCTGAATTGAGATCTGGAACATGGAAAAGATAAACTTGTGGAATTAGAATGAGGTCTGCAGTTTGGTTATAGTATCAGTGGTAATTTCCTGGTTCTAACTGTTGTACTATATTGTTATACAAGTATGTTGTTAACATTAGGATTACTTTGTCATTACTTTGCCAACAAAGGTCCATCTAGTCAAAGCTATAGTTTTTCCAGTAGTCATGTATGGATGTGAGAGTTGGACTGTGAAGAAAGCTGAGCACCGAAGAGTTCATGCTTTTGAACTGTGGTGTTGGAGAAGACTTCTGAGAGTCCCTTGGACTGCAAGGAGATCCAATCAGTCCATCCTAAAGGAAATCAGTCCTAAATATTCATTGGAGGGACTGATGCTGAAGCTGAAACCCCAATACTTTGGCCACTTGATACGAAAAGCTGACTCATTTGAAAAGACCCTGATGCTGGGAAGGATTGAAGGCAGGAGGAAAATGGGATGACAGAGGATGAGATGGTTGGATGGCATCACCGACTCAATAAACATGAGCTTGAGTAAGCTCCGGGAGTTGGTGATGGACAGGGAAGCCTGGCGTGCTGCAGTCCTGCGGTCGCAAAGAGTAGGACGTGACTGAGCAACTAAACTGAACTGAACTGAGACATTAGGATAAGATGAATAAAGGGTATATGTGAGCTGTACTATTTTTGTGACATTTTGTAAGTTAAAGATTATTTCAAAATAAATATTAAAAAATAATTTGATTTCAGGCAGATCAAGGCCAGAGAAAAAACATTTGTAAAGCCATTTCTTCACCATAGTTCCTAGTATATAAAACCCACTTGTTAAGCTTAATGCATATACATATATTAATCTCCTTGTAAGTAATCTCCTCTAATTTGTAATTTTATTCATTCAACTAAAGGCTTAGACTCAAGTGTCTCTTTACATGATCAACAAAGAAAGAGTTCTGTGTGTTCAGGAGAATGTAAAGATACTTAAATGAAATAGAGAAACACTCTAAGCAAAAGCGATGCACTAATTATGACTCATTTGTTAAAGCATAAAAATATCAGCTAGAACATTACCTGACAGACAATAAGTGCTTAATAAAAAGGAAAGCCTAAATCTTAAATAAGCTGCTAGATACCTTCTAGAAGGTAATAATTAGTACAGATTACTGCTGCATTCCTGTATAAATAGACACAGTTAATCGGCAGGATCACAGGCATGTTCCTGAACTGCTATAGCATCTCTCATGCTTCTCTGTCAGATTAAGAAGTTTCACATAAAAAATTTGGTTTTTATCTTATAATCAATTTGCCTTAAACTTTATGATTTTGCTTTTCCAAACTGTAAGTTTCTGCATCTTAAAAAATGCTTGGATGTAGCTTTAAATTCAGCTTTTCTTATCTTATACTTTAATGGTTGATTTAATAAGTTTGTGATGAACACAAGCAATCTGAAGCCAGTGATCACCAATTAAATGGATAGGAATCCATAGATGACACAGCAGAATTGAAATGATTAAAAAAAAAAAACCCAAGGCACTCAGGAAAAGTGGAATTTAATATCTACCAATTCCACATGGAAATTAAATGCATCCTGAAACTAACCTCTCCAAATCAAATTCAAAGGAAAACATAATAACAATTCAGCACAATTCATTGTCAGGTTTTATTTTTTTTTAAATGTTGTATGGCCACTATTAAACTGTTTGAAACGTTGACCTCAAAACCCAGGATTCCTATGTGGGTTATGAAAAATAAATAGAAATCCTTCCAAAGAGACTGGAAGCCTGCATACAGCCATGGGCTCAACCTTTGATCGGAGCCACATGCTGCAACCTCCAATTATTGTTCTCAGGCTCAACCTTTCCTCTCACTTTATTCTGGCAGCTTTCCAAAGAGGGACAGGTGGTTTTAAGGCATTTTCTTGGGTTACAAATCAAATAATATTTCATGGTTTTCACCTTTAATGGGCTAAGCAGAAGGCATTCGACAAAAGTCACTAGGGAGGTTTGGCGAAATAATTTATACTCTAGGGCATTCTTAAATCAGTAACTTGGCAATATGAGATTAAAAAAAAAAAAACAAAAAAACAAAAAACCACCTCACTGCTCCTTCCAATGCTGCATTGCAAAAGCTGCATTGTGTGTGTTTGTCTTGCTCCTTGGATGGACTCCATGTTCAGAAACTCATTAATAGATTACATTGGTCCTTACATGTTGTTTTCATTGGTGACAGCTGTGCTATAAGGTATGCAATGAAGTAAGGGGTTGTTTTCTAACACAGGGCATTCTTGCCAGTGAAAGAAATGAATGCCCTAGGGGCAAGCTTTTGGTAAAATTAATGAATTTCACGCTTCAACATGAAATTCAGAACTTGGCGGTGACCTAAACACTAGGCGACCCTAGTTTTCATATGCTAAGAAAAGCAAAAGCCGAAGTCAATAGAATATGAATTTACTCTTGGGTTGACTGCCATTATAAAATCTCACTGTGTATGTGATAAGTATGACCATCAAAGGGATCCTGAATAATGAGAAAATGTATCTTGGGGCTTCCCAGGTGGCACTAATGGTAAAGAACCTGCCTGCCAATGCAAGAGACATAAGAGATGTGAGTTCAATCCCTGGGTTGGGAAGATCCCCTGGAGGAGGGCAAGGTGACCCACTCTAGTATTCTTGTCTGGAGAATCCCATGGACAGAGGAGCCTGGCAGACTGCAGTCCATAGGGTTGCAAAGAGTTGGACATAACTTAGCCTGCACACGTACCTTGGGAACCGATCAAGGCAAGTCTTCATTGTAACATTCTGTTAAGCATTGTCATATTTGCACAGCTCTCATTCTAACTACAATTAAAGAGGTCACAGAGTATGTACAGATAAAGACTCATTCTGAGAATTCATATTGATGAGCAGGCTGTTAAATGTTTAACATTTAGAGGTAAAGAGAGCATAATTTCAGAGGGGAAGAACAGGTAGGCACCTGTGTGGTGCCCAGGAGAGGGGATTCTGGGAACAATCTGATGGAGTTTAGTAGAGAAGTTGGCTACAGAATCATCTGGAGTGGAAACCCTCCAATGGTTCTTGGCATCCTTGCCTCCTATTCAAAGAACACAAAACACTACTATTTTCAGCATCCAATGGGACATTCCTATTTTGGGTACCACTGTTTCTCAAGTCCAGCAAGGCTAAAGAGATGGAAGAAATCCATGCTTGTCATATTCCAAGTAGCTTTTCTATTGGCCCATAGTATCATCTTTCTTTCATGTGTTTGTCTTAGTCAGATCTGATGTGTTTCTTTCTTTACCCTCTCTTTAGTTGCCTATATTTAGACATGAAGTCCTATAAATTCTTACTTTCACTTCTATCATTAGCACTGTCTTCCTTTCTCCTTCTATACCCCATTTCAGTGATTGTCTCACTACCACTGGTCTCATTCATCTGAATCCATCCTTTACTCAGATGCCAAATTATTGCTTAGACCCTGCTATTCCTTGGATAAAAGTGTCCTGTGACTTGTCATTGCCTACAAGTCAAAAGAAAGTCAAGTATTTGACTGGCTTTCAAAGCTTCAGCCATCCAGGCCTGACCAATCCCACCTTCCAGTATAGCCAGCAAGTATGTCTATATCAGCTTGCCTGGTTTCTTCACAAGCACTTAAGCACATCATGCTTATTCTTATCTCTGTACCACTCTTTTTCCATCTTAGTGTCACCAGATTCTTATTCACCTGAGCAAGAGCAAGGTCCTCTCTGCTGGGATGGACTCTGCCTCCCAGGAGCTAAGGAAAATCCAGAAACAGGGTAAGAAGAAGCTTGTGTGATGAAGTGCACTTTCTCTAATCTTGTCCACTTTGATTCTTTCTGATTAAGTATCCTCTTACCATTTTTCCTCTGTTTTTTGGCCTGCCTGCCCTGGTTATCTCTTTTGTTTGCAAGCTTCTAGTATAGCAAGCCCCCTACATATGAACAAGTTCTGTTCTAACAGCATGTTCACAAATCCTGTTTGTAAGTCCAACAAAGTTAGCCTAAGTATCCAACTAACACAACTGGCTATAAAGTACTATACTGTAATAGATTTATAATACTTTTAACACAAATAATACATAAAACACAAACAAAAGTAGAGAGGACATTTTAAATCTTACAGTACAGTACCTTCAAAAGTACAGTAGTACAATACAGCTGCTGGCATACTGGGGCTGGCATCGAGTGAAGAAGCAAGAAGAGTTACTGACTGGAGGATGGTGAAAAGGTGGGAACTGAAGGGTGGTCAGCAGCAGGAGATGGAGGGCAAGCTGCCATTTCACTCACACCTGACACTGATGAAATGGATGTTCTCACCTTTGAAAGTTTGCAACTTGAAGGTTGGTACATAGTGGACTGACTTACCTTGATCTTCTATCTCGTTGCCTACTCTGCTGCTTTCTATTTTCTGCTCATACCTTCATAGGTTATTCACCTCAAGGGAAACCCACATGGCTTCTCCTTCAGTCCTACCTTTGTGGACATGTCTGATCCTTCAGATGCATTATCTAGCTTCATTCTCACAAAGCTAAGAGGTGGGTTCTATTATCTCCAGTTTATTGATGAGAAAACACCTGGAGATTTATGACGGTTAAATAATGTTCTTCAAGTCACAGGTAATAATATACATGGAGACAGGATTCAAACTCATGTAGTGATTCAAGGACTATTGCTCATAACTACGCACTTAATTAAACTCCCACTTTGAAAGCATACATGGCATCTCTTTGGAAAATTAGAATTTCTCAGGAATGGGGAATATAGCTTTTGTTTCTTTTGTATCTACCACATGCCCAGTCCATCAGTTTTTCCAGTAGTCATGTATGGATATGAGAGTTGGACTGTGAAGAAGGCTGAGCGCCGAAGAATTGATGCTTTTGAACTGTGGTGTTGGAGAAGACTCTTGAGAGTCCCTTGGACTGCAAGGAGATCCAACCAGTCCATTCTGAAGGAGATCAACCCTGGAATTTCTTTGGAAGGAATGATGCTAAAGCTGAAACTGCAGTACTTTGGCCACCTCATGCGAAGAGTTGACTCATTGGAAAAGACTTTCATGCTGGGAGGGATTGGGGGCAGGAGAAGAAGGGGACAACCGAGGATGAGATGGCTGGATGGCATCACGGACTCAATGGACGCGAGTCTGAGTGAACTCTGGGAATTGGTGATGGACAGGGAGGCCTGGTGTGCTGCGATGCATGGGGTCGCAAAGAGTCGGACACAACTGAGCGACTGAACTGAACTGAACTGATATGCCCAGCCTTGATCTAAGCACAAAAAAGGCATCTAATTGCACACTTCTTTGAAGAGAATTAGATGTATTCAGAAGCTGAGCTATATGATGGAAATTATAGATATTTCAATGGTCTAAACGTGTCCAATAGCATAACCATTACCCATTTATAGTGATTAAATTAATTAAATTAATGAAATGACAAATTGAGTTCCTCAGATGTATTAGTCACATTTTAAGTGCTCAAAAGCTACATGTGGCTGAACTTAAATTAATCAAAATAAAATACAAATTCAATTGATCAGTCTCATTAGACATAGTTACAGTGCTTAGTAGGTACATATGGCTAGCTACTATGTTGGGCAGCTCAGACATAGACTATTTCTATTGATGCAAAAAAATTCTATTGGACAGTGCTCACTATAGTAAATACTCAAATTATCCCAATATTTCCCACATCAATTCATATAGCCAGAGACTCAGAGTTACTTCCTAAACAGTAAAACCTGGGCTCTGAAGCCAAAACCTGATAGTTGCAACTTACATGTTGTATGACCTTGGAAATGTCACTTATCTGTACAACGGAAATCATAATATTGACTACTTAATAGGGTTGTTGCAAAGATTAAAAGGGTAAAATGATTACAGTATTGCCTGATAGAAAGTAAATGTCCAATATCTGTTAGCTTTTATTGCTATGTATGTAATATTTTCCAAATGGAACCAAGAACCATACAAAAAGAGGAAGAAAGTTTCCTACAACTCTCTCATGGTTTTAGAATTGGATACTATAATTGTAGGTGAGTGGCAAGACACACTTCAACATTCAACCTCTCATAGACACCCTTGATAAGTATATATTTGGATCTCAACCAATAAATGGTAGTATTAGACACATATTGGGTTACCATAAGTTTGCCAAATATTTTATATTCAGACACAGCATTTCAATAAAAAATACTACAAGGCTCATGAATGAAGGGATGCATGTATATATATATATCTCACTTTGTGGAATCACTTTTTAGACGTCAGCTCCTATGCATGATCCACACCTTCCAAGTGTGCCGTGTAGGGTATTTGTAGAATTACTCCTCCTGAACACTCTGAGACTACTGTGGATTTTGGTTTCCCCATCTGGTTGGGTTTTATACATAGATTTTGGACTATGGAATACATTTCTATGACTATATTAACCCAGAAGAATTTGGAACACAAAACTATGATAAGATAAAGAACTCATCTAAAAAGAAAAGCCTAGGACTTTGAATTTGGAAAACCAGGAGCCATATGCGTAAGTTTTAAGATCAAGAACTCCAAACTGCCCTCAGCCGCTGATTGTCATGGATTCTGAGAAAATTCCCTTTCTTAAGGTCAGTAAACTCTCTTACAGAAGAGCGATTCCGCTTTCTCTGGGAGACCTGACTTTTTCAAGCTAGTATGAAGTTACTTGTGATAGATGTAGGGCTGAGGTAAGACAGGAGTCATTTTCTGATTCAGTCAATCTCAAAGCCACATCAACTTTGGCAGCCAAAGAGGTGATAGTTGCTACTTCCAAAACTCTATCACATCTATTAGCTTATTCATTCCACTTGATATTATTTTGAGGCCTCTCATTAAATCAGTTAATTTCCTGAGCATTGAGATTTTAGAGGTGAATACTGTCTGGGTTGTTTTTTTTTTTTTTTGTCATTTAATTATCAGTGTTATCTTTCTAGAAGATCTCAGCACTTTAAAGAATAAAAATATGATACTTTTATCTCTTCTTGGGGTAATGTCAAACATTCACTGGTTTATTTTTTCATTTCTCTTTCTAATTTTCACTTATTCAGGGGTTATAGTAAAGGAAACTCTTAGTGTAGCAAATTGTTTAAATCCATGCAAAGGAAAAAAAAAATCAAGGGTATATCTTTTTATGTGGGATTTATATATAAGCTGTTATTTGAAGGACAAGTCATATTTCATGCTCTATTTTAATTTAAATTCTCTCCTGGCTATCTTACCACATATCTGTAGACACAATATTTTTAAGTGACTTGCCAATTCACAATTTTCATATACCATGAAGGATCTCAAAAGTTTCAATTACTCCCAAGGACATTTTTTTCCCATTTCCCTTTCAGAGTAACCAATGAAAACATGTTTTTAACCATCAGAATAATTCCTAGGGCTGTCTCTTCTAACCTGGCTTCACCTCTGGCTCCTTGGAGTATTTGCTCATGATAAACAATCCACAAAGAAAGGAAGATAAAAAGAAAACAGTTCAAAAAGTTTTTTATAATTGTTAAAGAAATAAGCCTGAGGGAAAAAGACAAACATTAAGGTGTGATTAGCAGCTCCACTTTTTTTTTTTTTTTTTTTAATTTTGGCTTCACAGCTTGTGAAAATGAAAGTGAAAGTTGCTCAGTTGTGTCCGACTTTTTGCCACGCCACGGACTATACAGTCCATGGAATTCTCCAGGCCAGAATACTGGGGTGAGTAGCCTTTCCCTTCTCCAGCGGATCATCCCAACTCAGGGATTGAACCCAGGTCTCCTGCACTGCAGGCAGATTCTTTACCAACTGAGGTACTTCATAATTGTTAAAGAAATAATCCTGAGGAAAAGTGATGTAAACATTAAGACATGATTAGCAGCTCTTTTTTTTTTTTTAAATTTTGGCTGCATAGCTTGTGGGGTCTCAGTTACATGACTGGGAATGGAACCTGGGCCACAAGAGTGCAAGTATCAATCCTAACTACTAGGCCACCAGGGAACTACTTCAGTAGCTCTACTTTTGAGATAATAATGAATTAAAGGAACTTTTAGAACAACTGGAAGACATACTTATACCTAATATATTTCTACTTAAGATCTAATTATATCTATGTTAATATAAATGTTTTGTTTATGGGAAATGAAGTCTAAGTACCCTGGTTTAACAATACTATTATTAAGATGTTTTAATAAAGTATGGCAGCATTGTACAAGGACCTACTACTTGGGTTAAAATTAAGATTTTCATTTTCCCTATTAATCAAGACTCTCAAAGGGATTTGCATATTTTAGGAGTTTATTCACCTCCTCCTTTTATTCATTACATTGTTCACCTCATGAAGGATTTTGGTCACAGTGGTCCTAGGACTTGTTATAAGGTCACTATTTGTAAGCAGTCATGTGTTATTTTAATTTTTAAATTAATTTTTATTAGAGTATAGCTTCTTAACAATTTTGTGTTAGTTTCTACTATACAACAAAGTGAATCAGCTATACACACACATATATAGCCTCTCCTTTGTGGATTTCCTTCCCATGTAGGTCACCACAGAGCTTTGAGTAGAATTTCCAGTGCCATACATGAAGTTCTCAGTAGTTATCTATTTTATACATAACATCAATAGTGTTTTAATGTTGTCTTTAACAATCCACTAACTTTGCCCTATTTATATTTCTTGTTTGTACAACACAATCCTTTTTTCTACCTCATAGTCCTCTTATTTCCTGAAATTGGAATTGCTAAGACTGTCAATGGGCTAATGGTAGTGTTTGATTTTTGTCTGCATTTCTGGGACCTATTTAACTTGAAATCTGTTGAATTCCATCTAAAGAATCATCAAATATTTTCTCTTGGCATGCCCCAAACCAGACATCTTGTGTTGTAGCTTGAACTTGAAAACATGACAGTGAAAACTATCACATTACTAAAATCAGATGTCAATTATTAAAAACAAGTGCTTTCTGCTATAATTGTCAAATTAAACCATTTATCTATAAGAAACAGTGAAATTGAAGTGTAAATTGAAAGCAAAATGTAAAATCGCCAATACAAAGGCAATTCTGTAGAAACTTTCAATCATTTTGATGTGCTTGGCTTGCTCCTGGTAAACTAAATCCTTCTGTGCCTGGTTCTCATAGAAACTGGAGAGCAGGATAAGGCAGAAGAGGTATTTCAGTGAACTTCCCATTATAAATGGAACATCTTGTATCCTAAAGAATGTTGTACTTGCAAAAATTGGTATGCTTTGTTGCAGGCCATTGGTGGTGTCATATTATACTGCACCATGAATTCCAACTTGAAACTCTAGAATATCATATTTATGGGAAATGGAGTAAGTACAATTACAAATTGTATAGAAGTTGAGTATTTGGGAACTGGAAGAGATGGATGAACAGAAGTTGGCGCTGGGGACCCAGGAAATACCTATGCATACCTTAGAAGGACTCCTTGTCTATAACACCAAGGACTTTTAGGTTCACGTGCTTTGCCGGCTTTGATCCATGGGAAAGTCTGCTTGAGACTTTCAGAATGGAAACTGCAGTGCCATGAATCCCCTGAGTTGCTGCCTCAAGATGAGCAATAGTAAGTGTTCAGAGGTTGGGAAATGCCTCCTTCCCCATGTGTTTGCTGAATTGCCCCCTACATTAAACCACCCTTAAAACATTAACCCTATCGTGCCACAGAGCGATATTTTCACATATGAAGTTTTCAGAATGAAACCACTCTCCAAAAGTAGGAAATCGATAACAAATGCTGCTCATGAAAGGCTTCTGGGTACCAGCCAACTGTTTTCTTTCTTTCTTTTATTTTTTTCTCAATGAGTAGTTAGCACTGCTTATGGATTCTTCCAGCATTAGAGAGAGAACACAGCATATGATAAATGTCCACGAGAAACGAGAAATGTTGAATCAATAACTAAAGAAAGAAGGCAGAGGTTTGGGAGGGGTTAGATTTCAACTGATAGAAAATAAAGTAATTCTGTTTTTTTTTTTTTAATCTTTCTTGGTGCTTTTAAGAATGCACAAGGGCAAACGTAAGTTCTGTAGCTAACAGTGAGATCAGATTCTACAATAATTGCCTTGACTTTTGTTCTTCAGTTTTAGAGCTGTGTTTCTGGCCTGTGTTATTGAATAGGCTCTTGTCTTCTACAAAGCAGAGATGAAGAAGCCTTGGAAGTTTGCTGCTAGCTACAGTTCCTGAAATAATTTTCTATGTTTAGGGTCTAGAGGTTTTTGAGACATGGGATTTATATACATCAGCCAGAGTCATATTTACTATAGAATTCTTTAAAACTAAAAAAAGTATCAGATTTATATTATAGGATTTCATGCTTAAGAAAATCTCTGAAAGATAAGCATCTTACACAAATGCTTGAAATAGTTCCTTGTGTGTATTCTATATTCTTCTGAAATGCAACATCTCACAGTCCATATATTTTATAAAAAGTGAACCCAAGTTTATTTATATGAAATGATACATGTTTATCTAGCAACATTTTCCCCAGATAGCAAGTTGCAAATACACTAAATACCTTGAGGATGAAATGACCCTTGCAGGTGCTACGAAAGTCATCTGTGTCCCCAGGTGGCCATTTATAATCTGACACATATCCTTTGACTGACCTAACACACCTTCCTTGCACCTGGCTTTAATTTACAACTTGATAGCAGCTGTCACAGCGAAAGAAGCAGGCTCATTACCTGATTTGTTTCTGCCATCCCTGCACTCATCCAGGGATCTGCACTTTTTAAATGACTGAATTAGTCATACTTCCCTTACACGAGTAGACCTACAAAGTAACACAGGACAGCCTCTGACTGCTTTCCCTTCCATGGCTCTGCCTACTTGTTTCCATTCACTCCATTCAATGGACGTGTACTGAGCCCTGTTCATAGCAGGCAGGGCTTTACTGGCTTGACTCCCTTGCTTAAATCAGAGCAAGGTCCATAGTAGACATGTGCTGGATTTATGAATGAATCAGAGGATGAATGAAGAGTATCCACTGCATTGTCTCTTGGCCTAGCACAGATGTGGTATTTACCTTAGGTTTCACGTTTGATGTCACGCCAGTTTTCTGTCTTGAGACTTGGCTGGTTTGAAAGGAGGAAGAAGCCCAGAGAGTTTGATATCATTGGTTTGTCTGATCTATGAGTGCAAGTCCTAAAGGCCTAAATTAAATACAAATTGCTCTTTTGTCTCTTTCTCTCATTGGAGGTTATCAGTAGATCAGGGAACTCAACCGTTTCTGGACAAAAATGAATACACGTCTTCCAAATCTTATCAGTTCAAGTCCATGTCAGTGGTGGTGAGAGTGGGTCATAAACCATGTCAAAAATTAACCAAATAAGTATTTAAGAACCACTGATAGATCATGCTACACCTATTGAAATTGTCACAGACATTTGCTAATACTTGGAGCCTGTAAGGTAACAATTGTACGCATTATGGCTGCTCAACATCAATTGTGTTTGACCAATGATAATTCAATACTTAGTGACAGAATGAGTACTTTATTCTATACTTATCAATCTAGGGCTTCTCTGACCCCCTAGATGAAGTTAAGTCCTCCTGAGTAATAGACACTTAGAATCCTGAGCCTCTGTTTTTTTAACACCTCATCACAGTTGATTATAATTAATTTAACTGCATTTTGCCTGAGGGCAAAAAAGTATGTTTCTAGCTTACTCAATATAATGAGTTGAATTAGTATGTTAAGATTATAAGCATCTTACAAACTAGAATAACCTAAAAAGTTAAGCTCCAGTGTTGGGAAAAAAACATGGTAAGGTCTCACTTCTACATGGAACTATACAGAGAATTTCACCTTCTATTTATAGTAATAAGCCTCCTGCAACATTTCAGTGTTAAAAAAAAAGTACAGAACAACATGGAATCCCGTCTTTAGTCTCATCAACATGTGCCTCCCCTTACCTACAAAACTTTTATTTTTCCTAATTCTCACGATCTATTCTATTCTCCAGTTATAGAAGGTACCAGATGTTTGGGGGAGGCTGTTCCACACATCCTAGATTTTAAAATAGAAGCAAGATCTATTGTAGCTGTATAATGTAACTACAGCCTTAACTTCTGTGCTCACCAGCTAGGTGTAATCTGCAATGCGGTTGGTCATCAGTGGAACTGTTCTTATCTGTGGAATGCTGGTATCCATGCCAAACACTCAAAAGAACCACAGGATATTACCGAAATGGCACGTTCTGTCCACAATCCATTTCCCTCTAGGAAATTTTAATTTACATAAACACTTTTCAAGAAAACCCTTTTGCATTTAGACAACTGTTAAAAACCAGGCTAGAATAAGCTGAGTATGAATATACAGCAACACCTGGGGTAAGTGCCTAAAAGAGACTGTCAATATCCTCAAATTATTCTCCTACTGCAGGTTTCAAAGAGGGAACCAGCTAAAAGCCACTCACATCCTTCTGCTCCTGGGAGTGGTGGGAAGGGGGGCAGGGGGCTTGGATGCAGCAAGTGGGAGATACAGGTTGAAGCCTGCCTGGGCTTTTGTACTGGGGAATCCCTCATGCTTCTAGGCAGCAGCGGGCACCTCCAGAGAGAGGCAAACCCAGGCTTTCAAGTACCCTACAATGGGGCTGGCAGCATCTTCTTCAAAGCTGCCAGCAACTTAAAAACAAACAAACAAACAAAAAAAACCCCAAAAAACCTCTTTATCTAAAAAAGGAAAAAAAGAGTTTTTTTTTTTAAATTATAGTTAATTAATAAGAATCTTTAGAGCTGGGTCTCCCCTACTTTAACAGAGCTAAAATTTCTAAAGAATTATGAAAATATACCACAAATAGAACTCCTGATTTTTTCCCTAGGATTTAAAAAAACAACAACTGCAGAGCTTCAGAAGTGAATGTGAATACCACTGGGGTTTTTACTTGAACACTTAAAACATTTCACTTTCTCAGCAAAGTGTCTTTCTTTTGACATGATGCAGACACCAACTGAATTCTAAATCGTTATAAATCACTTTCAATTAATTCGAGGCATTGTAAAGATTATGAGAATGTGCCACCAATTCAGTCCTCGTTGTGACTGCTGGTTGATTGCGTGCCACTGTTAACCGTTTAGATGAGCACGTAATAAAAAAACAACTGATAAAATGTATAAACCAGGACATCAATGTGGCAGACAGAGACAGCACGTGCACTTGACAGCAGTGGGAATGAAGGGTTTGATGACGAGACACTGGAAGTCTAGAGTGATGGGATGCAGGTGCTAAGCAGAGAGAGGGCTATTATATATAATTTTTGTTGAATTACTGATTTGCTCACTGATCTTTGCTGCTGCATTCGTGAACACTGTAACACTGCCATCTTGGATGTATCTGTGTGGAAAATGGACTTGGCACCTTTGACTAATTCATGTAATAAGCTGGTGAACTCACACCTCACATCCAGACAAGTATTAGCAAGAACATAATTTGCCCTATAAGTCTATGTAGCTGGTCAATTCTCAATGCCGCAGGTAAGAAAATTGAAAGAATTTTCTTAGCGATCTCTAGTACTAATAAAAAATGATACAGGGGAGCAAGGGCTATGAAATATATTAATGCAGGCCCAACCACCAGCTTCCCTTCAAACATATGGTAAGACACCACAGGTAACCCCATCATAGGTTAAGTTCAAATTTTAGTTTTTTAATCAAATGATTTTCCAGGCATTCCATTTCACATCAAATTGACACCTAGGAAAACCAGCTGATTGAAGCATAAGGATTTGTTTCATGTTAAAACAGCCAACAACACTGAGAAAAAAAGCCAAGCAACAAGTCACTGTTGCTCTTCCAAGTTAACAAGCCCATATTCTAATTTTTGATCATGTCCTGCTCTATTTAACAAAATCCACATGCCTACATTCACAGTAAATGCAAGCTGACCAAAACAGTTTGACTGCGTTATGCATTATGGCAATTTTAACCCAACAGTATGAATAATTTTTATGATTCGAAAGTAATGATGCTATGAGACTTATCTGCTTTTTTAACAGGTAAATCCTTTTAGATTTCTTTGTGAGTACTTTAATGTAGTAACCTTAAGCTTTCTTTATTTATAGTTTGCATTTAACTTACAGATTTGTTTTACTTTTCCCACTCAATGATTTATACAGTTGTTTCAGTTTAGGCTTTACATATGTAAGTGATAATATGATTATACCAATATACTACATTTGAGTTATTTTTTCTTTTGAATTGAGTAGGCTAATGAAGGATGCAAGTGTTTTTAAATTAGTATTATTTAGGTAGAATGTCTTTGCCAAAATTCATCTAAACTTATATTTTAGAAGTTCAGGCTTACATGTCTAAAAAATTCATACTCCTCTCTAAAATCTTAGCAAAGGACAAAAATCTTAGCAAAGAATCACATCTTTTTGAGTTAGAAAGGTACCTAAGTGACTAACTTTTTAAAAAACCCCTCATTTCTCAAATGAAGTAACTCAAGATTATACAAATAGATTTTGTCCTCCCACTGAAGAGAAAGAGTAGAATACATCAATTTATTCTCTCTGTAATGATTTCTGAGATCTTTGTTAGATTACTTCCATTTGGATCTACCCACTCTAAAATCTTTCTAAAACTTTACAACCATTTTCTTTGGCCTTCATAAGCAAAATAGTGTGTTAGCTAATGAGTTTTTCTGCCAAGACTGACTGCATATTTTTGCTAAGGTTTCTTTGCATTCTGATACACCTTTTTCTTTTCCTACCCAAATCTGAGATGTCAGAAGACTTTACTCAAGCCTTCTAGTTTAGAGGGTTGCATAAACGATGAAGTCCCTCTGAGGCTGAGGAATGCCACTGTTATTGGCCCCACTCTGCTTGTCACAATGCAACGCCAGTAAATGCAGTTGAAAACTACTTTTATTTGAAGGCCATTTGACAGAGGGGGAGAAAACACATTTACTCTTTCAAGGCCTGCGTATTTTCCTGGGAGAAGCCTGCCTATGAAATTTGTCCTTTTATCCTTGGATAGCAATTTGGGAAATATCTTTTGGCAGTGCAGTCTCCTGAGTGGTTTCTGCATCTTCAGACCACAGCAGTGATTCACAGACCTACTCTGTATCTCCCTACCTCCCTCCCACTTCCTTTTTAAAGATGGGAAGGCTGTTTCATGCTGCTGTGCCGAAAACATTCTTCTCTGGAGGCTGAGGAAGAAAATCTGCATATTTCAGCAAAAATATTGAGCTATTTTCACCATCGATGTTTAAGGAAGGAAGTGTTTACTAATATCTGTGATTATACTGAGACCCTACAAATAAGAAACAGACAGGACTGTGGGCTTTTTATTACAACAAGATTCTTTTCTAATGTGTCCCTTACTCACAGGCGCTCCCAGAAATTCAACAAGATTACGTCTATCTTCATCAGACAGATCAGCTACTGCACTACAGCTGGATCATACTATCTTCAGCAGGACTGTCCGTCACAATAGAACAAGAAGTCTTATTTTTCAGGATTAAAAAAATGAAGAAAAATGCACAATAACATTTATGATTTTCTAAACATTCTGTGTGTGTGTGTGTTTTAATCCTCCTAGTCTCTACAAGTCATCACTACTTTGGACCCGCCCATCAGGCATCCGTGGTGATGCTCCTTACCTATAAACAGGTTCCACTCGGTGTCGAGATCGGCTTGATTTGCCAGGCAGCCTTTCATGACGTTGAGGCAGTAGTTATTGCATGGTCTCACCGTGGGGAGTCCTCGGCAATAAGCGCAGTATAGCATCTTCATGAGGGCACGGATGCAGCCTGGGGTCGGGCTGACCTAAAGATTTATTGAAAAAAAAAATCAGAAATAAGAAGGATGGAAGGGAACAAAGAAGAAGTGATTCATTTTCTCTTTGAAAATGAAAAACAAAACAAAACAGAGAAATGGCTCTGATAAACCTTCAACCTGGGCAGCAGGCTAAAGGAGCCATTAGAATCTCAGTCCTTTGCAGTACTTAATCTTGAAGTCAGTCAATTCCTCTTTAATATTTCTGTTCAGCATAAGAATAATCATTTTTCTTGAATTGTCCTTGCCAACATTTTGATATCTATGTCATTGCAATTTAGCCCTAAAACCTAGACACTGTTTCAATGAAACAGAACATGCAATGAGATAATGCATGTGAAAGCAATTTCCAAAGTTAACAGCCCCATAAAAATGAAGGTATTATTAAAGTTTAATGTGACACCTTTGGAAAATTTTCCAACTGGTTATTTGACCCTGTTTCTAAAGGAGGTTGGCAGATACACTTCCTTTGTACATAACTTTTTAAAAACGATCAATATCAACTTGTCTGGGATTTCTGAGATCCAGGCCTGTTGAGAAGCACTGGAACTGCCAAGACATCATCTTCAGGCATCTGAAGCTTTGCAGTTCTGGGAACTTTGGAAGATGGATCCAGGGTTGAATATGAAGAGAAATCCTTGCAGCGATTCAGAGGAGCTACTAATCCACCTATAATGAAGTGCTATTTGCCTTGAATACGATAAGCAGTGAATGGTTCTAAGTTAATCAATTCTAAACCAATCAGGTCTTTTTTAGACTCGCTGAAAATTCCAATTTGACTTTTAAGAGGACAGAATATTTAAAATGGAATGGACCAAAACCAGGAAAAAATTACAAAAAGCCTTTTTTCATGGCTGGATACAAACATTGTTAGTCACTAAGTCATGTCCAACTCTTTGCAGTCCTATGGAACTATAGCCCGCCAGGCTCCTCTGTCCATGGGATTTCCCAGGCAAGAATACTGGAGTGAATTGCCATTTCCTTCTCCAGGGAATCTGCCTGACCCAGGGATCCAACCTGTGTCTCCTGCATTGCAAGCTGATTCTTTACCATTGAGCCACTGGGAAAGCCAGATACAAACATCTGTGACGTATTTTTTGGACATTTCATATAACATTGATGTTTTAATCAAGAACCTGTTTCTGTTCTTGTGGTCTTGCTCTGAAGACAAGTCTAATCTGTATTGTTTGGATCTCCTGGAGAATTAGAGTCTTATTGGATAGACCTGGGCCCCCAGGTGACAATTACACGCCCAGAGACTTCAGATACTGACAAAGCATGACGCCAATGTAAAGATAGTGCAGTAAAAGGTATTTCCATATAAATGGATATTTTCCACTACTATAGCTTACCTCCATCATTTTATCCTTTGCCTGGAAACCATATTTGAGGTTTCTAATGCAAGATTTTGGTTACTGTAACATTTTATTAATTTTATGGTGTACACTGTAAAAAATTAATAGACAGAAACCTCAATTAAATAGAGTTGGGAGTCCAGAAGGGGGAGCTCTCACACCTGCAACGATAGCAGAGACAAGGACCCAGCCAATGAAAAGCCAAGGACTCTGTTTACTAGAACAGAGCTCCCAGCTTCCTTTTCTCCTCCAAAAAGTGCCCTCCTTCGTTTTCTGAATTGAGTTCTCTCCTGATCCTGAATAAACCCATCTGTGCTGGAGAAATATTTGACAGTCTATTTGATTCAGACCAAGAAAACTGACAAAGTTCCTAAGTTATTATTTCAAGAAATGAAGCCATCTATTATCTATCTATCATCTACCTATCTATGCACCAAAAGCTCCTGTAATCCTTTTAATTTTTTTTGTATTTTCTTTCCAAAATTTTATGAAAATTTTCTTCACTGATTTTTTTTCACACATCTCTCTTTCTCATCCATCCATTAATCCACCTTATTTTTAATGCATTTTATAGTTAGGATTATCCTTTTGATTTTTAATTTTCCTGATAATTTAATATTGGCTTTAATAAAACAGAATTAACCTGATCAATGTTAGAAGGTTAGCACTTTAAGTAGTCCAAATCAAATAAGCACAGTAGAATATAATTGGCCTTTTTTTGTTAAAAAAAAAAAAAAGGAGAATGGTTTAGTATCCACTAATGCTAAGATTTATTTTCCAACAGCAAAACCAACAGAAAATGAGAACAAAATAGAGGAGTCTGGTGACTTTTCTTCTGAGCTCATATCAGTACCACCATATCTACCTCTCCAGATAGGATTGCTGTTGGTCAGTCGATAAGTCCTGTTAGACTCTTTGTGATCCCATGGACCGCAGCATGCCAGGCTTCCTGGGTTCGATCCCTGGGTTGGGAAGATCCCCTGGAAAAGGGAATGGCTAACCACTCCAATATTCTTGCCTGGAGAATCCCATGGACAGAGGAGCCTGAAGGGATACCATCCATGGGAGTCGCAAAGAATCGGACATGACTGAGCAGTTAAGTTTCACTTTTTGAGATAGGATATTTTGTTGAAAATGCTAAATTTTATCCACAATTGGGCAGAATTAAAAAAAAATACTTTATCCACATGTATCCCACATCATTCACAGAAAATAGAAAAATTCTGTATGTGAAATTCCAAATTCTTATACATTTTACTTATTTGGTATGGTTACAGTCCTACAAACCATTGTTCATAGCACTTTCATTTTCATAGCCTTGCAACTACCCTCCTGACATGATGATGCCTTTCTCCAGAGACCTACCCTATTTTCACCCAAGGTGGCTAAGCTATTTCTTCCTTTGACTCTGCTGAATGTTTGATTTCCATGTCATTGGTGTTATATAATGCTTTGCCCTTTCTCACTAAGTGTGCCAGTATAAAGCTTAGTTATTAGTCGCTCAGTAGTGTCTAACTCCTTGAACCCCATGGACAAGTCCACCAGGCTCCTCTGTCCATGGAAGTCTCCAGGCAAGAATACTGAAGTGGGTAGCCACTCCCTTCTCCAGGGGATCTTTCTGACCTAGGGACTGAACCCAGGTCTCCAGCATTGTGTCAATAGTGGAGATGAAAATTTGACATCTTTGTAGGGTATGGACTCTTTCTCATCACTATAACCTGTACCACTCTGCATAACATGAACATCATTATAAGGTATTACGATTTAGGTACTCAGTAACTGCTTTTCCAATTGAACTCTCTATTGTGGTTCTCAACTCCCTGGCCACATTGATATTCGAAGAAAAAGGGAACAAGATAGTTTGATACATCTTAGCATTCAATTGTTGCTTTTAACTCCATTTTCAAAGGTTATTGATTGTATTAATTCCAAAGTTTTGTGGCATTTGTGTGTATGTGTGTGGGTATTGGAACTAGGGCAATTTTCTCAGTCTGACATTTCAGAAGAGTCTCCAACTCAGAGTAGCAACCAACAGAGAAAATTGAATACCTTTAATAACCTAAAAGAACAATGTTGTTCAAGTTAAATGTGGCTTTCTCAGTACTCTAGGAAATGACATCCTTTCTGGTCAAATAAAGGGCATTCGAAGAAAAAAACAAAGTGTGGAGGACAGAGCTGAAACTTTTATGTTCACAGGCCATATTTTTTGAAGTGACAGAACTGCGTACTTGAATTAGAATTTTTGAAAAATGAATCACTTCAAACTGAAGACTTTCAGAAGTAAGCCTTTGAAAAGAGGTTGTTTCAAATGCCAATTGCATTCAAATACCAATAGGCTATGCCTATTTTTTAAATGTATAATACTATTTTATAATTGTGCTATTATTCTTAAAATTTTTTTAAATTTCAAAATCAATATAGACTTATAAGAAGTTGCAAAACAAGTAGAGTCCTGGGTACCCTTCACTCACCTTCCTTCAATGGAAACATCTCATAAAACCATATCAAAGCCTCATAGACATTTCCAGGCTCCTCTGTCCATAGAGATTCTCCAGGCAAGAATATTGGAGTGGGTTGTCACGCCCTCCTCCAGGGGATCGTCTCAACCAAGGGATCGAACCCAGGTCTCCTGCATTGCAGGTCGATACTTTATTTCTGAGCTATCAGGAAAGCCCAACATTGATACATTGCTGCTAATGGATTTATAGAACTTATTCAGTTTTCATGATTTTTTAAGCTTGCAGTCTTTGCATATGTGTGCATGTTTATACTTCTGTGCAATGTAATCCTATGTATGGATTAGTGTAACCATACCACAGTCAACATACAGAACTTTTCCATCACCACAAAAGCACTCTGTTGTGCTCCTGACCCACCCCTTGTCCCTATCACCAAGCAACCACTAGTGTAGTTTTCATCTTTAGATTTTACCATTGTAGGAATCAACTAGTATATAACATTTTAAGCTTCATTTTTTTTTTAACTGAGCATGCCCTTGAGGTCCATCCAAGTTGTTGCATGTATTCATTCCTTTTTATTTGATGAGTAGTATTCCATTGTTAGATGGGGAAACAGTGGAAACAGTGGCAGACTTTATTTTTGGGGGTTCCAAAATCATTGCAGATGGTGATTGCAGCCATGAAATTAAAAGATGCTTACTCCTTGGAAGAAAAGTTATGACCAACCTAGATAGCATATTCAAAAGCAGAGACATTACTTTGCCAACCAAGGTCCCTCTAGTCAAGGCTATGGTTTTTCCTGTGGTCATGTATGGATGTGAGAGTTGGACTGTGAAGAAGGCTGAGCGCTGAAGAATTGATGCTTTTGAACTGTGGTGTTGGAGAATACTCTTGAGAGTCCCTTGGACTGCAAGGAGATCCAACCAGTCCATTCTGAAGGAGATCAGCCCTGGAATTTCTTTGGAAGGAATGATGCTGAAGCTGAAACTCCAGTACTTTGGCCACCTCATGCGAAGAGTTGACTCATTGGAAAAGACTCTGATGCTGGGAGGGATTGGGGGCAGGAGGAGAAGGGGACGATTGAGGATGAGATGGCTGGATGGCATCACTGACTCGATGGACGTGAGTCTGAGTGAACTCCGGGAGTTGGTGATGGACAGGGAGGCCTGGCGTGCTGTGATTCATGGGGTTGCAGAGAGTTGGACACGACTGAGCGACTGAACTGAAATGAACTGAATGTGAACTTTGACTATTTTTAAAAATGTATCGATAACTTCCTAGATATTCAAAGCAGACTGGGAAATAAATTTAGGTAAAGGAATAAATTTAGATGTTTATAAAAGTGATTTCCGATTTCCACTTGGCAAAATACAATAATGTTTTTAAGTGAAGAAAAAGGAAGTTCATGGTAACCCATTCTTTTTTATAATTATTGGTATTTTCACCTTACATGTTGTCCTTCACCACTAGCATCACTTTGTCACAAATTTACAATACTGGGGTGGGGGAGGGGTAGAGAATAGCCCATGGTTCTTACTCTGTTATCCTACTCGTGGAAAGATAGACACAACATTGTGAGTAAACCAAATGAGATTTCAGTATGAAATCCTTGCATCTTGGGTGTAGTCCTCCTGTTAACATCTTTTGATGTGGTTTATATATAATGAAATGATTTAGAGTTGACTAGTTTTGAATAGTAATAGTACAATTTGAAGTGTAACATTACAATTTATAACAAGGATTCCTTGTAAAATTACTGAAAAAATAAGTAACATTAAACAATTGATGTCTTAGTTTATAAGCTTGTAGTTTTTGATGTTGTTTACATTTTGTTTAAAATTTTTTTATGTGGACCATTTTTAAAGTAGTTATTGAATTTGTTACAGCATTTCCTCTGTATTACGCTTTGGCATTTTCAGATATGGCATGTAGGACCTTAACTCCATCACCGGTGATTGAACCTACCCCTGCTGCATTGGAAGGCAAAGTAAAATCTTAACCACTGGACCACCAAGGCAGTCACCCTATGTTTCTTTTTAAAAAAGAATACAAAACAAGTCCTTAATAAATCTGTATTGGGATGTAGACTAAGTCTTATCTACCTGGCTAGCTATATGTGTCAGGATGTTGTAGCAAGTAATTCTTACATTTTCTAAACGTGACTTGAGGCATACCATACCCTTAGTCATATATTAACAAATGGGTCTTTAATATACTTGAGATTTCTGTATCTGGGGCAACATTCATGCATTGGTGCTCACAATCAGCAATTCCTAACAGTAGCCAACGTAAAACAAGATTTTCTCTTAAAGTAGTTTTGAAAATCAAGAAAACATGTGAAAGTGATAAATCTTTACTTGAACACATAACCTCTCAAGTACTTGTTTCTATGGAAATCATACAGCCACAATAATCAAATAAACATGGATGTCAGAATATAGACAGATGGGGCTCTCAAAAGTTGAACAAGTTAATGTAAAGGAATGATTTAACTAGAATAAATTAAAATGCTTTTGAACAACAGTAGATGCTATCCTTCGCAGTTGATAACCAATTGATTAAATAATGAGATTTTTTTACTCATCATCTTAATATATTATGAGATATTTTAAGTGTCTTCTGAAGGACTTCCCTGGTGGCTCAGACAGTAAAGCATCTGTCTACAATGCGGGAGACCTGGGTGCAATCCCTGGGTTGGGAAGATCCCCTGGAGAAGGAAATGGCAATCCACTCCAGTACTATTGCCTGGAAAATGCCATGGACAGAGGAGCCTGGTAGGCTACAGTCCATGGGGTTGCAAAGAGTCGGACATGACTGAGTGACTTCACTTTCACTTTCTGAAGGCCTCAAGAATGATTAAATCACATTCAAATTAGTTTTCATGTTAAGTAAGTTTAATTATAATGCTTTTAACGATCAGCAACCTATAAACTGGCTTTGTAGTAACTTCATGAGAATTTAAATTTGCTTCTTCTTTGTTCACTCATGCAACTTTCATTAATTCAACTTTTATGGTGATGAGTGTGAAGAACTAAATAGTATCTTGATGAAGGTGGAAGAGAAGAGTGGAAAAGCTGGCTTAAAACTCAACTTTCAAAAAGCTAAGATCATAGCATCCAGTCCCATAACTTCATGGTAAGTAGATGGGGAAAAAAGTAGAAACAGTGACAGATTTTATTTTCTTGGGTTCCAAAATCACTGAAGACTGTGATGAAATTAAAATATACTTGCTCCTTGGAGCAAACATAGACAGTGTATTATATAGCAGAGACATCACTTTTCTGACAAAGGTCCTTATAATCAAAGCTATGGTTTTTCCAGGAGTCATGTACAGATGTGAGTTGGCCCATAAAGAGGGCTAGCAGTGAAAAATGGATGCTTTCAAACAGTGGTTCTGGAGAAAACTCTCGAGAGATCCTTGGACTGCAAGGAGATCAAACCAGTCAATCCTAAAGGAAATCAACTCTGAATATTCATTGGAAGGACTGATACTGAAGCTGAAGTTCCAATACTTTGGTGACCTGATGCAAAGACCCAATTCACTGGAAAAAAACCCTGATGTTGAGAAAAATTGAGGGCAGTGGGAGAAGGAGGTGACAGAGGATGAGATGGCTGGATGGCATCGCTACCCTAATGGACATGATTTTGAGCAAACTCTGGGAGATAGTGAAAGACAAGGAAACCTGGCTTGTTACAGTCCATGGAGTCTCAATGAGTCGGGCATTACTTAATAACTGAACAAGATGGGGAAGAAAAAAGAGACCTTGTACCAGTGTTGGGATGCTCAGAATACATTTACTTCCAGGGAAAAAAATGCTTTGTATTGGTAAGTGCAATGTAAAGGGAACCCTAAAAAGGGCATTTGGCTCAAAATTGGGAAGTAGGGATGAACACAAAGATGACTTTTGAAGAAAACCATGTAACAGCAAGATCAGCATAGGGGAAGGGTGGCATCACAGAATGGTGAAGTAGGAAAGTCCAAGAATCAGTCCTTCCGCTGAAGCAACCATGAAACTAGCAAAGAATGACAGGATCACTTTCTTGAAACTTTAGAATCTAACTAGAAAAAAAGAACTCATAGCAACTAAGAGAGTGCTTCAAAATAAAAAGGACTGCTATCACAACAAACAGCGCACTCAAAAAATGGACTGAAGACCTGAATAGACATTTCTCCAAAGAGGACATACAAAAGGTCAACAGGCACATGAACAGATGTTCAACATTGTTGGTTATTAGAGAAATGCAAATCAAAACTACAAGGAGATATCACCTCACACTTGTCAGGATGGCCATCATCAAAAAATCCACAAACAATAAATGCTAGAGAGGGTGTGAAGAGAAGAGAACCTTCCTATGCCGTTGGTCAGGAAGTACATTGTTACAGTCACTACAGACAACAGTATGGAGGTTCCTTAAAAATCTAAAAATAGAGCTACCATATAACTCAGCAATCCCACTCCTGGGCATATATCCAGAGAAAAACATGATCTGCAAAGATATCCGCACCACAATGTTCACTGCATCACTCATTACAATAGCAAAGACTTAGAAGCAACCTAAATGTTTATTGACAGAGGAATGGATAAAGAAGACGTGGTACATATATACAATGGAATATTACTCGGCCATTAAAAAGAATGAAATAATATCAGTTGCCTTGCCATGCATGAACCTAGAAAGCACCATATTGAGTAAAGTAAGTCAGACAGAGAAGGAAAAATATTGTATGACATCTCTTATATGTAGAATCTAAAAAGAAATGATACAAATATGAACTTACAAAGCAGAAAGAGACTCACAGACTTAGAAAATGAACTTATGGTTGCCAGCGGGAAGGGATAGTTAGGGCCTTTGGGAAGGTCATGTACACTTCGCTATATTTAAAATAGACAACCAACAAGGACCTCTTGTTTTGCACATGGAACTCTGCTCAATGTCATATGGCAGACTGGATGTGAGGGGGTGGGGGAGAATGGATATATGTATATTTATGGCTGAGTCCCTTTACTGTTTACCTGAAACTACCACAACATTGTTAATCAGCTATACACCAATACAAAACAAAAGTTTAAAGTTTGGGAAAAAAAAAATAAAATAGACTGCTAAATTTCAGTAAAAAAGCATTGCTAAATCTCAAGCCTCAAGAAATTTAAAATGATCGTAATCATACAATGCAGCTCCTCTGACCAAAACAGAATAAAACTGGAAAATAGTGTCAGAAGGAAAACCTGAAATTTCACAAATATGTGGAAACTAAGTCACACACTCTTATATGACCAAGAGATTAAAGAAGAAATCACTAGGGAAATTAGAAAATGATTAGATAAACAAAAAATGAAAATGCAACATGCAAAATTATAACCACCAATGCCTATCTTAAAAGAGAATATCTCAAATCAATAACTTAATGTTAAACTTTAAGAAACTAGAAAAACAAGAGGAAATCAAAACCAAAGTTAGCAAAGGGAAGAAACCAATAAAGACTGGAGTGGGGATAAGCAAAATTTTAATTTTAGTTTGCTCTTCTTTTTCTAGTTCCGTAAGGCATAGAGTTAAGTTTTTGATTTTAGATCTTTATTCTCCCAGAAGTGGGGAGTGAGGCATGGGATAGTCTCTCCCTCTGAGCTTCTGGAAAGAATCAATTCTTCTGACACCTCGGCCTCAGATTTCCAGCCTACTGAACTGTGAGGAAATACATTGCTGTTGTTTTAAATCATTTCATTTGCGGTGATATGCTCTGGTAGCCATAGGAAACTAATTTATATACCAACAAATTAGATAACTTTGATGAAATGGACAAATTCCTAGAAACATACAACCTACAGAACTGAATCAAGAAAAAACAGGAAATATGAAAGAAATCTGTATCAAGTAAAGAGATTGAAATAGTAAACAAAGACTCCAAACAAAGAAAAATCCTGAACCAGATGGCTTCACTGGTTAATTCAACCAAACATTTAAAGAAAATTTAGCAAATATCCTTCTTAAGCTTATTCCCAAAATAGAAAGTGAGGGAATACTTCCTAACTCATTCTAAGAGACTAGCATTACCTGACACCAAAGCCAGAAAGACATAATAAGGAAAGGAGAGTATAGAGCAGTACACCTTTTAGATCTAGTTTTAAGATCCTCAACAAAACACTAGTAAACTGAATCTGTATTAAAAATATTATAAACCATGTCCAAGTGGAATTTATCCCAGGAATGTGAGGGAAATTCATCAAAAGAAAATCAATCAATATAATATACCATATTCATAGAATAAAGGGAAAAATATATGCACTCACCTCAATTGATGCAAAAACAGCTTTTGACAAAGTTCACCACACTTCTATGATAATACTTCCAGAAAACTAGGAATATAAGGGAACTTCCTAAACGTGATCAAGGGGATTTATAAAAATCCACAGCTGACATCATGCTTGATGGTGAAATATTGAAAGATTTCTCCCTAAGATCAGGGACAAGACAAGGAGGCCTGCTTTGGCCTCTGCTATTCAAGACAGCACTGTAAATTCTAGCTAGAGGAGTCACTAAGCAAGACAAAGAAATAAAAGGTATCCAAATTGAAAATACAGAATTAAAACTACCTTTATTCACAGATGACATGATCCTATAAATAGGAAATCTCAATAATTTATAAAAACAACTACTAGAGCTAATAAATGAATTCACAGAGTACAAGATCAATATGTAAACATCCAGTAAGTTTTTATACACTAGCAATGAGCAATCTGAAAAGGAAATTAAGAAAATTCCATTTACAATACTATTCAAAAGGAAAAAATACCTAGGTATAAATTTAACCAAGGAAGTGGCAGAATTTTACACTTGAAAACTGTAAAGCATTGCTGAAAGAAATTAAAAAAGCCCTAAACACACGGAAAGATATCCTGTGTTCATGTATTGGAAGCAAAGTTGTTAGGTGGGCATACTACTCAAAGTAAACTACATAATCTCTGCAAAACTTACCAAAACTCCAACAGTTTTCCTTGAAAAAATGGAAAAACCAATCCTCAAGCTCTTACAGAATTACAAGGGACCCATATAACCAAAATAATTGTGAAGAAAAGGAACAGATTTGGGGCACACATGCTTTCTGATTTCAAAACTTCCTACAACTTTCTACAAAGCTAAAGTAACCAAAACATTGTGGTACTGTGTTCAGCAGTCGCTCTCCTTCATATTCATTCAAATGAGGTTTAAAGAAGGTTCTGGAAGAGGTATTTGCATTTCATGTTAATAGGTGCAGCATTACTCACAATAACCAAGAGGGGGAAGCAAACTAAACGTCCATGAACAAAAGAACAGATAAAGAAAATGAGGTGTATTTATGCAGTGAAATATTATTCAACCTTAAAAAAAGAAGGAAACCCTGCAATACACAACAATATGGATGCTCCTTGACAACATTATGCTAAGTGAAATAAACCAGGCACAAGGACAAATGCTCATGATTACACTTACATGAAGTATCTAAAATAGTCAAATTCATAGCAGCAGGAAACAGGACCGCGGTTGTTGAGGGCTGACAGGCAGAGGGAAAAGGAGCGTAACTGTTCAATGGATATAGAGTTTCAATCAGGCAAGATGAAAAAGTTCTAGAGATCTGCTACACAGCAATGTCACATGCTTAACAACACTGCATTTAAAAGCTGAAAAGAATAGAGCTCATACCTTTTTTTTTTTTACCACAATAATATCAGTAATAAGAAAAAGAATACCATGATACTGGTATAAGAATAGACCTATCGATCAGTGAAATTGAGTTGTAAGCTAAACACATATACTCACGGCCAGCTGATTTTCACAAGAGTGGGAAATCACTCAAGAGGGAAATAACAGTCTTCGACAAATTAGGACAACTGGGTATGTTCATGCAAACAAGGTTAGACTTTAACTCATACCATGCACAGAATTTCTCAAAATGGATCCAGTGACCCATATATGAGCAGAAATATATAAACTCTGGAAAGAAAATATATAGGGTAAATCTTCATGACTTGGAATTTAGCAACAAACTCTTAGATATGACACCAAAAGGAGAAAAAATGGAGTTCATTAAAATGATGCTTTTGTGCATCAAAGGACATTATCAACAAAGTGAAAAGATACTCTACAAATGGGAGAAAATATGTGTAAATCATAGATCTGATGAGTCATGTATCCAGAATATATGTACAGAACTCTTACAATGCAACAGCAAGAAGACAAACAACTCAATTAAAAATTTGGAAAAGGAAATTGGCAAAGGACTTGAATAGATGTTTGTCCAAAGAAGATATACAAATGGCTAACAAGCTCATAAAAGATGTTCAACATCATTCACTAACAAATGAATTCCAATCAAAATGAGTATCACTCAGACCTGTAGGATGACTATAATAAAAGAGACAGACAGTAACAAGTGTTGATGTGGATATAGAGAAATTGGAATCATTAAACATAGCTGGTGGGAATGTACAATGATGGCCATTTTAGAAAAACAGAACCACTATATGAATCAGCAATTCTATTCCTGGTTATACGCTCAAGAGAAATGAAAACATATACCATGCAAAACTTGCACATAAATGTTTATAGGAGCATCATTCATAATAGGCAAAGCCTGGAAACAATTCACATGCCCATCAACTGATGGATGGATAAACTAAATACGGTACATGCATAAAATGAAATGTTGTTCATCAGTTAAAAGAAACGAAATTCTGACACATGCTGCGTCATGGATAAACTTTGAAATGATATTATGCTGCGAGACTGAAGCCAGTCATAGAAGACCTTGTATTGTGATTCCATTTATATACCAAATGCCCCAAATAGGCAAATCCATAGCGACAGAAAGTAGGTTAGTGATTGTCAGGGGCTGGGGTGAGGGAGTGGGAGAAGCAGATATGCAGAACGGAGAGTGACTGCTAATAGGTACACATTTTCTGTGTGATGAAAATGTTCTAAAATTTCATTTCAGAGATAAAAGTACCTTTAACAAATAAATTTCTACTACCATATTTGTAAGTTTTAAAGGAAATTACAGAGTTTAGACATTGTTTTTTTATCACTAATGGGAAGCTTAATTTAGTCATGTGGTTTAATATTATCCTTGAAGTACAGATTCCAAAATTAGTTTGATATACGTGACCTGAATGATATTTTTAATACTTTCTCTTGAGAAGTCACCTATTATTTCAACTATTGGTTAACGGTGGCTTGGCAGATATTTATTTTTGAGCATACAAACAGAAAACCATTTGTGCCTTTCAATTCAGTTTGAATGTTGATTACAATGTGTATGCTCCAAGAGTATCTCTGTCCATCGTGTACAACCGAGAAAGAACAAGAAAAAGGCAGTAAACAATTACAAATTCCAAGTCGGAGTCTGAAGGAAAAATGTTCTCTATCTGGATGACAAATGTTTATAATACCCCTGTGATTAAAAAAAATAACCTATTTTTAACAATGTAATTTACTTATTAAGTAGAAGCCTCCCCAGAAGAGCATGAAGCGTATGAAGCATTTGCAAGTCATGAAATGATGATGGAACTTGCTGGGTCTTGGTGAAAAGAAATAGATATAATTTGCATACCTAATAACCATAACTGCAGAATTTCCTAAGTCGAGTTTAAGTATCATCAGTGCTGTGGGGAAGTAAGGTGAGTTAAGGTCTATATCAGTTCCTGCCAGCCTTGTTAGTCCTCGTCAGATTTTGTCATAAACTCAATGTTACCTAGATCCACTTTCTATATTTAATTTTATGTCTTAAAACATAAAACTGCCAGAGAAGTTAGTAAATGTATGCTATTATTCACTTTGGAACAGCTCCAAATAGCACTTAAGTGAATCACACACACACACACACACACACACACACACACACACACACGAATATTTTTCATCCATTAGAATAAACCAGCTCTTTCTACTAGTTAAATACATACTTCAGAGGGCTTTGTAATGCGTTTACCTGTTAGGACACAACATCATTTTAATTTTATCTTGCTCTATCATCCTGCGGTCTTGGTGATATTGTCTTTGATTTGGGCGTTCTGCTTGACATTCCAAACTTTACCCAAATGTAAAACTTCAAAACATGAACATGAAATGTAAAACAAGATCCTTAAGTGCTTCCTCAGGTAATGGTTGTCTTCCTAAGAAATTACAGCCTAAATGTTACTTCACTTAGAAGCGATGTTTTAGCGGTGACTTTAAATATGAGTCATTGCTGTGAGAACCCACTTCGGTAAAAGCTATGAATTTCCAGCCTCTGTATCATGGAACTAACATATTTCTAATGTATCTTCTCTGGAATACACACAATCTGGTTTTAAAGTAAAGGGATGTGGCATTTTCAAGAATGTAAAACCAAATCAACCATTCTCTCAGGAACATGCACAGCTTTAAATGCCTAATACAAGGAGCTGGCATATGGTAGGAGGTGAGTAATATTAAAATATGTCCCATACACATAGGAGTATGGGAGACAAACACCATATTGTGGTGTTTTGGTAGTTTTTGATGCACAACACATGGATAGGGAACTTGTGTTAATATTATGTGCCGGGAGCCAGTGTGAGGAATCCCGCCTGTGACAAGGTCATGAGGAAGGAAGCTGACATATGCAAGGCGTGATCAGACTTCAGGGCCCCCCCCTGGAATTTCCTGAGCATGTACCCCAACAAAAAACAAACATATGCTGGCTTTTGTACTCTGCTTTTCCACTTTTCTGATATTCTCTGGAAAAAAGTCAACTCAGGGCTTTAGTCTTCTGCATTTGAAAGGGATGTTTCAGTTAAACCCCCTCTGATAGCTCTCTAGCTTGCCTAACAGGTTCCCCAGACCTCTTACAGCTTGTGAATTGCTTACAGCCCCCCAACTGCGAGAGGCACAATGCTTAAAGCATCTTAAAGATACAGAGCCTTTTCTAAAGAGTTAAAAATCATACTGGTGACGGGTTTTCACTGTTGACTCAATGATTGCTGCCAGGTCTCCATATTCTTTATCTTTTAGGCACCTGGGAGGATGTTAATCAATGTAAATGGGATATGGAAAAAGATATATAGTAGTTTTGATGTTAGCAACACTAGACTTTTGAGTTAATTATTTCTCTGTGTTATACATCACTGCACTCCTCTTGCGTCCTTGCTATGTAAGAATGTAACTTTATTTAGTGCTTTCTGAGAGTGGCACCAAACCTTGGGAAGATCAACACAAATACGTCTTCTGGTTGACAAACCCTTATCAGAAAAAAGGCTGTAAAATGTTAATTGGCCCTTTTTGGCCAGAAGATGATGTAAATTACCTAAGACTTGTATATACAATTAGGTATGCAGAGAGAAAAGCCTGGTTTTGATAAGAGTCTGGACTGCTAACGCTGCATAAGTTTGTGTTACCCATTGATCTCCATGTTTTATCAAAAGTATAAAAGGCCTTCTGAACAATAGAGGCCGGAGCCAGTCGCTGGACTGGTTTCCCCCTTGTCTTTCTCCTTTCCCTCTTTACTTTAACTTTAGGCTGAATTCCCATCTGGGGCGTGGAGGCTCGCCAAGTCTACTTACTTGTCCTGGCTGTTAAGACCTGCGCAAAAGGGAGCCTAAGGCAAGGCACCCTTAGATACTCAAGCGAGTGCTGGTGGCCCAACGTAGATGGTGCGAATTCCTTGTCTGGAATTTTATTGGTCTTCCGCGTAATCCAAGTTACTCAGCCCTCTTCTTCCACTTAATTTTCCTACTACACTATTTCTTCTTAATCTAATCTTATATTTCTATATTAATAAATAAATAAGTTTTTTCCTCGCCGACTCTGTCCACCCTTTGAATTCCCTGGATCCACTGGGGCTGGACCCCGGCAATTATGTCATCTATTTATTTATCTTTCTATCTATTAATAGTTCTATATGACCAGCAATATACCTTCTTTCCAGTAGAATCAATGTTACCTAGTTTATGGATTGGGCTTCCCTGGTGGCTCAGATATAAAAAGAATCTGCCTTCAGTGTAGGAGATCTGGGTTCAATCTCTGGGTCAAGAAGATCCCGTGGAAAAGAGAACAGCTACCCACTCCAGTAGTCTTTTCTGGGAAATCCCATGAACAGAGGAGCCTGGAGGGCTACAGTCGTGGGGTTGCAAAGGGTCAGACACAACTGAGTGACCGAATGACAATAGTCTTATACGGCTTCCCCGGTGGCTCACATGGTAAAGAAGAATATGCTTCAATGCAGGAGATCCGAGTTCAGACCCTGGGTCAGGAAGATCCTGCAGAGAAGGAAATGGCAACCCACTCCAGTGTTCTCGCCTGGAGAATTCCATGGACAAAGGAGTTTACGGATAATACAGTTGTTAGCACACAAAAAAATTCATATTAGTCACTCTAATCCTGATGAGCCCTACATGAGAATTCCCCTGGCTCAAAACACTGGTGTTTCCATGGAAAATTTCTATTCTTTACTTCATCCTGCAAAGTAACACACATTTTATTAGAAAAAGTCTTAACAAGAAAGAAAAAAAAAACACAACAAAAAACAGCAGTATCAGTTTTGGAGAGATTACACAACACAAGTTTGGCCATGTTCTCACCAGTTGGCTGATAGTTGAGCCATGGACTGTCATCAACAAAGAAGAGAATATCACTTGGAAATTCCTATGGGCGTGGGGAAATTTAATTGGGAGGAAATGTGCCAAGATTGGCCAGTGGTGACCTTAACCTTCAAAATAATAATAATAAAAGAGAGGGAAAAACAGCTAAGATGATGGTCTTTGAAAGTGAAAAGAGACAGTGCTACATTAAGGAAAAGATTTCTCTTTTCTTCTTCCAGTACTAATAGAATGGAAGGCTAGCCATTCTTTCCATTTAAACAATAAATATTTAACAACCATCACCATGTGCTGACAGTGCTCATGGTGCTATGATGAAAACAAATGATACATTTCAAAGTTACCAGGAAGCAAGATCCACAGTTGAGGAAAGGCCGGTGAGAAGTAGCTGGGACTCCAATGACTGGCCAAGAAGTAGAGCTCATGAAAAACGTGATTTCACCTAAGAGAGGCCAGAGGGAAGCTGACCATCAGAAATTCCCAGCGAATAGGAAAAGAAGGTCAAAATGGAATATCAGGATCATGGGGAATCCAGCGACCTTGGATTACTCACTTGCTTAATGTCTGTTGTTTTCACCTTAAGTAAACATCTCCTATGCGCAATTTGGTAAGAGTCTACACAGGATTACTGGGCATATCATGGCTTTCAGCACTTTAGATATTTCCCCAGAGTTCTGGGGATGGGTGAGGGAGCGGAAAATACACCAACAAAAGCAAAATTCTGTGAAGTATGGGAGAATTTGATATAAAAATAATATTTCTAATTTTATCATGTCAAGGCAGTTTAAAAGTTTGTTCCTCCAAATAATGCAGAATCACTTGAGGAATTCTTTGGTCTCAAAAGAGGTTGACTTTGAAGGATGAAGCTAACGTGTAAGTTATGGCATATTTGATATAGAAATAAGCACTTTTATTTTATAGTGATTAAAGAGTGATGAAATGTAAGGAGAAATGACTAAGTTTTTTCTAAACATGTCATCTAACAGTACTATATACAATTTTTTTTTCCCCTGAAGAGGCCCTTCCAATTCTACAGCTATGATGTGCCTGTCATTAGGTAAAAAGAAAGATATTTTTAAGTTGAGAAGTGCTTCATTGCATATCATGATAGTTTATCAATAAATATATGTGATTATTAAACTGGTGATGTTATACATATTTTGAAAACTTCAGTACCATTTCTGAGTGATTAAAATATGAGGCTATTATTCATTTATATTGTAGCCACTGAGGCCTTATCAAGGGTTATATGTTCTATAATACCATTTTCTTGTGAAAAATGCTATTAGATTCATGCTATTTCGATTCACAGTGCAAATTCTAGAAATATCATGCACCATTAATTGGTATATTCTAAAATAATTTTATAAAACCACCAATTAAGTTTAGGTCAAAATTGAAATTAAAATATTAAATACAATATGAACTCTAGAGAATATGTCTCACATTGTCCTAAGTCCTGTACATAACTAAAAAATGTAACTTATGAATGTTCCCAAGGAGTTCTCTTCATTTAAACGCTAATATTATATAGTTTTCATGTTACTGTAAACACACTTCAATCTAACAACAATATCAATTAGCTTTTTTTGTGGTGGGGTGCCATTTCCTTCTCCAATGAATGAAAGTGAAAAGCGAAAGTGAAGTCGCTCAGTCGTGTCCAACTCTTAGTGACCCCATGGACTGCAGCCTACCAGGCTCCTCCGTCCATGAGATTTTCCAGGCAAGAGTACTGGAGTGGGGTGCCATTGCCTTCTCCTTAAATATGCCATGGAAGGGCTAATACCTTAAGTATTCCCCCAGCCACACAGGTGGAGTCCACTGGTATTAAACTAGTATGTTATAAAGCATACCTTTTAGGGCATTGTATTAACTTTGGCAACTTGATAGAATTAATTCAGCTTCTAGAGGCATCTTACTGTGTTAATAGGGAAAAACTTAAGCATAGGTGAAAACTGGATTTTGCAGTATCATTTGGAGGTCACTCTCATTACCATTGCCCTCCTGGTGTTAATGTGTTTAAAATAGAGGAATATTAAATGTGCTTGTAATACTTAGGAAGAACAATTAAATGAATTTTTAAGTCCTTCTTGAACGAAGTTTGAAGATGTCCTTTCTAAATTTTTACTAGCATTCACATTTTAAACTTTTTTCTCTCAGATTTCATCAGAAGAGTCCTGTTAGCATATTGTGTTTGAATAGCAGAAAACATTTTCTCTTATAATATGCATAGATGATTTGACCTTGAATTTGTGTTTGTCTTTGCAGGCCATGAAGATATTTTAAATGATTCAAATAATGTCTGTTTATTGTGTGACCGGGAAAATGAATTGAGAGGGCTATAATCTACAGAGCTGTATTTCTCATGAAAATTTCTATCAAAATATACAATACTAACTAAAATGGCAATGTCGACTGAACTTATCCTTTATGTCATGAAACTGTGTGTAACAGGTGCTGAACCTTAGCTATCAATGTCAATGTCATGTAGGCCTAGATGGAGAAAAATGGTACCTTCTCCTCCACCACCCTTCACTGAACATGGATGACTCTCAGGACAGTCTTCCTGAGCTCCAGGTCTATTCTCTACCCAAAGACAACAGATCTCGGATCACCATCTGGGTTCCATATATAAACAGATAGTTCTTGTTCCTCTAGAACTTAAGTAGGACTCACGAACATTTTCCAAAAGATACCTGAGCAGAAATGGTTTTATGTGAATCCATTTCTACATCTCCATCCCCAAAATGTATTCTTTCCTAGAATAGATCTGCAAGACTGAGTCTACGGTCAAGGTCATCTCTTTCACCATTTACTTCTCACCAGTGATAAGAAGTGACATTGTTCTCTACCATCCCTAAGAGTAATATGCATAGCACCACAGTCTAAGTTATTGGGATATGGTGCTAGGAACAATTCAAAATGTTATTATCCATGTAGAGAAATAAATTATTCAGTGTCTGAGTAACATATCATTTACAAGCAGATAGCTGTTCTTTTTTTTTTTTTTTTTTTGCTTTCAAGAGAATTGAAAGAGGACCTAATCAAACTTTCAGTTGCTAGATTATTAAAAATAAGCTTTGAAGACAGCTACTGTGCCATTTTTTGGCCTATAGCTTGGAAGAAGTTCAAAGAATTGAATGACTTCCCTCTAGCAACATTCCTTTTATTTTTCATTAAACATTTATCTGGATAATGTTTCTTAATATCTACTCCTTAACAATAAAAAAAAGTGGAATTGATGCAGAATTACACTCTATAAACATGTTGTTCAGTCACTAAGTGGTGTCTGACTCTTTGCGACCCCATGACTGCAGCACACAAGGCGTCCCTGTCCTTCACTATCTCTAAGAGTTTGCTCAAACTCATATCTATTGAGTCAGTGATGCCATCCAACCATCTTATCCTCTGTTGCCCTCTTCTCCTCTTGCCCTCCATCTTTCCCAGCATCAGGGTCTTTTCTACTGAGTCATCTCTTCACATCAGGGGACCAAAGTATTGGAGCTTCAGCTTCAGCATCAGTCTGTACACATTGTTATATATAAAATAGACAAACAACAAGGACCTACTGCATAGCACAGAGAACTCTGTTCAATGTTACTTGGAAGTCTGGATGGGAGGGAAGGTTGGGGGAGAATGGATATGTATATGTATGGCTGAGGCCCTTCGCTGCCCACCTGAAACTGTTAATAGTATAACATTGTTAATCCGTTATACTCCAGTATAAAATAAAAAAGTTAAAAAAAAAATAATTTATCCAAAGCAGTATGAACCAGTGGCTGGGAGGATCTCACCCATTTCACTAAAGAAAGAATTTGTAATAAAATTTTACTTTTCAACTTTAATTATCAAAGAATATAAGATATTTGTGAATTTAATACCAACAGTAGTTATAATATTAACTCAAACCAGAAGATAATGTTAGCACTTGGAGCCTTATGGCCATGGAAATTCAAAGAAAATTAATTTTACTTTATGTATATGTATTTGCCACAGAAATGATAGAGTTGTTATTAAATTTTTCAAGATATATAAATGCACTGCTGCTGCTGCTGCTAAGTTGCTTTAGTTGTGTCCGATTCTGTGCGACCCCATAGACAGCAGCCCACCAGGCTCCCCCATCCCTGGGATTCTCCAAGCAAGAATACTGGAGTGGGTTGCCATTTCCTTCTCCAACGCATGAAAGTGAAAAGTGAAAGTGAAGTCGCTCAGTCGTGTCTGACTCCCAGCGACCCCATGGACTACAGCCCACCAGGCTCCTCCGTCCATGGGATTTTCCAGGCAAGAGTACTGGAGTGGGGTGCCATTGCCTTCTCCAAAAAATGCACTATATCAGCATAAATTTATGTGGGGTAATTAGAATGAAAATACAAGTTCAGGAGAAAGAAACACAACTGTGAAAGAAAACTTGTTTTGTCCTTTTAAATGGATACTTTATGAATTACATTAGTATAATGAGATATTTAGATTTTTATTTAAACGAGTACTGCAATGTTTTATCCTGTCAATATTTACAATATGGCAGAAATTATACTCTTTGCTATTATTTGAACTTTATAAATCTATTTTTAAATTTTTCAGCTAGCTAAAAATAATTGTAACCCTATATAAGCAGAACATATAATTCTTTTAAAATTAATTTAGGGAAGACACAAGCAAAGCAGTGTGAAGACAATTGTATGGGATATCTCCACCTCTAATCTTGTTTTTTATTTGTGTGAGCATAAAGGTCAAAATCACTGAGGACTTCTGGGGGCAGAGGAGGCGTGTACATGTGTGAGTGTACCTGGTGAGATGTGAAAAAAATGTACTCTGCTTTAGAAAGATGATTCTTGTTATAATGTGGAGAGCTGAACAAAGAAGCAAGGAATCAGATGCTGTTATCATTTACCAGACAGCAGAAAAATATTTTTACATTTTGGAATATATGTGGACAAAGGCATAAATTGAGCCCAGAAAAATAAAAACAGGTGCTTTGCATTATCAATATATTTTCTCTCCCTCTTTTTTTAAAAGTTACTTTAAGCTTAAGTATATAAATTTTTTCTTTAACAAATGTAAGTTCAGTTCAGTTCAGTCGCTCAGTCGTGTCCGACTCTTTGTGACCCCATGAATCACAGCACGCCAGGCCTCCTTGTCCGTTACCAACTCCTGGAGTTCACTCAGACTCACGTCCATTGAGTCCGTGATGCCATCCAGCCATCTCATCCTTGTCATCCCCTTCTCCTCCTGCCCCCAATCCCTCCCAGCATCAGAGTCTTTTCCAATGAGTCAACTCTTCGCATGAGGTGGCCAAAGTACTGCAGTTTCAGCTTCAGCATCATTCCTTTCAAAGAAATCCCAGGGCTGATCTCCTTCAGAATGGACTGGTTGGATCTCGTTGCAGTCCAAGGGACTCTCAAGAGTCTTTTCCAACACCACAGTTCAAAAGCATCAATTCTTCAGCGCTCAGCTTTCTTCACAGTCCAACTCTCACATCCATACATGACCACTGGAAAAACCATAGCCTTGACTAGACGGATCTTTGTTGGCAAAATAATGTCTCTGCTTTTGAATATACTATCTAGGTTGGCCATAACTTTAAGTTAGAGGCACATATAGAGACAAAAAACAATGTCCCTTTAAACATTTAGAAAAACTTTATACATAAGTTGGCTCCCTCAGTGGCTAAGCAGCAAAGAATTCACCTGCAGTGCAGGAGATGGGGTTTCGATCCCTGGTTTGGGAGGATCCCCTGGAGGAGGGCATCACAACCCATTCCAATATTCTTGCCTGCGAAATCCTGTGGACAGAGGAGCCTGGAGGGCTACAGTCCATAGGCTTGCAGAGAGTTGGACAGGATCAAAGTGACTGAGCACACACTCGCCCACACACACATACATGTTATTGGCATCATGTATAAGTGGACTCCATGATGATAAGGAAGTTAACACTTAATGGGCTAAAAGTTATGTGTCTCAAGGACGTAAACATGCTGACAAGCCACTAAGGCTCAATGTAGCAGTGGAGATTGTTTCATTGATTAAAAAAAACACGAAATCAAAACTCTTCTAACAAGACTTGAAGGGAGAAAAGAATGACAAAGACCAAGCATCACATAATTTCCATTTAAAGGCAGTAGGAATAGAGGAGGGGCCAGTGAGACTCATAAAGAAGGACCAAGAGCATCAGTTGGACTACTCTCCGTGTAGCCTTCAAAGTCCTTTCTGTGGCAGCAACTGTAGTCATGTCGCATGAGGGCAGAATGCAAAGACATCACTTAAGCAATAGCTATAAAGATCCATGTGTTGACTGTCCATCTCCCCCACGGAATGTTAGCTCCAAGAGGACAGGGAGTCCTGAGCTGTGTTCACTGTTCATTGTTGAGCACCTCTAAGGCCTTGAAACTGCCTAACCACAGTCAGGGGTAAATCCACATATGTTGACTCACTGGATGAATGAGTGTTTGAATAAAAGAATGAATGAATGGCTACCATGTACAGTATTATGAATCATGAAAGCCAAAGGAGGAACTGCAAGAAAAGTGTGGCCACTGGTGTAAATGCTGAGGGTGACTGGATCTAGGACTTAGAAGCCCATCTGGGTGATTTTTAAGTTAATACTGGGGAGGATTATTTGTTCAAAAGTTGATTCTTTTTTAAAATTTCTTTAAAATTTTTTATTTATTTTATATATTTATATTTATTTTTGGCTGTGCTGGGTCTTCACTGCCTCCAGGGCTACTCTCTAATTTTGATGTGCGGGCTTCTCATTCCAGTGGCTTCTCCTATTGCGGAACTCAGGCTCTAGGGCACATGAGTTCAATAGCTGCAACTCTCCATCTCTAGAGCACAGGCTCAGTGGTTGTGGTGCATGGGTTTAGTTGCTCTGTGGCACGTGGGATCTCCCCGGACCAGGGATAGAACCCATGTCTCCTGAATTGGTAGGCAGATTCTTTATCACTGAGCCATCAGGGAAGCCTCCAAAAGTTGATTTTCAAAAAAGGAAATAACTTAGTGACTAGAGAGGTAATTAAGATTCAAAAAAGATATTTTGTTTATCTTTCCAGAAATAAGACATGAGCATGAACATTTCTCATGCTAACAGGAATAATAAATAAATCAAATTGCAGACACAATCCAAAATAGTAATATTTTTTTATGTAGTACTTTGTAGATTCCAAAACACTTGAATTCATGTGATCTCATTTGAAACTTGCAATGAACTCTTAAGATTCCCAGTTTATCTCTGGAAATGGAAAGAAGAAAGGCCAAATATCTTGTCCAAAGTCTTGCAACTAGGAAAATGGGTAGACTAGAAGAAATCTCCAGGTTTATACCTATTTCCATGGCAGCACTATGAGAATACATTCAGAGCAACTACATGTTTGTTTTTGAGGAGTGAATGACATGGGTTAATTTAATGGGGATTCTGTTTTAAAGTGCCAGCTTTGTGTATGGTAAAAATGTTCAAACGCTGAAATTTGGTGCTATCTGTCATGTTCATTTACTGTAGCTATTAACTAGAGCCAAACAAACAAGTGGGTGGTTAATAGCCTTTTTACCCTTAGGAAAGAAAGAATTTCAATATCATTTGCATTTCTAAATCAAAGCACCTCTGCACAATATGCCTTAAAAAAAAAAAAGCAGAGGGTATTGAAGATTATTGAAAAAAACAGATCTAATTTAGACACTTATCAGAAATAAATTATATTCTCAGAAAGTGTTTATGTTAAGAAGATATATAGTTTTCCTTGAGAAAAGACATCAGAAAATCCAGACATAGATAAGTTCGATAGAATGGATTGAGAGTAAAATAATAAAACAGTCTAATCTTCTAGAGTTCATTTTCCTAACTGCATATTTTGCTGAACACTTGATGCAAAAAAAAGAGACTAAAGGAATTCCAGATGATGAAATTGAGTCCTGGGAATGAAGTGGCTTGTTTATATCTTGTGACTGATTAGTTACTTGTACAACTAGGAAAAGAGCCCTGATTTCCTGGTCTATTTTTTCTTCAGACAGTGTTACTAAGTCCAAGTTACCAACCTTGCAAAAAGTCAGCTCATGGTGATTCTGGTACTGTACCTTTTAGAGCAGAGAGTCCTTTAACAACTTGGTCAAGTAATTAGATTGGATGATAAGACAATAAGACAAGAAAAGTCTGTATTTCCAAGAGGCTGCTATTTTATACAGGTCATCACAAAACTCCTCTCTAGACTTATCAAGGAAGCCTGAAATGACCTTTGTAAACTATGGTGCCAATGTTGACATATTAAAATGCAAGCCAACTGGGACATAATTCCATGAATTATGTAAATGAAGCAAAGCATATGTATTTAGAACAATCCAAATAAAAATCAATTTTATCTTGAAATTTCAAAGTCATTTCCCATGCCTCCTTAAATTCCAAATCAATTTTACCTTCTAATTGCACTGAAATAGTTGTTTGAGCGCTGTCCATGAAATTTTACAGACAAGAACACTGGAGTGGGTTGCCTTTTCCTACTCCAAGGGATCTTCCCAACCCAGGGATCAAACCTGCATCTCTTGCATGTCCTGCATTGGCAGGGGGTTCTTTACCACTAGGGCCACCTGGGAGTCCAGTTCCTAATATATATTCAGACTTCAAAGCCTACAGAACACCATGCATTGTATCAAACCTTGAGCTTGATTTTGATCTTACCGATTTTTGCATTTTACTTTGTGACATAGTAAGAAGTCAATTATACATAACTTTACATAAAGAGTTTTCAGTTAAAAACTTGACTTCAGGTCTTATTTACTGATAAGCCCAGTGAGAAGTACAGTAAATTATTTTGAAAACAAAAGTATTAAAAAATCTGTCATTTGATCATTATAAGTTTGTGCTCTTTGATATAAAAAAGTTTATGTTCAATTAAAATATCTACATTCTCTCATATAAATATTTCAAGTGCTATTTGTCAGTCCACCAGAAATGGACATGGGGTGGAGGTGCTGGAGTGAAAGAGGACCTCCCTGGGCTATCCCACTGCAAGTCAACTTTGTAACAAATGCTTCAGTAAGTCAGTTATTAATGCTGCCTGCTTAGTGTCTCACGTCCTTGTCTCAATTATCTGACATGACTTGAAGTGCAAATAAGAGAAAAATGTGCAAATGATATTTTGCCTTTCTCTGCATTCAGTTCAGTCGCTCAGTTGTGTCTGACTCTTTGCGACCCCATGGAATGTGGCACGCCAGGCTTCCCTGTCTATCATCAACTCCTGGAGCTTACTCAGACTCATGTCCATCAAGTTGGTGATGCCATCCAACCATCTCATTCTCTGTTGTTCCCTTCTCCTCCTGCCCTCAATCTTTCCCAGAATCAGTGTCTTTTCCAATGAGTCAGTTCTTTGCATCAGGTGGCCAGAATATCGAAGTTTCAGCTTCAGCATCAGTCCTTCCACTCAGGACTGACTTCCTTTAGGATGGACTTGTTTGATCTCCTTGCTGCCCAAGGGATTCTCAAGAGTCTTCTCCAACACCACAGTTCAAAAGCATCAATTCTTCAGCACTCAGCTTTCTTTATAGTCCAACTCTCACATCCATACATGACTACTGGAAAAACTATAGCTTTGACTCGACAGACCTTTGCTGGCAAAGCAATGTCTCTGCTTTTTAATATGCTGTCTAGGTTGATCATAGCTTTTCTTCCAAAAAACTGCATTAATACATGTTAAACTTAGCTATGCTATTGATACAAATTTCCTCTCCGAAGCAGCACTCACTATAGACCAGGGGTCCATCTATTACAAAGTGACATGGAGGAAAATCAAGATTACTCTTGATTACTGGATATTAACTGGATATTAAATACTGGAATAATTAACACAATTTTGCTGATGATGTGCAAAGCTATGTGTAAGAAACTGATCCTAGACACTATTTCATTTATTCTACTTAACACACTAATACAGGGCACTTTCTTGGCAATCCCGTGGTTAAGACTTTGCCTTCCATCGCATGAGGTGCAGCTTTGATCCCTGGTCAGGGAGCCAAGATCCCATACACTTTGTGCCCGAAAAGAAAAAAAAAAGAAACCAACCATAAAATAGAAGTAATATTATAACAAAATTCAATAAAGACATTTAAAATAACCCACATTAAGAAGCAAACTAGCAAAATAGCCCATTAATCAGTTTATATCCTTGATTGTGTACTACTAGTAGTAAATTGTATTCTTTGATTCCTAGAGCAGGCCAGAGCTAAGATATACAAATTTGACATATTTTCAGGCTTCCAAATAAGGCCATGCAGTGCTACTGTTGAAGCATCTGAATTTGGGGTCACAGGAAGGGATAACTACAATGACCAAAATATCTATGATCTTCAGAACTGACTTAACTTTTCTTCTATACTCTACCTGTCCAATCAACAGTGAAACGGATTGTGCATCTTGCCTCCATTTTCTTCTTAATACGATATCACCTTTTATTTTGAGTGTCAAGGAAGTTTCAATTAAATAGTGTTGCAGCCTGTATGATGGTACACTGAACACCTAACAAACAAAAGATGATAAAATTCCTACTTGTTGACTTAACAAAAAATAGTCTTACTTTCACTTGTGTCTCTTTTAAGGAGATAAACTAAAATGATATTTCCATCTTCTTGCTTATCCCCATCAAAGAGACACAGTCTATTTCTCTCACCCCTCTCTCTAATGACTTACTGAAAGCAACATTCCTCTTTGTAATGTCGACTCTTCTTCCTCTATTCTGACTGAGGCTTATTGATGTAGTTGTCATGTTCCAATAGCGTAAGTCACTCTCGCAGCAGATTTACAATGTTCCAACTTTTTAAAGTTCTTAAACTTATAATTAGACTATGTGCTCAATTTTTACACAAACAGTTCAACGTCTAAGTTTCTGCCTAAATACACCTTTGACACACTGCTTTCTTGGCAGGTTCCAATTATACTTTATTGATGGAAGTTGCCAACATTGGAGAAAGCACACACGACTTTCTTTGCTGTGACTCATTATTGACCACGGTTGACAGCCTTGGAAAAGGAGCATGTGGCTTAGTGAGCTGTGGCCTCAGACTAGATTTTGTTCACAGCTAGATGTGAATTATTCACTTATCTTTGGTCGATTTTTACCTCTTTCAAGATGACTATATTATTGTTGATTTCTTTAACTGCCTGAATCGGAAACACTAGCAGGATCCTACGAAAGGTCCATTGAAAATGATTTTTCATTAGCGCTTTGCAAAGCCATTTAGGAAAAATTAAAGCTCTTTATAATTGCCCTTTCCCTTTCTCAGGCTTCAGTAGGATATTTTCAGCCTAAATTGAGCTAACTCAGGGTCAAACTCTACAAAGTACCTTTGAGATCCATGTGCCCATTCAAATCTCCCATTAATTACAAAAAAAAAAATACAAAAATCTTTGCTAAACTTATCTCTACATATTTTAAGACAGTGAGAATTTATCCCTCTTCTGAATATATATGGAAACATGAAACTTGTAAGAAAGTATAGAATCCAGGGTTCTTCAACATTTTATGCCATCATTCTCCTTGCTTTACATCACTACCCCAAGTGTGCTTCTATAATATATTGATAATTCATTTGTAAATTCCAGTAGATTAATTTCTAGAATAAATTAAGATGAATCTAGGTCAATATTGAAATAATATCATTCATAATTTCTGCCAATACATTTATCTGTTATATTCTTTCCCCAGCTACATGATCAGTGAAAATGAAAGTGAGAGTCACTCAGTTGTGTCCAACAGTTTGCCACCTTGTGGAGCGTAGCCCACCAGGCTCCTCTGTCTATGGAATTCTCCAGGCAAGAATACTGGAATGGGTAGCCATTCCCTTCTCCAGGATATCCTCCTGACCCAAGGATGGAACACGGATCTCCTGCATTACAGGCTGATTCTATACCATCTGAGCCACCAAGGAAGTCCATATGATCAGCAGGTATAGGAGGGGGAAGAAAAACCACCCTATTGCTAACATGCTTTGACTCTTCTTCATTGTAAAACATTTCTGGAGAGCAAAGCTGACCAAGTTTCACGGGAGGATATTGACCAAGACGGCCTTAACATTCCCTCAGCTTGATGAAGCTTTAGTTGGGTTTCTTCCTATTAATTTCCTGACCCCCTTTCCTTAGAACATTTAATTTTAGGAAACGTGGAATTGTAAATTCTTTCCTCGTCCCTTTGAAATGTAAATATTCTTTTAGCCTCTTGACAGTTTTATATAGGCAAGGAATATCTTTCTGAAAGACCTGGGGGCCATTCCTTTGAAAAGTAATCACAAAGAAAGGAAGGGCTGCTGTCTCCCAGTCTCATGGATGGATAAGAACCCCCACTTCATTAAGCCCCAACGACTAAACACAAAATGGCTTAATCATATTGACCACCCCCCACTCCACCAACCTCCTCCAGTAGTTTTCCAATAGCTCACCTCAGTGCTTAAAAATTCTCCTGCATTTTGTTTCTGAGGTGTTGAGTGCAATTTTTCTCCCCTACTGCAATAGTTTTAAATAAAACTTTCCATGCTTGTTTAATTGCATCTGGTGCAATTTCTCTTTGACAATGTATTTACTTTAACTTACTAAACTCTAGTTTTGAATAAAATCATCTATTTTCACATTCAGATATATATAATATGCTACTTTTGAATCTGCCAATCTATTCTCATCCCGTTTAGGTTTTTCTGGGGTTCTTTTCATTGTGTGCCGAAATGCATAACAATTTAGAGAATGGTATGGTATTTAGCTTGATCTGAATTAATAGAGTCATGATTATTTCTTTTTTTTTGGTAACTTGTTTATTTTTATTGGAGTATAGTTGCTTTACAATGTTGTGCTAGTTTTTACTGTATAGCAAAATGCAGTCATAATTCTTACTCATTATAACTCTAACCCTACATATAAGATGAACAAAAGCCTACATTTATATAGGAATTTAGCATATACATGATTTGATAAGACTGATTTTTGAAAGGTCAGGCAGGGTCGGGCATGTTGAGGCATGCCCAGATATGTTGAGGCTTGCCCGGGTGTGTTGAGGCATGCCCTCGAAAAGTGCCGCAGACAAGTCCCGGAGGCGGGCCGACAACCAAGCTGTCCAATCAGGTGCCGACACGGAGCCCTTGGACACCAATCACCGCTGAGCCTGCGCTTTCTTCCTTATATGGGAGCCCGGCCCTGGCTATAAAACCCTTCCCCACCCCTCATACCTCGCAGACTCCCTTCGGTTCCTTGCTCAGCCGCCCCCGGGAGTTCTGCCCGAGAGCGACCGCCCAATAAAGGCCCTGATCAACGGTCCATAGGGGTGGCTCTTCCCACGGCGTTTCTTACAATTTTGAACAATTCTCTTTCAACTTATAAAAATAATTGGAAGGCATTGTGGAAGCTATTTGTAACCAAAAACACAGTATTTTAAAGAAAAATAAAATATCTTGTTTCAATTATACATAGTGAAATGCAAAGTATAGAGTCAATGATGATTATAAAAATAATGCCACGTAAGCCACATATATGGTGTACTCTATGCACCCCACTCCAGTACTCTTGCCTGGAAAATCCCATGGATGGAGGAGCCTGGTAGGCTGCAGTCCATGGGGTCTCAAAGAGTCGGACACGACTGAGCGACTTCACTTTCACTTTTCATTTTCATGCATTGGAGAAGGAAATGGCAACCCACTCCCTTGTTCTTGCCTGGAGAATCCCAGGGATGGCGGAGCCTGGTGGGCTGCCGTCTATGGGGTCGGACTGAGTCAGACATGACTGAAGTGACTTAGCAGCAGCAGCAGCAGCAGCATGCTCAACACTTAACGTTCATTCCTCATTTAATCCTCATCATAACCTCTGAGGAAAGAATTTTTCAAATAAGGAAACTGAGGCTTAGAGAGTTCAAGTAACTTCCCTAAGGAGTTCAATAAGTGTTGGATTGAATTGTAATGACTTAGATTGTCCTCCGGGCACTAAATCAATTACTCTGCCTCTTTCTTCTTCCTAAACTGGGTTGTACGCCTGTTTTAGAGAGGTCCGAGACTCTTCTTCCATGTCCTTTCTGAGAAATGGCAGCACATACCTGAGGGAGACAAGCCCTCAGTATGGATTAGGACCTGGCATCCTATGATACGGGCCGTGTGTGTCTCCTGGCAGCATCGCATAAGCCTGCCTCTCCCCTGCTCAGCTCAGTAAACCAGCTCTTTGGTTTCTAGATATGCCCTGTGAACAGCTGCAGGGTCCCACCCCAGAAGACACTCTTTGGGACCCAGCCAAGTGATCCTTTGTAAAAACGTTTGGCAAATTGCTTTGAAATTCATTTTGCTGCAAAGCGCTATGTAAATGCAAAGTGATTATCTTTATTATGATAACTGAATTCACATGCATTTTAAAGTTTTTACCCGGCCTGTTTTGTAGACATTTTATGATGCTACCCCATCATAAGCACCTCTCTTTAGTCTTGTCATTCTTAAACCCCTAGCCCCAACTTTCCAACTGTGAATAAAATTTATATCCATGGAAAGACATCTCATTGCTATACACAGAAAGTATAGGAGATGTTCAAATAGACATAAACATTTGTTAAATTCCTGATGGGAGTGCTAAACATAGCCATGGCTTAATATAGAAAGATGACAGTGACACTGGCCTCATGGGATTTAGGGCTTATGCTAACACACATAAATGAGTCCGTTCAATGTAATATATAAGGATAAACAGAACAACACATACATTAATGTGTAAACAGCTTAGAGAAGTGTTTTATTTTCAAAATATATTTGGCAAGCATAACTGAACACCAATTCTTTGCCAGCTACTAGGACAACAGAGGATGAGATGGTTGGATGGCATCTCCAACTCAATGGACATGAGTTTGGGTAGACTCCGGAAGCTGGTGATAGACAGGGAGGCCTGGCATGCTGCAGTTCATGGGGTCGCGAAAAGTCGGACACAACTGAGCAACTGAACTGAACTGAACTGAGGAATATAGTAGTGAGCAAAATGGGTAGAATCTCTGATTTCATGGAACTTACTCTCTACGTGTCTAGTTGGGGGCTTTACAGAAGAGTTTGTAGGAGGTAATTTGTAGGAGAAAAGAGAGGGGTGTAGTATTGAAGGAGGGGGGACCTGATGGAGGAAAAGCATGGAGACAAGGACGTACTGAATGCCCATACAATGATTATTATAAAAGTCTCCAATTTAGACAGTCCCCAAATTCTGGAAACCAAGTACAAATTCGACTCTTGGACAAGTTGCCAAATGAAGAAAAATCAAGATGACGGCTATTTTGTGAGAAAACTGAGTTTTATTGCCTTGCTGTTTAATATGTATCAATAATCTACAAAGGGACTTCCCTGGTGGCTCAGTGGTAAAGAATCTGCCTGCAACGCGGGAGACCTGGGTTTGATCCCTGTGTTGGGAGGATCCTCTGGAGGAGGAATGGCAACCCACTCCAGTATTCTAGCCTGGAGAATCCCCATGGACAGAGGAGTTTGGCAGGCTACAGTCCATGTGGTCACCAAGCTTCAGACATGACCGAATTAGTAAGCACAGCACGGCACAGTGGATGTGCTGCAGTTGCCTTGTATAATCTTGCAAGAGACAGTGTTAAGTTTTGGGAAATCTGGTGAGTGAGATGTTAAAAAATTAACTTATATAAACTTTAAATTACATCAAAATCAAAGAATAAATGGTCAAGACCATCACCTCTGAATTTATGTATTATGTTTTCCTGTCACCTATGCTATTGAGATTATCTGCATCTGTTGCATCCACACAGTGGAAATCCACTATATGCCACACCCCTTCCAAATTCCATAGCTGGTGCTGATTTGCACGACAGAAATCAGCAGACTCTATAGAGGAGGGTTTTGGTTGTTGCACAAAATTTCTGGCCACACATTTTACCTACAGAAATTGACTATAGCAAGTCACATGCCCATATCCAAAATTAACACAGCCAGAATATATTGAAGTCTGACACAGCACTAGAGATGAAAAGGGGAGGTGAAAGGAAGGGAAAGACTCATCATCGTGCTCTCTCTGATTCTCCTGATTTTCCTTTATAAGCTTTGCTTCTCTTATTGATAAAGCTGTGTGCCTCTGCTGTCTACTTTCAACATCACGTGTGTATCAGCAACATTTAATGAATGCTTCTCCGATACAAAGCAAATTCAGAAGCTTTTCTAATTTATTTTAATTATCACCTTTTTGCACTACTTTATTGACAAATCTTGTCTTTTTTGGATAAAGCCAATATATTACTCCTCTCTTCCTTCTGTAAAAGTCTTGAAATCTTGGTAGATTTCTGAACTTTAAACACAAACACACAGGCATACACACACATTCAGAATCACCCATCTTTTTACGTTAGGGTGATAGAGGTAAAGACTTTCTTTCTTTGTGTTTAGAGAATAGAGTTTCTACAACAGCCTTAGTGCTTTGGGCACCAAGGGATGAGAATCCCCCAATTTTCCCCCACAAAGTCACAGTTTTGTCTTCGGACTGATGCCTACAGTAGCTGTTTAGCAATGGGGGAAGATGCTTGGAAGAAAGCCAAATTTATTCTAAAATATACACAAAGAGGAATCTTAACAAGTTAAATTACTTTTAACAGATAAAGGAGCAACTATACACTTGCCACTTCTTGCATGTGAAGGGCATGTTGTTGTGAGTTGTGAAAGTTGCTCAGTTGTGCCTGACTCTTTGCAGCCCCATGAACTATACAGTCCATGGCATTCTCCAGGCATGAATACTGGAGTGGGTAGCCTTTCTCTTCTCTAGGGGATCTTCCCAATCCAGGGAATGAATCCAGGTTTCCCACATTGCAGATGGATTCTTTACCAGCTAAGCCACAAGGGAAGCCCTGTGAAGGGCATAAATCTGGACGAATAGCATGCCCCATATGGAATTTTAGAGCCAATAAGAAACATTTGTTTCTTTATTTATTCATTTGTTCACTCATCAGTGAAATCCAGGTCTAAAAGCTGTTACTGAAACACAACATTTTTAAGAGAGGAAAAACTGGAGTGGTTTGGATTTAGATGGGGGGAGGTGACCTAGAACATCCCTTATAAGGCTACTTGGTCCTGACCCCCACCAGGACCTTTGGGTTTCTAATGATCATAGTTTGAATACCACACCTGCAAGACAACCCCTTCATTTTTCCAATGAGGAAACTGAAGTTCCCCCAAAAGACAGATGACTTTGTCAAAAAGTTAGTGGCCAAGCCCAGGATCAGAAATCAGGTTTTTTTATTCTAAATCAGGACCGCTACAACTCTGTTTCCAGACATGTGGCTATTTTTCTAGACAAGCTAAAAAATGACTAGCTTGCAAAATCCTACTTAAATATCATGGAAAGATGAAAGAAGTCCCGAGAGTAAAGATGCATTTTGAAATCCACACAGGATCTCTTAGTTTAAATTGTTTCTTTGGACCAGTTGGCATGAACTCCACAGAATTCTGAAACATTATTTTGTTTATAACATTGGCCTCTTACTGTGTGCTGGAGTGGTGTTTATCTAATCAGGAGACCAGCTTGCTTTCTTCAACTACTAAATGCTTCAAAAAACAAACAAAAAAACAAAGGCAAGGGGAAACAAGAAAGCATCAACCACTGAGAAAAATATTCTCTTGGGTCCACGCACCTAAGGACGCTAAGCCTCCACATTGGTATGTCACTGTGACTTTTCTGGAGATGAAGCTTACTACACCAATTGAAAAGTTTTATGGAAACCGAGTCTGATCATCTCAAGGGCAGTGTGTGGCGGAAAAAAAAAAAAAAAAAAGAGAGAGAGAGAGATTTTTTCCTGCAGAATAAATACTCATACCCAACAATGAAGTAGCTGAAACGAGCAGAAACTCTTCCCAATGAAGTCTGCACTCACAACTCATCCTTATCTCTGGTCTGTATTTACTTTGTGAACCCTGAGATTATGAGCTTCCTTGGTGGCTCAGACAGTAAAGAATCTTCCTGCAATGTGGAAGACCTGGATTCGATCCCTAGGTCAGGAAGATTCCCTGGAGAAGGAAATGGCAACGCACTCCAGTATTCTTGTCTGGGAAATCCCATGGACAGAGGAGCCTGGTGGGCTACAGTCCAAGGAGTTGCAAAGAGTTGGACACAACTGAGTGACTAACACTTTCACTTTCACCCTGAGATTATAATTACACGGTCATACCATTATACCATAATACTATTCCAAGTTATACCATTCCAAGTATTTTCAGGGAAATTGCAGTTTTAGTGGTAAATTCATTCTGTTGTGGACTACATCTTCAAAGTGGTTGGGGAAAGATGTCAGATTTCAAGTAAGGATGATTCCAGGAAACAATTACAGGGAAATCACAATTGATTTGATATGCTGATTAAAATGATTGGCTTGGGGCTTATTAAAAAACAAAACAAAAAACTCCCTTACTTTCCTCTGAAAAAAATCTAGGTTTTCTTAGGCTATCTCAACACGACGAAACTCATTCATAGCCATTTGCTTTTTCCTCATATTTTCTGGGAATGACAAAAATATAGACATGTACCAGTTTTTCTACCTCCTAGCCCCAAAAGCTACTGTTCAGGTGATTTTCATAAGGTTCATGGAAAATAGTCAAAGTAATTCCATGAAGTTGGAGAAAAATATTTCAAATTTTAAATTCCAGTCATTCTTATATTATTTCTACATAACTGCAATTGAAAAATTGTATTTTTGTGGTTATATAATTTATAGTTCCATCCCTGAACACTAAGTTCCTAAACCATGCTTGTTTGCTCATTAGTGACTAGCACAACTAAAAACACACTTGGATGAAGACCAGGTTAATCCAACTTAATTTGTTTAAGGGATCAGAGGATCTGGGGCAACGGAAATTAAGAAATGCAAACAATTAAGAATAGCTGAAGGGACTTCTCTAGCGGTCGGTGGGTAAGACTCTGTACTTCCAGTACAGAAAGGGGCGTGGGTTCAGTCTCTGGGAACTGCAATCCCACATGCTGCATGGTGTGGCAAACAAACAAACAAAAAGAACAGCTGGATCTCAGAGTTCAAGGTTGGTTCCTCTGATGGCTCAGTGGTAAAGACTTTGCCTCACAGTGCAGGATCCTTGGGTTCGATCCCTGGGTGGGAAAGATGCTCTGGAGAAGGAATGGCAACCCACTCCAGTGTTTTTTGCTGGAGAATTCCATCTAGAGAGGAGCCTGGTAGGCTATAGTCCATGGGATTGCAAAGAGCTGGACACGACTTAGAGACTAAACAATAGCAACAATGATGCAATATGAAAGACGTTAGATGAGAGACAAAAGAGGAAATGCCAGAAAGAGCCACAGAAGAAAGGGTTTTGTGTGGCAGAAGGCAATGGCACCCCACTCCAGTACTCTTGCCTGGAAAATCCTATGGGTAGAGGAGCCTGAAAGGTTGCAGTCCATGGGGTCGCCGAGGGTCGGACACGACTGAGCGACTTCACTTTCACTTTTCACTTTCATGCATTGGAGAAGGCAATGGCAACCCACTCCAGAGTTCTTGCCTGAAGAATCCCAGGGACAGGGGAGCCTGATGGGCTGCCGTCTATGGGGTCGCACAGAGTCGGACACAACTGAAGCGACTTAGCAGCAGCAGCAGTACTACTTTGAAAAATGAAAAGTCAACATTTATATCAAACTCAAGTCCCAAGAAATTGGAAACAGGCTAGAAAAAGTATATAACAAGTGTATCTACTGATTGGTGGCTCAGAAGGTAAAGAATCTGCCTGCAATGCCGGAGACCTGGGTTCAATCCCGAGGTAGGGAAGATCCCCGGAGAAGGGAATGGCTACCCACACCAGTATTCTTGCCTGGAGAAGTCCATGGACAGAGGATCTGGTGGGCTACAGTCCACGGGGTATAACTAACACACACACTGAAAGCCCGGCAGGTTATTTATCCCTTGTAAAATGACACCTAGACAATATAGAACTATTAAAATGGAAGCTTGGTCTCAGCCCAAGTGCTGTCTGTCTTGCATCTTATTGAATTCTCAGCATATCCTGAGAGTTTGATCCACAATATGTATGATAAATATTTGCCAGATGAGTGAATAAAGGAATGAGTGTCTTTTAAAAATAGCACTGGCTATTGGACCAAAGCTATAAGTTTACAGCACAGATTGGCAAAGCAAAACGAAACAAGTGAGAAGCACTCACATCTTTAAATGTAAAGATCTTCAACAGACACCACTAGCCGCAGCCTCCAGGACAACGTCTGCACGCACTGCTGTAGCACCTTTACTGGTCTGTCTGTGCTGGGTCTTGAGTGCCCAGTGGTGTCCACTCTTTGAGACCCCTGGACTATAGTCCATCAGGCTCCTCTGTCCATGGGATCTCATAGGCAAGAATACTGGAGTGGGTTGCCATTTCCTTCTCTAGGGGATCTTCCCCACCCAGGAATCAAACCCACGTCTCTTGCATTGACAGGTGGATTCTTTGCCACTACCGCCACCTGTGAAGCCTGTGCTGTGTGTTGGAGAGCTCTTAACGAGTGGTACATACCGATTTCCACCTTCCCAGAGTTAATAATGAGCTAAAATAGAATTCCTTTTTTAGAATTAAAAATGATTCCAAGTAATGGAAACAATTATCAGGGTTAAAACAAAAATGTACTCTATAAGAACACAGAGTCAATCCCAAAGTCACAGCCATTTCCAAAGGACTAATAATGTTTAGAAATATCAAATTAACTAAAGATAAAAATGACTTATGAGACAATAGTATAGTTTTTTTAAGGTAAAATATTTCTGTACTTGCAATTAAATTTCCAGGGCGAGAGGTTTTCACACTGGCATAAACTTCACCAAGAGTTACCTGGGATAGATTAGGGTTATGCACTTACTTAAAAGGAAATTTTAAAATGTTCTCTTTTTTTGTGTGGACTGTGCTGGGTCTTAGTTGCAGCATGCAGGATCTTCTAGCTGTGGCATGCCTCCTCTTAACTGAGGCATGTGGGATCTAGTTCCTTGATCAGAGATCGAACCTGGGCCACCTTCACTGGAGTCCTAGGCACTGGACCACCAGGGAAGATCCCAAAGCTTTAAACAGAAAAGCAGAAGTGTGATTTTAAAATTATTCTTTGAAACACTTATAGTTTATCTTTATTAATTTGAAAAATAATGTCTTTTAGAAGTATTTTTGAAATAAAAGCCTTCTTTATTTTTCTTGATACTTTGCAAATACAAATGTTTTGCCTTAACTATGCTAGATCACTGTGGTCTTTTAAATAAAATGCGGAAATAAACATAAACATTTTATATCTGGGAAACAACATAAGGTAGTTTATCTACTTTGGATTTACTCCGTATTTTAGAATAAAATAAATATTCTCAAGTACAGTGTCCTCTTTAAAAGTGATGGCAATTGTGGCCAATAACGATCGCTTTTTAAAATAGAAATAATAAAATAATAGCTACACCTACATTGTATTTTTAAAATAAAAACAAAATGGATTCTTCAAAAAATACATATCCAACTGAATTCTCATAGAACTAATTCGCACAAAGCACAATGGCAGTGTTTTAGGTGCAAACTAAATCAGATATAGAAATTTCAGTAGAGGAGACACATTTATTTTTAAAATTGACTGGGAAGAAAATAAATTATTTTGAAAACAGTAAGAATTTTCATGAATTGGAATTTCTTAAATTTCTTTAAAAAAGGATTTGCAAGAAAGAATCATATCCAAATATATTGATTTGCATAAGCTAAAGTAGCTTATATAGATATGTATTATTTGTCTTCTATGACATAATACAGGTAAGAAAAGTTTCATTATTAGCTCTCAGACTCAGCACTTGAAAACTATAGGGAAGGAAGGACTTTAATATACAATCATCTCCAGGCTCCAAAATCTTACTGACATTGTTCCAAAACCAAGGTTAACTTCACTTAGTTGTTTCCATCAAAAAGAAATCAGATATGATAATCTTCATGAGAATTTTGTATAAAGATCACCAAGGAGTTCTAAGAACTAACAGGTTTAGAGAGAAACTCTCTGTCTTCCTTGCATAGCAAGAGAAGCTTAGCACATATGCTTTTCTTATGTATCTATAATGATTCTACCACTTCCCTAAATTTCTTATTCACTATCCTTTTAAGTTCACAAGCGATGACAGAACTGCCAACATCAAAGCTAAGGACAGGCTATTCTGAGACTCATTTATTAGTATAACTAAAAGTCTGATGAAATGATGACTTCATTTTGCCAAGATGCCATGATATGAGAATCAATATCCAGGCGGCTGATCTTGCATTAATTGCCCCTGTGATCACTAAATCTTGTCACAGTCACACTTCCCTGATACCTTGAATTAACCTTGAGCGCAACCACAGGTTAAAAATAAAGGCAAGAATAATATTCTCTGCTAAGCTGTCAAATAGGCAAACACACTCCTCTCCCTAATTGCTTTGATGAGGATAGCACAAAGATAACATATTATATACAATTTTTGAAATATGCATAGAATGTTTATCAAATCATCACATTTTATATTATAAATATTTATGATTTTGCCAAGTATACCTCAATAAAGCTAGAGAAAAACATTTATAAAAACATGACCTTTAAAGAAAAAGTAAATAATTAAATTGATCTAATCAGAAAAGCTATACTTTCAAGTGAAGGGAAAAAAAGAGTACTTCTATTTCATTGAAAAAGCAGATTCCCTCACACTTTATATGGTTGCATAGTGGATTCTAGTTTTAATAATTAATGTTAACCTTAAACAAATACATGCTAATCAGAACAAAACTTACAAAATGAAGCTTATTGATCTAATACAGGATCTATAACAACCAAAAATTAAACAATTTAAAATACACTATATATAATACACTATTTATATAAACTATAAATGTATATACATATACTATATAATATAAATTATTATATGACATATAAGTATATATGTGTGGAATATATGTTTAAATACCCTATAGATGTGTCTACATATACTGTATAAACATACTTATGTATCTATATGTTTGTCTGTATACTACACATGTATACATAGTTACAGGGAAATGCACAAAACTAGCTCTAGGTCACCTGTTCAGAGAAAATATGTATTTTTTAATATTCAGATTTATGAAATTAAAATACATGCCAATTCTAAAGCTTAATGTTGATAGAGTGATGTTATATCACTAGACAGACTAAGGCATCCATTATCCCATAAGTGATGTATAATGGTGATTTATTCAAGCAATCTCAAGTGATAGAACTCAAAAGCATGCTTCAGCCATGACCTCTTCTTTTACTCTACCACTTCCACCATGTTGAAAAATACTCTGATAGGTACAGTTTGATACCTTCGCAGTTACATTATACCCTTGGAAGCATTCCTTAAAATCTATCACTGTAGAATTACACGAAGATATTTCATGGGGTATCTTATAAATTAAGTGTAAGTAGAAATTAAAATGTACTTGGGATTCAAAATGAGGGAAAAATTTGTTGACATACAATTGGAAAAAAAACTATAATATAATTTCTATTGAATGTCTAGTTGCAAATGGAAGGCATATGATGTGGAAGAAAAAACACTGGCATAGTATTTTATTAATGGTTAAAGATACAGGGGATAAACAACAAGGATTTGCTCCATAGCACATGGAACTATATTCAATATCTTATAATATGTTAGATGGAAAAGAATCTGAAGCTGTACACGTGAAACTAACACAATATTGTAAATCAACCATAGTTTAATTAAATAAAAAGATTAGGGGATAAAGTATCATGACCTGATATGAGATAAAATCTGTATTGCCAGAGTTACTTTTTCTAGAGAGAACAGTAGAAAAATGTGACATATGGGATGTAGTATTTCTTCTTCCTAAGTAATATTTCCTATATTAACTGGGAGATTAAGATAAAGACATGTTATAATAATAATTTCATTAGAGTACATCATGAGAAATGCTGGACTGGAAGAAACACAAGCTTGAATCAAGATTGCCAGGAGAAATATCAATAACCTCAGATATGCAGATGACACCACCCTTATGGCAGAAAGTGAAGAGGAGCTAAAAAGCCTCTTGATGAAAGTGAAAGAGGAGAGCGAAAAAGTTGGCTTAAAGCTCAACATTCAGAAAATGAAGATCATGGCATCTGGTCCCATCACTCCATGGGAAATAGATGGGGAAACAGTGGAAAGAGTGTCAGACTTTATTTTCCTGGGATCCAAAATCACTGCAGATGGTGACTGCAACCATGAAATTAAAAGACGCTTACTCCTTGGAAGAAAAGTTATGACCAACCTAGATAGTATATTCAAAAGCAGAGACATTACTTTGCCGACTAAGGTCCGTCTAGTCAAGGCTATGGTTTTTCCTGTGATCATGTATGGATGTGAGAGTTGGACTGTGAAGAAGGCTGAGCACCAAAGAATTGATGCTTTTGAACTGTGGTGTTGGAGAAGACTCTTGAGAGTCCCTTGGACTGCAAGAAGATCCAACCAGTCCATTCTGAAGGAGATCAGCCCTGGGATTACTTTGGAGGGGATGATGCTAAAGCTGAAACTCCAGTACTTTGGCCACCTCATGAGAAGAGTTGACTCATTGGAAAAGACCCTGATGCTGGGAGGGATTGGGGGCAGGAGGAGAAGGGGACGACCGAGGATGAGATGGCTGGATGGCATCACGGACTCGATGGACGTGAGTCTGAGTGAACTCCAGGACATGGTGATGAACAGGGAGGCCTGGTGTGCTGCGATTCATGGGGTCGCAAAGAGTCGGACACGACTGAGCGAGTGAACTGAACTGAACTGAACTGAGTTCTTTGTAAGAGTAAAACAAATAATGTAATACATGATCTGGAAGGTCCTGTTGTACTACACTGAGTTTTCAGGAACACTTAGCTGAGATGTTCATATTAATGTCCTCAACTTTCTGTCTTACTGTGTCCATTCTGATTTTATTAAGGAAGAAAGAAAATCAATGAAGCAATGAGCTTTTAAAATATCAGTGAAGTATTGAGTTGTCATATATTTACAGTTCCTACAGTAACAAGATATTGGCAATAAAGGCCACGTCTCCACTTAGGAAAGATGTGTAAGGTCTGCCTACTCTGACATTACAGAAAACTCCAAATCCTATGTTTCCCTCCCAACTCTACATTTTATCCTTATGAACTATTATCCTAGATGTGTTTGTAAGGGCATGGTTTAATTCACACACATGAAAATCTTGCAAGTCACATGTTGCATCAAAAAATAGCACCTTCATTCCTTTGCTCCTATGGAAATATCAAATATCATGGTTTATGGAAGATAACCACTGAGGAAAATAAATTCTATCAAGAGGCTGACATTATTACTCTTTCAGTATCATTAGGTTTAGGCATTTCGCTTTGATCCTAAATAACATAACTCAAATTTATCCTTAATTAATAAAATGGCGCTAGAATTCAGTGGGCAATAGGACAATTATTATATTTTATCTGTGACAGTATCAAAGACATTTTCTGTGATGTTTGAAGATGAACATTTACAATTTCATGAGATGAAAAATGGTCATTTCCTATGTTTGTTCACATGTGTGCACTTGAGTGCGTCTTTCAAAGTTGTGGTTCACATTTGCTTATACCATTTTTCCCTGCATCATTTGCTTATACATAGTAAACAGAGGAAATATTTAAAGATCAGTTGTGTGGAAAACTGACCCTTTGTATTTAACATTCTTCAAATTGCATGTCACTTAGGAATGGCAGCAAACATATGGGAAAACTCAACAAAAAAAATTGTAATCTTTATTCTGATTCAACAACTTCCTCATAAAAATAGCCTAAAGAACGATCAATCATTCAATCTAATGGGCACCACTTTGTCACTCTGTCTAAAGCCATTTAAAAGCCAGTCAACTGTTCTTACTGATTTTCAAAGTCTGACCACAGAAGGATGGCAAAAGCAGTGCGTACATATCCCCACACTCTCTCCCAAGACCACAGGTGATGTGGGTGATGATTCTTTGGCTCCAAGCCCAGACTTAATCTCAGAATCCTTCTCAACACTGTGTTCTAGAAAGCCACCACGTGTGTGCGTGCTCAGTTATGTCTGACTCTTTGTGACCCTTTGGACTATAGCCTACCAGGCTCCTCTGTCCATGGAATTCTCTAGGCAAGAACACTGGAGTGGGTTGCCATTTCCTACTCCAGGGGATCTTCCCACCCAGAGATGGATCCAGCATATCCTGGGTCTCTTGCACTAGCAGGAGGATTCTTTACCACTTGAGTCACCTGGGAAGCCATTTCCAAAAGGATAGAATTGACTGCATGGAGAAATGAACCTCTTTTGCTATTCTTGCTAAAGAGATTAATTCTTCCTCAGGTTCTAAGCCTAAGATTCCACTAATTACCATTAGGCGGGTAGCAGCTATCAGAGGACAGGCATACATCAAAGATATTACAGGTTCCAGACCACCACAATAAAGTGAATTGCAATAAAGTGGGTCACACAATTTCTTTGGTTTCTCGGTGCATGTAAAAGTTATGGTTATACTAACTGTAATCTATTAAGTGTGCATTAACATGTCTAAAAGAACAATGTACATACCTTTCATTTAAAATTACTTTGTGCTAGAAAACGCTAAGCATCATTTGACCCTTCAGCAAGTTGTAATCATTTTGCTGGTCGAGGGTCTCGCTTCAGTGTTCCCGGCTGCAGATGGATGAGGATGGTGGTTGCTGAAGGTTCAGGGTGGCTGTGGCAATTTCTTAACATTTGACAACAATGATATCTGCCCCCATTGATTGACTTCTTTTCATACGTGATTTTTCTGAAGCATACAATGCAGTTTGATAGCATTTTACCTACAATAGAACTTCCTTCAAAATTGAAGGCAATCCTTCAATCGCCTCAGCCCCTGCTGCTGCTTCATCAAATAATTTTTTGTAGTGCTCTAAGTCCTTTCTCGTCATTTCAACAATCATTACAGCATCTTCACCAGGAGTAGATGTCATCTCAAGAAACCACTCACTTTGCTCACCCATAAGAAGTCTGATCAGAAGGTGATAGCAGTTCAGTTAGCTCTTTAGGCACCACTTCTAATAAATTCTAGCTCTGTTGTTAATTCCACTACATCTGCAGTTAACCTCTTCCACTGAAGTCTCAAATCCATCAAAGTTGGAATCAACTTCTTCTGAAGTCCTGATAACGTTGCTATTTTGGCCTCCTTCCATGAATCAAGAATGTTTTTAATGGCATCTCCAATGGTGAATCCTTTTAAGAATGTTTTTAATTGACTTTGCCCAGATCCATTAGAGGAATCACTGTCTGGCAGTTAAAGGCTTACGAAGTATGTTTCTTAAATAATGAGACTTGAAAGTCAAAATGACTCCTTAATCTGTGGGCTACAGAATAGATGTTGTATTTGCAGGCATGAAAACAATATAAGCCCCCTTGTACAACTCCATCAGAGCTCTTGGGTGACCAGATGCAGATTGTCAATGAGCATTAATATTTTGAAAAGAATCTTTTCTCTTGAGCAGTAGGTCTCAACACTGGGCTTAAAGTTTTCAGTAAACCATGTTGTGAACAGACGTGCTGTCATCCAGGCTTTGTTGTTCCATTTACAGAGCACAGACAGAGTAGATTTAACATAATTCTTAACAGCTCTTGGATTCAAAAAAAAAAAAAAAATAAGTGAGCACTAGATCCAACTTAAAATCATCAGCTTCCTTAGCCCCTAAAAAGAGAGTCAGCCTGTCCTTTGAAGCTTTGAAGCCAGGTATTGACTTCTCTTCTCTAGCTATGAAGCCCTATTTAGGATCTTCTTCCAATACATTCTTCCAATGTTTCATTGACATAGAAAATCTGTTGCTTCGTGTGGCCACCCTCATTAGTTATCTTGGCTAGATCTTCTGGATAACTTATTGCAGCTTCTACATCAGCACCTGCTACTTCACCTTGTACTTTTATATTATGGAGGTGACTTCTTTTCTTAAATGTCAAGAATCAACCTCTGCCAGCTTCAAACTTTTCTTCTGTATCTTCCTCACTTTTCTCAGCCTTCACAGACCTAAAGAGAGTTAGGGGCTTCCTCTGGATTAAGCTTTGGCTTAAGGGAATGTTGTGGCTGGTTTGATCTTCTATCCAGACCATTCAAATTTCCTGCACATCAGCAATAACGCTGTTTTGCTATCCTATCATTCTTGTGTTCACTGGAGAAACACTTAATTTCTTTCAAAGATGTTTTGTTTGCATCCGTGACTTGGCTAACCGATGCAAGAGGTCTAGCTTAGGTCTTCCATGTGCTGTCCTCACTAAGCTTAGTCATTTCTAGCTTTTGATTTAAAGTGAGAGATGTGTGATTCTACCTCTCACTTGAACACATTGTAGGGTTATTAACTGACCTAATTCCAATATTGTTGTGTTTCAGGGATTAGGGAGACTCAAGACAAGGAGAGAGATGAGGAAATGGTTGGTTGGTGGAGCGGTCACAACACACATATTTATCATTATGGGTGTAGTTTGTGGCACCCCAAACAATCACTTTAGCAGCACCTAAAGAGCACGGATTACAAATCATCAAAATGAATATAATAATGATGAAAAATTTTGAAGTATGGCAAAAATTACTAAAATGGGACAGACATGCAGTGAGCAAATGCTCTTGGGAAAATGGCAGTGATAGATTTGCTTGACTCAGAGTTGCCACTAACTTTCAATTTTTAAAAAATGCAGTATCCACCAAGCACAATAAAGTGAAGTGCAATAAAACGAGACGTGCTTATATTTTGTTTCTATAAATAGTCCTATATCGTACTTAGTAGAGGTCTTGTCCATGCATTTTTCAATAAAACACAATCTCTGCTCTCAAGAAATTTAAAATCTAGTTGGCAAAAGCAACAGGTAAAACAGGCAATGACAACAGCAAAGTGTGAAATGACATTACATGGGAAAGTAATTGTCAGGGAGTTAGGGTTGGAGAATATATCACACGAATTTTCTCACCTTATTCACCAAGTTAGAAATCATGGCATATTCAAGGAATTACAAATGTTCATAATTGGGTTACTGTTTTCTATTTCTGTGAACAGGACCTCTGCTTCCTATTCTGTCAAATGGGAAAAATAATGGTATCTACATCACAGGGTTGCTTTAACAATAAACGAATACATGCCATACTGCTTTTTTTTTTTTTTAAAGAATAAGATGTTTGCCCAAGTTGTTTCCTAGTAACTCTGAGTCTTCTATGTCTAGTTTAGCTGGCTAAGACTAGCTAGGACAGCACAAATGCATGTCATGATAAAAAAGGCAAGAGATAACAAGAGCTGGCAAGGATGTGGTTACATTGCTACCACAGTACCCAACAACTTAGGGCACTGTGGTAGAAATGTAAAGTGATACTGCCACTATTGAAAACAGTATGGAGATTTGTCAAAAAATAGAAAATAGAATTATCAAGCAGTCTATCAAAAAACAGAATTATCAAACGGTCTGGCAATCCTGCTTTGGGGAATATATCTGAAGGAAATAAAATCACTATTTCAAGGAGATAGCTGCATCTCCCAGGTTCACTCCAGCATTATTCACAACAGCCAAGTGATAATGAAAACAGCCTAAGTATCTATGAATGGATGAAAGAATAAAGTGTGATATATACATATACATGATAAAATACTATTCAGTTAAAAAAAAAAAAGGAAGGAAGTCCTGCCATTTGTGACAACATGAGCAAATCTTGAGAGCATTATTCTAAGAGAGATAAGTCAGGGAAAGACAGATGCTGTATGATCTCAATTATTTGTGGAATCTAAAACGGATGAACTCATAGAAACAGAGAGTACACTGATGGCTGTTGGGGACTAAGGGATGGGAGAAATGAGGAATGCCGTCAAAGGGTACAGACTTCCAGTTAAAAGATGAATAAGTCCTGGGGATCTAATGTACAGAAAAGCAACAATAATTCACAATACTGACTGACAATATTGTATTAACATAAACTTGAAAGTTGCTAAGAGAGTAAATCTTAAATATTCTCACCACATACACAAATAGTAATTATATGAGGTGCTCAATGTGATAACTAAGCTTATTGATACTCATTTCACAGCATACCTATATAGCAAACCATCACGTTATACACCTTAACTTATACAATGGTATTGGGCTGGCCAAAATGTTTGTTCAAGTTTCTCTGTAAGATGTTATGGAAAAACCCAAACAAACTTTTTGGCCAATGCAACATATGTCAACTGCATCATAATAAATCTGAAAAAAATAACAGTACATGGCATGATCTATGATATTTAATTATAGATATGATTCATTAACATTATATGCTTTCTATGTGTCAGACGTGGTTTTAACATTATATATATATACATATACATATATATATATATATAATGATATTTAAGGGACCCTTGAAAGTCCCTTGGACTGCAAGGAGATCAAACTGGGCAATCCTAAGGGAAGTCAACCCTGAGTATTCATTGGAAGGACTGATGCTGAAGCTCCAATACTTTGGCCACCTGATGCAAAGAGCTGACTCATCGGAAAAGACCCTGATTATGGAAAAGACTAAAGGCGAAAGAAGAGGGCAGCAGAGGATAAGATGGTTAGATAGCATCGCCCACTCAATGGACATGGATTTAAGCAAACTCCAGGAGATAGTAGAGGACAGCGAAGCCTGGCGTGCTGCAGTCCATGGGATCACAAAGAGTTGCTCATCACTTTGCAACTGAACAACAACACATGTATCATTTAATGTTATGCACTGAATATATTAATTGATTTAGTACTTTTATATAGTAGAAGGCCTATCACAAAAGGACACTTGCTAAATGTCATTTGTCATTACTAAGGCTGGCATGTGGCATGTAAAGGGGCTGGAAATAGCAATAAATGAGATGGAGGGAGGCAGAACCCAGGTCATGTGGGGAACCAGAGGATGAAAGGGGGTGGGAAGCTTCATAGAACCTGAGCATAGAGCAAGAGTTTCCAAATGCCAGTCTTCAGACTGCGTTAGAATCACCTAGAAAACTTTTTTAAAATAACAATTCTCAAGCCCTCCATACAGATGTTTCTGATTCAGTGTTTCTGACAGGAACTCAGGGATCTGAACCCAAGTTAGATTTTAGAATCAGTAAGCAACAGAGAGATGGAAGGGATGGGGACCCTCGGAAGACAATCAGGATGCAATCCAAGACTCGGGAAGACCCTTCTGCCAAATGGGAGGGGCTTGGAAAAGGAGCAGGATGAGAGAGCAGAATGAGGACCCATTGTGGATGAGAGGGGTGCATCCACTCTGAGGTCATTTTATTCATTCTTAAACATTTTACCTCTTGAGATCTGGTCAGATCTTTGCAAATTTTATAAATAACTTCTCTCCAAATGCAAAATAATAATAATAATGGGAAAAATGTACTACCATTGATTCCTTTATCTTGAACAAGGCTTTCCAACAGAGATCAAGAAGAGTAAAGAGGAACTGCTGAATATTTAAGCTCCAAAGCATTTTGGTTGTGAAGAACCAATGTTGAACATGACACTTTCACTCCATTGCTTTTTGCCCCTACAGGCAGGAAAGTGACACTCTTCCGATGAATGATCAAACAGGAATTTGAATACTGGGAAATCCCTGTGGAAAGAATATTTTCATAGGACTAGTCAGATTTAAAATCACTTTTACATTTTCAAGACTCATCTTTTCCTAGAATCTTTGCCAGATATTTGAAGTACCGTTTACTTGAAGAATTAACTTTATAAAATAATTGCAGTTAAAAATTTTAATCTCAACAATGACAAGTGGTTCTTATTAGGGATATGATAAAGAGGCTCATTATGACATATAAGAGAACCTGGAAAATGGTAACTGATCAATAAAGGTTGCTTGAATGAAAGAGTTAAATATGTGTGTTTGACTACAATGGCAATTTACAGCTCATCCAGCTGTGTTCTGGGTCAACAGCTATTTATGATAACATAAAATTAGAGATCTTCCAAAGTCTGATAAAACTTTCTCATAGGTATAAGTCTTTACTAGGCACTGCTTTTGATCCTTAGCATATACTCATGAAGTGAAGTGAAGTGAAGTTGCTCAGTCATGTCCAATTCTTTGCAACCCCATGGACTGTAGCCTACCAGGCTCCTCCATTCATGGGATTTTCCAAGCAAGAATACTGGAGTGGGTTGCCATTTCCTTCTCCAGCAGATCTTCCCAACCCAGCGATTGAACCTGGGTCTCCCACGTGGTAGGCAGACGCTTTACCATCTGAGCCACCAGGGAAGTTCAATATACTCATGAGATAGGCCCTAATATCAGTCCCACTTCACATGTGAGGAAACCAAAGATTAAATGTGATCCATAGTTTTGTTGTTGTTGTTTATTTGTTTGTTTTTAAAGTAAAGATGTCATCAGGATTGGAACAGAGGTTGGTCTGCTACCATATGCGCACACTAAACACCACAGCCAACAGATTTTTTAATATGGGACTAATTAAATTTTGGATGAGATGGTTGTATAGCATCAACTGACTCAATGAAGATGAACTTGGGCAAACTCTGGGAGATAGTGAGGGACAGGAAGGCCTGGGGCACTGCAGTCCATAGGGTCACAAAGAGTCAGACACGACTCAGCAACTGAACACCACCACCACAAATTGTGCAATGGACACATGACAAAAATATTATGCAACTGTTCAAGTCATGCTTTACAGCACAACTGAGTACTATTTTTCAAGCATTTTCTCATGTTGATTAAAAAAAGATAATTTGCAAAACAGTACATGATTTGTAGCATAGTGTGTAAAAAATTAACCCAGTTTAAAAATATACACCATTATAGACCTAATTAAAATTAAAAGCTTCAGCACAACAAAGGAAACTATAAGCAAGGTGAAAAGACAGCCTTCAGAATGGGAGAAAATAATAGCAAATGAAGCAACTGACAAACAACTAGTCTCAAAACTATACAAGCAACTCCTGCAGCTCAATTCCAGAAAAATAAATGACCCAATCAAAAAATGGGCCAAAGAACTAAATAGACATTTCTCCAAAGAAGACATACGGATGGCTAACAAACATATGAAAAGATGCTCAACATCACTCATTAGCAGAGAAATGCAAATCAAAAACACAGTGAGGTACCATTTCACGCCAGTCAGAATGGCTGTGATCCAAAAGTCTACAAGCAATAAATGCTGGAGAGGGTGTGGAGAAAAGGGAACCCTCTTACACTGTTCATTGGAAGGCAAACTAGTACAGCCACTATGGAGGACAGTGTGAAGATTCCTTAAAAAACTGGAAATAGAACTGCCTTATGACCCAGCAATCCCACTGCTGGGCATACACACTGAGGAAACCAGAATTGAAAGAGACACATGTGCCCCAATGTTCATCAAAGCACTGTTGATAATAGCCAGGACATGGAAGCAACCTAGATGTCCATCAGCAGATGAATGGATAAGAAAGCTGTGGTACATATACACAATGGAGTATTACTCAGCCATTAAAAAGAACACATTTGAATCAGTTCTAATGAGGTGGATGAAACTGGAGCCGATTATACAGAGTGAAGTAAGCCAGAAAGAAAAACACCAATACAGTATACTAATGCATATATATGGAATTTAGAAAGACGGTAACGATAACCCTGTATGCAAGACAGCAGAAGAGACACAGATGTATAGAACAGTCTTTTGGACTCAGAGGGAGAGGGAGAGGGAGAGGGTGGGATGATTTGGGAGAAAGGCATTGAAACATGTATAATATCATATAAGAAACTAATCGCCAGTCCAGGTTCGATGCAGGATACAGGATGCTTGGGGCTGGTGCACTGGGATGACCCAGAGGGATGGTATGGGGAGGGAGGTGGGAGGGGAGTTCAGGATGGGGAACATGTGTACACCCGTGGTGGATTCATGTTGATGTATGGCAAAACCAATACAATACTGTAATGTAATTAGCCTCCAATTAAAATGAATAAATTTAAATTAAAAAAATAAAAATATACACCATTATAAATGTATGTTAAATACTAACAAAACACATAACAAAATATCAAAAGTAGTTAGCATTTTTTCCCCTGGGAGTACAGAAGAGTGAATAATGAATTTTTTATTCTTTACACTTTTCTATATATGTCTCTACAACTAATGGATTCTAATAATATAATTAAAAGAAAAATATTTAAAGTGTAACAGTTGCTAAACAAGCTGAGAGTAGTTTGCAATATACAGTCATCACTTTCTTGTTGTCTGTCATATTTTGAAATACACTTGAATCCACGTTATTCCAAAGTTACCCAAGTCTTTATTTTTCTCCAATTTTTTTTTTCATTTCTTATCTTCTATCTACTTACCCTAAGGGTTCTACTGACCCTACTTGATCTTTGTTCCCAGTAAATTTTCCAATAAAATTGTAATACGAGACTTAATTTTTGTTACATCCTTCATTAGCCCTGAAAATATATTCGGTGATGAACTATCTGTAATATCACAGAATTTAATGTTTATGAACGAGTTTCAAATTCAGATGTCACTAAATGAAAACTAAAATAATGAATACATAAGTAACTTTTCTACTCAAGAATGTCTTTATATGCAAGTAGTTCTGATGAAACGGAACCACTCAATAAAACAAAACTAAGTTTTGTTTAGGAAACTCTAGGTGTTAACAACATAATGACATAAATGACAAAAATAAATAAATAAAATGACATAAACAACAACAACAAAAAATAAAATAAAATGATGCCACTTGCATGTATGCTAAGCCACTTCAGTTGTGTCTGACTCTTTGAGACCCTATGGACTTAGCCCGCCAGGCTCCTTCCTCTGCCCATGGGATTCTCCAAGCAAGAATACTGGAGTGGGTTGCCATTTCCTCCTCCAGGGGATCTTCCCAACCCAGGGATCCAACTGGCGTCTCTTATATCTCCTGCATTGGCAGGTGGGTTCTTTACCACTAGTGCTACCTGGGAAGCCTAAACGATGCCATGCTACATTCAAATTTGTTTCATTTAAAATTTTTTATTTTTTTGATGTGGCTCATTTTAAAGTCTTTATTGAATTTGTTACAATCCTGTTTCTGTGATATATATATATATATCTCTTTGTATCCAGGCACATGGGATCTTAGCTCCCAGACCAAGGACTGAACTGGCACCCCTGCATTGGAAGCCCAAGTTTCAACCACTGGACTACCTGGGACGTCACTGCTTTCTTCTTCAAAGGGAAACTGGTTTGAGTAGGAGATCAATTCATGTCTTTACCCTACAAGGATCTGTTGCATATCTGGTAGTAATAAGATAAAAAGATGAATAATGAGACTAAAAACTCCATTGATTTGCTTGCCTTGCATAAAAAAAGAGAAAAAAAAATGACACTCTTTGAAGTTTTTTTTCCTTCTAGCTGGAAAGGAGATGTGATGGTTTAATTTCCTTTAAAGAGTTCAGTCAATCTCTTGGACCATTAAGTAGCCACGTGCGGAGATGGCAGAGCAATGAGATAGACAGAACTTGGGCTATTCTTACTGATTCTAGAACTATGGTGTCAACTCTGCACTGGTAACAGCTGGGCTTTATTTGGATAAGAAAATAGATTTTATTTGGATTCAGTCACAGTTACTTTAATTTTCGTTATTTGAAGGCAGGAAATGTTATTCAATTGGAGACACCATCTTTAGGCTTATATCTAATTACACAAATGAAGTCAGAGATACTTATCAAGATATTGCCCCTTGCCTCACTTAAAAAAATACACGTGTAGCTAATGATTTAAAGAAAAAAAAAATTTTTAGTTTTTGCTTTAACTTGTAGAACTGGATTTTAGATATGCCTTTTAGTTTGCCCATGCTCTAGTTCTTCCATACAATGTTATGGAAAAAATTAACCGAACTTTTGGATCAACCTAACAGACGCAATTAAACAAGAGCTTTCCCTCTCTATGTTGCAATGTTTATCTAGTTTCGGCAAAACTATAGTTGAGGGTTCTTTAATAAAAATTAAAACTACGTGTTTAATTTGTCTGCTCAGAGTCTTCATTTATCTACACAAATATCTCATTTTTGACACAAGTATCTTTATGTGCCATTTAAGGAAAGTGCTATAATAAATTTGAAGCGTTTTTTTTTGTTATATAAAGAAATTTTCACAAAATTTATTTAATGATCACATTATGCACAATGAATGCATTTTTGGCTTTTTGAGATCCCATTTTACTCTTCTATCTTTGTTTCAGTTTTGGAGCATCCATTCGGTGGTATTGCTTTATTATAGGGATTAAAAACCAAGAGACAATAAAAGCAAAACAGCTTTTTTTATTACTTATGTAAAGCCTACTTCATGCATCAAATAGTGCCCAGAATAACGTCAAAACATGTACAGAAAGAAAAATAGCACCACCTCCTCAATAATTATGTCGCTTCATAGCCCTGTGATGATGTACATTTGGGATTATTCTGGGAGCTACTGAATCAAAACAAGACAGCTGAGATCAATCAGAATCCTGGGAACTGGAGGAGGCCAACACAATTCTAAGCTGCAGGAGGCCCCAGGGCTTGAAAAAAAATAGTGTCTTATGATAATTTTTTAGTACAGGAAAAATAAAAAGAGCGATTGTCCTTCAAATTCAAACTAAATAATTTTGCGCCTTCCTTCTTCCTTTTTTTTAAAAAATTTCTCTTACGGAAAAATATAAGACAGTAAAGAATCTGCCTGCATTATGGGAGACCTGGGTTTGATTTCGATCCCTGGGTTGAGAAGATCCCCTCGAGGAGGGCATGGCAACCCTCTCCAGTATTCTTGCTTGTAGAATCCTCATGGACAGAGCAGCCTGGCATACATGCGGTCGCAAAGAGCCAGACACAACCGAGCGATGAAGCATAGCATGTGAAAAAAATGGTGTGTGACTTCAGGAAAATTTTCATTTTTTCTTTATTCCCCATACTGATGTTCTAGTTTACATGAGGCAAAAAACCAGTTACTGTTTGGATTTCTAATCAGCCCAGAACTCTTGAGAACAATTTTCCCTGTTAGTGATGTCACACACAAACTATATACCGAGGAATAGTATTCACAGACACACAGAGATGTTCAATACTGAAGGCTTCTGTTTTCTGTCTCTCTCTGTCTCTTTCTTCTAGGAGTCATCTTAACAGTTACACAGGCTTTTATAATATAACAAGGCTGTAAATGCTTTCGCCACTAACTAAACTAGGAATTGAGTAAGTACACTATTTTGTTCTAGGTCTGCTATTTGCCCACATATCAGAAAGCAGGTATTATTCAGTTGACCAATTCATGAAATACTTAACCTCAATTATATATTCAAAATAATTTGGTCATCAGGAGATAAACATCTACATTTGATGCACCCAGTATTTTCCAAAGTAGACTTTTGATTTCTGCACTGGCAATTAGTATGTACTACAAACATGTATGTTCCTGGGGTTCAGAACATAAATTGCGTAAATTTTTCTTTCATGTGAATGATATTTATTATTTTCTTAATTTCCTGACCACTGACTACTACAGAAACATTCCCTATTAAATATATATTTATTTTCTCATGGATTCAGGTCAAAGATAGGCAAAGGCACATTTTACTTCTTCAAATGGCTGAAATATCAACCCAATCTATAATGTATACTTTCCAGATCCATACCATAGAAGGGGAGCCTCCAGAAATGACATAGATCTATTTATTCTTATTAACAATTAGATTTCCCAAACATAAGTATAAAAAATTCTGAAGAGTATATCCAAAAGTCTTTTGAGCACAGCCATGAGAAGGAGGGCTGCAGGCAGGCCATAGGAACAGCGGGGCTGTCTTTGTATAAACTCATGTCAACACCATATGGCAGAGGAGGTGTTGCTGAAGGAAAAGCCAGTTTTATAGAGTTTGATCAACAGTATATTTTACAATCCAACAGCTGGGAAAATCTGCTCCATCTTATATAAGCCATTGTTATTTTGGATTTCCTGTCACTAGCAGACACACCTAATCCTTACTAAGTTGGTGACTGTGGAAGGAAAGAAGTTATGAGAGAAATGAAAGCTTTTAGCACAAAAGGGCCAGGTTGATTTTTGACGCAAAGAAAAAAAGAACTACCTAAGTAATGATCGATACGCAAATTAAATAATTTAGTGTTAATATCTTTACAAGCAACCCTTTCGATTAAAATTTACAGGCTATATCGACTAAAATTCTTCCCTGACCTCCCCCTAACTGTCTCCCAAACAGCAGATTGGCAAGTTTTCCCCACCACTCCCTGCTTCCAGACTCTTGTCCAAACATCTGGTTCTAATCACACTGTATTAGGACTGCTTTTTTCTACATTTGTCTTCTCCTTTAGAATTCGATTGCTTTGAATACAAGGAGTGCAGTTTTGAATCCCATTGGCTAACAATAAATATTTATTTAATCATGCACAAAAATGTATATTTCATAGTTGTATGGGAGAATCTTGCTCTGGTTGAACTGTAGCAAATCATGGGCCCCCATCAGCACATGATCAAAGTTAGAAATGATTAGCAGTGATTTGCTTTTGTTCAAGATCACATAAAACTTTCTAGCTTAGTTGTATTCACCCAAAGTACATCCTTCCATGGAACTTTTTTTTTTTGGAGTTCTCCAACTTTGAAAGGGATTCTGCAGTCCTATTATGATTTTACGAGGAAATAGAAGAAAAGAAAGACATCATTCATCAGATATTTCTTGAATGATTAGTAAGAAGCTAGATCACATGGACAAATAAAGAAAAATAAAACACTGTTGAAGATAGCAATTGGGATTTTAATGGCTCCCATAAGCATATTCAAAAGCAGAGACATTACTTTGCCGACTAAGGTCCCTCTAGTCAAGGCTATGGTTTTTCCAGTAGTCATGTATGGATGTGAGAGTTGGACTGTGAAAAGGCTGAGCACAGAAGAATTGATGCTTTTGAACTGTGGTGTTGGAGAAGACTCAACTGAGAGTCCCTTGGACTGCAAGGAGATCAAACCAGTCCATTCTGAAGGAGATCAGCCCTGGGATTTCTTTGGAAGGAATGATGCTAAAGCTGAAACTCCAGTACTCTGGCCACCTCATGCAAAGAGTTGACTCATTGGAAAAGACTCTGATGCTGGGAGGGATTGGGGGCAGGAGGAGAAGGGGGCAACAGAGGATGAGATGGCTGGATGGCATCACAGACTCGATGGATGTGAGTCTGAGTGAACTCCAGGAGTTGGTGATGGACAAGGAGGCCTGGCGTGCTGCGATTCATGGGGTCGCAAAGAGTCAGACATGACTGCACAACTGAACTGAACTGATACCATCACAAGAAGATATGACTGACAACTAATTGCTTAACAAACACAGGAGGGTGTGAAAACATTTGGAGAAAATGGAAGAATGCATCATTTTTACATGAGCTTAAGTGCATATTTCATGTGAGCAGGAAGAGACTCAGGAAGGAAAAAGGCTTAGGTTGGTGAATGAGCATCTGAAAGTGAAGCTAAACTGAGCCAGAGTAATAAGCAGCCAGATTTTTCTCATGTTTCAGCACTAGAAAATTATGCAAATAGCTATAGCATTTCCCCTAATAAATTCCATTTCCTATGCCACTGACATGATTTGAATATAAAATGGAAAATTAAATTTTCCTGTTTGTTATTTTAAACAAATTTCTATTTATCACAAATTAATAAAGCCAGCTTCTCCTATTCCCCCTACAAGGACAAACTTTTGGATAATTAATTGTCCCACTAAATAACATAGCTAAAATATTCATCAGTTTAAAAAGATGGGGTATTTCTTATTTGCATAAGAAAATAGTCATGTACTTGAGTTATGTTCTTGTAGAGAAACTTTTCCAGTGTTCTCATATAGAGCAATTAACACAACACAGGAATAGAGCTAGCTGCCCTGGAAAAGAGTGGAAGTTTTGCTCTGAAATCAATGATCAAAGATAATAAGGAGTCCGAAATGCAGAGAAGACTTTTCAAGAGATTTCCAAAGGGTCTGAAAGTTCAGATAGCTCCTTTTTGTTTTAAGAAGATGATAATTAAATGTTACTCTGAATTCAAATCCAGCCAAAGCACAAAACACTTGAGGTAATACATTAGTAGCTATTCAAAAGTTTTTAGTTAGTTACACTCTGCTATTGGTCACATTGCCGAGAAGCGGAGCCTGAGACAAGGATTCATGTATCAGAGGTGTATGGGGGATATACACTCAAAAGGAGTCTGTAAGAAAGTGACAGGCAGGATGAGGATGGAGCCAGCAGAGGTGTGCTTCCAGCCAGAGGCTGGTATCAGCCTGATCCTACAAAGAGCTCTGGAGAGTGAGCTGTCCTACAGGGTAAATTCTACCTTGAGTCAAAGGACAGCCATTGGGTCTATTTTCACTCCAAACACCTAGAGACTGTGAGATAGGTAGCGCTGACTGACTGTCAGTCCCTCTTTGGTGGGAGACTGCCCTCACTCCTAGAGGAATAGGAAGAGAAAGTAGTGAAACTTCTCAAGCCAGATGGCTCCTGTGTTGGGGGGCAGTCTCTAAGAGAAAGGTGTGGCTGTGAGTCTGGAGCCTACACAGGGGATCTGGGTGCAGCATCAACGCTGTCCAGTATGCACACAATCAAACAGCCGTCCTATTTCCAATGAAAGGAGTATTGTTTTGCTGGACTCTTTTCTTACTGGGCTTCTTTTAGGAATCCATAAACCATAGCATCCCATTATCATTTTCCCACTATCTAGGAACAAATCAAGGGGAAAATCAAAAGTTTAAGCATCCTTTTATGGCTCAGGAAGACAAAGAAATTAATCAATAGTTTATTCGAAATCTAAAACTTTAATATAAGGATTAGTCTCATTGATTTTTTTTTTTCATATGCACTGATCCCTGTGGATTCTTTGTTAGTTTTGGTTTTAAAAATTCACTTTGGTGACAATACATTAAAGAGGGGAGGAGAACCTCAGTTGGTACAGGCACATGCAAACTGCAAGGCAGATTTTACAGATGTGTTGTAGTCATGTTCTTAGACTTCCATTTATTGTGCTAGGGAATTAGAAGATGTCTCTTGGCCCAGATCCATTTGGCATAATCGGAATAAAGCTTGCCTGAGAGCCAGGATGGGAGTTCTTCAAGCTCTGATGTAAGTGTTGAAGAATGTCACATTCTTCCTAGAATGTGTGTGTTTTTTTTTTTTTTTTTTTCATTTGTCAGTTGGGGGTTGGAGTCTATAATTTCTAAGTGTGCTTCTGTTTTTGGACATCTTTTGGAGAACTCTAGTGAATATAATTTAGCCAGCTTATGGTGAATAGATTAGTCTCCTGGCCTCTGATTCCTGGCCTGCTACACTGGGGCTTCTCAAAACTATTTGTAGCTGTTCTGTGACAGGATAGCTTTGCAAAAATTCCTACTCCTTCATAGGCCAGTATAATATGTGGTCCTACTGCACCTGGATGTGCTGGTGCCAGATGGCACTCAAGGCTGTGCAGCCTTTGAAAACACCCAGAGTAGGCTATGCCCCATTCAATGAGATGAGTCCAATCACTCCACAGCTGGATGTTACATCAGTGCCAAGTGGCTATTGTAATTTCTACACGCTTACTCTCAATTTCTGTACTGAATTTGTCATGGACTAGTAAACAGCAGTTCATTGACAGGTCTGAATTACAGAATACTCTTTGGGCACTACTGCCCTACTGTTATGAATTAATTGCTTCAGGAACAAAACCATTAGGCAAGATGAAAATGACCCTATTTCTTTACTACCCTAGCCCTTAGAACTAGGAGATTGATCTATCAACCTAAAAGTGTCTTCATGCTATCCAATACGGTAGCCACTAGCCATACGTGGCCATTTACTTTAAACTTCTGTGAACAACAATAGAAATTTGGTTCTTCAGTGACACTGGTCACACTTGATTGATAGCCACATGGCCAGTAGCTACTGTATTGGAGAGTACAGACAGAGAACATTTCTATAACCCTACAAAGATCTCTTAGCTAAGGCTGCCCTAGGACTACCAAACTTTTTTTCTGTAGTTTCAATACAGGTACATTTTGGGCATTTCCTATTAACACCATTATTTTGTCTTTATCAACATATTAGAGCTATTTTAAAGCTCACAGAAGAGGTCTTTCCAAGTTCTCATTACCATTATGTCATTATCAACTATAACTGCTTTTAGGGCACTATACTGACTATTTGCATTCAAAATTAAGAAAAGAACTATTGGTGCATGTTCTTAGAGTACTTATGGTTAGGGAGTCAGCAGTATTTAGAAAATAAAAATGCAGGGTGATTTTAGCTATGCTTTAAATAAATGATGTAGACAAGAAGTTTCTTCTTTCGCTACATTACGAAGTATTTGAGGTTATAAGAAAAAAGTCAGTTAAGTACAGGAAGTTTACTTTGTAGACCAGAAGAAGCAAAAAAGCACACATTGAAGAGTGAGACATAAATTGACCTTCAAGAGAGAGTAGAGATTGGACTAAGTAGAAAAGAAGAAATGGAGTATACACATGTGTATATAAATGTATGTATATATATAGAAATATGTATGGAGTTCATATACATTCCTATTTCAGTTATATTTGTAGACCATTTAAAAAATTCTATATTAGGAGCTGCTTAAAATGGAAAATAAATCCATTTAATATGTCCTTTCCTTATTTAAAGTAGGTAAGTTCTGAAGTTCTTTGTGGATATACAAAACCTTGGCTATTTATTTTTTTAGTGTCATTAAACAACACAGATTTATCATCTAACAGTTTTGGAGATCAGAAGTCCAGCAAGGGTCTTACTGGGTTAAGATCAAGGTGTCAGAAAGACTTCATTCCTTTCTGAAGGGTTTAGTGAGGAATCTGTTTCACTACTTTTTTCAGCTTTAAGAGGCTGCCTGCAGTCCTGGGTTCTTGGCCCCTTCCTGCATGTTGGAAGCCAAGAATAACTGGTGAATTCTTTCTCACACAGAATCTTCTGGCCTCTTCTTACAACCTCCCTCTTCCACTCTCGAGGACCCTTGTGATTAAACATTGAGCCTACCAGGATAACCCAGGACAGACTCTCAATGTTAAGGTCATCTGATTAGGAACTCTGTTGCTATTTATTTTTTAACATAAAATACTTTGGGCTAATGCCAAAGCTGTCCATTCTTTGCCTTTCTTCTAGTTCACTAATTGCTCGGGGAGAAAACAAACCATTAAGGGTTCATATTGTGTAAGGCTTCTTTGAACTGGCTCTGGACTTTTTCATTCCACTGCATTCCCAGGAGACTGACTCTGCAGGTCATAGATGCTCCCGCAGGCAGTCTTAGAGAGGGAGCAGGGTAGGCAACAATGCTGAGAGAGGCAGGCTGAAGCAGGAAGCAAGAAGACTGTTGATATTTTTGCAATGGATTCCTTTTCTATTGTGTGTCATAAACCATTAGCATCAAGATATAGTGTTTTATATCCTTAAAGTAACATCAAGTGTGCTAACAACAGGTTTAGGTTCTCTCCAACTAGTTTTGCTGCAAATCAAAAGGAACCACACATATATAAGTGAAATAAGCACAAATGAAGACATACAGATACATAGGTAAATAGATGATTGATAGATTGAGATGGGATGGGTATTTCTCATCTTGGCAAATTGCAAAAAACACACATCACTTGGGAATGACAGCACAAGCTTCTATAAATTTAAATAGTAAAGCATAAATGCAATGGGAATTGAAAATTCATTAACTGATCCTACAATGAAGCCCAGATAGTAGTCTCTCTGTCTTTTTCTCTGACAGAAAGCAAAATGCAGCAATGAACTTGGGCTCTCTAGAATTATTTACTATCACATATTATTATAAAAATAATGAAATGAAAATGTGGTCTAGTCCTAAAAAGCAGACATCAAATTTTCTCTGACTCACTTTTTAAGAGGCAGCTGAAAACGGAATAACCCAAACTATTGGAACCCTACACACAACCCCCATACACAGAGCTCTGCTATCTGGTCTGGGTGTCACTTTTTAAAAGTAGAACTAATATCCCACCCACCAGAAGCTAGGAGTCCTCATTTATTTTAACTTAACAGACCACTCTATGTATTACAAGAAAAAAGAAGATATACTATTATAGACAATCCACATGTGAGAGACATCTTATTTACATTCTTACGTTGTTTCTGATTTAGGGAAGAAACATCTTAATTAAAACCAAACACAGAAATATGAATATGCTAATGCCAAGTAATTAGGAGCCTACAGGCTGACAAATCACCTCTTGGGGTGAGAAAAAGACTGCAAGTGTCTGTCCTTGTCCTATTAGATGTGCCAGGAGTTGCCTGAGAGCACCTGAGCCCAGTGACAACTCAGCCGCTCTCAGCACAAGTGAGATACCCAAGGCACTGGAGGGAGACTGCCCTGAGCTTTCATTAGTCCAAACAAACTGGCCCTCACATGTCTTCAGATTTCCAGGTCTGATATCCCTTTAATTCATCCTTTTTTTAAAGGTCATCTTTCTCTTGATTTATTTGGCTGCACCAGACTTTAGTTGCTGCATGTGGGATCCCTCATCAAGGATCGAACCCAGATCCCCTGCATTGGGAGCTAAGAGTCTTAGCCACTGGACCACCAGGTAAGTTCCAGATCTTTTTTTCCCTTTTCTTTTTTTAATATTTGGTTCAGTTCAGTTCAGTTCAGTCGCTCACTCATTTCTGACTCTTTGGGACCCTATGAATTGCAGCACGCCAGGCCTCCCTGTCCATCACCGTCTCCCGGAGTTCACTCAAACTAATGTCCATTGAATCGGTGATGCCATCCAGTCATCTCATCCTCTGTCGTTCTCTTCTCCTCCTGCCCCCAATCCCTCCCAGCATCAGAGTCTTTTCCAATAAGTCAACTCTTTGCATGAGGTGGCCAAAGTACTGGAGTTTCAGCTTCAGCATCATTCCTTCCAAAGAAATGCCAGGGTTGATCTCCTTTAGGATGGACTGGTTGGATCTCCTTGTAGTCCAAGGGACTCTCAAGAGTCTTCCCAACACCACAGTTCAAAAGCATCAATTCTTCAGTGCTCAGCTTTCTTCACACTCCAACACTCACATCCATACATGACCACTGGAAAAACCATAGCCTTGACTAGACAGACCTCTGTTCGCAAAGTAACGTCTCTGCTTTTCAATATACTATCTAGGTTGGTCATAACTTTCCTTCCAAGGAGTAAGCGTCTTTAAATTTCATGGCTGCAGTCACCATCTGCAGTGATTTTGGAGACCAGGAAAATAAAAGTCTGACACTATTTCCACTGTTTCTCCATCTATTTCCCATGAAGTGATGGGACCAGATGCCATGATCTTCGTTTCTGAATGTTGAGCTTTAAGCCAACTTTTTCACTCTCCACTTTCACTTTCATCAAGAGGCTCTTTAGTTCCTCTTCACTTTCTGCCACAAGGGTGGTGTCATCTGCATATCTGTGGTTATTGATATTTTTCCCGGCAATCTTGATTCCAGCTTGTGTTTCTTCCAGCCCAGCATTTCTCATGATGTACTCTGCATATAAGTTAAATAAGCAGGGTGGCAATATACAGCCTTGATGTACTCCTTTCCCTATTTGGAACCAGTCTGTTGTTCCATGTCCAGTTCTACCTGTTGCTTCCTGCCCTGCATACAGGTTTCTCAAGAGGCAGGTCAGGTGGTCTGGTATGCCCATCTTTTCAGAATTTTCCACAGTTTATTGTAATCCACACAGTCAAAGGATTTGGCATAGTCAATAAAGCAGAAATAGATGTTTTTCTGGAATTCTCTTGCTTTTTCCATGATCCAGCAGATATTGGCAATTGAACATCTGGATGTTCACAGTTCACGTATTGCTGAAGCCTGGCTTGGAGAATTTTGAGCATGACTTTACTAGCATGTGAGATGAGTGCAATTGTGCAGTAGTTTGAGTATTTTTTGGCATTGCCTTTCTTTGGGACTGGAGTAAAAACTGACCTTTTCCAGTCCTGTGGCCACTGCTGAGTTTTCCAAATTTGCTGGCATATTGAGTGCAGCACTTTCACAGTATCATCTTTCAGGATTTGAAAGAGCTCAACTGGAATTCCATCCCCTCCACTAGCTTTGTTCGTAGTGATGCTCACTTGACATCATATTCCAGGATGTCTGGCTCTAGCTGAGGGATCATACCATCATTATTATCTGGTTAGGTTTACATTTTTTAAATACTCATTTTAATCCTGGATTCATTATTTCCTTGTTTTTTGTGCAAAAATGTTTCCTTTTTTCTTCATGTTCTTATATGATAATCTGTGACTTTTCTTTTTCAAAACCCTTCTATTTTGAATTGTAAACAATTAGCATGGTTAAAAAGAAACAAACAAGAGAACAACAAACCAACCCAAGTCTGCATTAAGGTGCAGAAAGACCATAATCAGCATTTTAATAATAATCATATGAACAGCATTAAAATTCATGTCAGTTTTGACCATCTTATTACAAATGAATGAACACTCTAATATACTAGGACAACGAAGTTCTAATAGCATCAGAGGAGTCAGGGAAAGGATACATTTGTGAGTTGAATGCATGTGGACTGCCAGGACAGAAAAAAAGGCAGCTAAATTGGTTCTATTGAAGAGTTCTGGAATCCTAGGAGGGCTACCTGAAAATTACATTTAATATGCTAACACTATTATGAGAATATTTCTATTCTTCCCATAAAGGTCTTGCTAACAGTAATTAAATTTTAAGACAGTCAGATCTGGAAAGGAATAAAAATACAGTGAAAATACGATTACAGTGGCTAGAGGAGGTCTTCCCTTTCAAATACTAATTAAAAAAAAATTGAATTTCAGCTACCCAGGGACACCAAGGCTGGCCATATCTATATTAAATTATACCCAATCACATCTAAGTTCTTAAAAATCTAATACATTTGCCATTAAAATGCCTTAGACTTCAGAAAAATGTAAATGACATTCTAAATATAAGGGCTTTTCCTTCATCAGTAGCTGCATCAGAGTAAAGGGAAAGAAACAAAAATCAAACCAAACCAAACCATATAAACCAGGGCTAAGATAAGAGACTTTGGGGTATAAAAACTGAATTGGGTCAACAAAACTAAGATTGTGGGGTTGTTGTAATGTCCAATAAAGAAGCTGCTTAATTCGAAAAATATGTCTACATACTGGATCTGCTTTTAAACTAGTTCTAATTTTCTCATTCACAATCAGTAAGACTGATTTGTGTAACAGCAGTTTTCTTTCGGGGGGAGAAGTCATCTGTTCAGCTGAATCCTAACCCAGCTTATCGTTCATGAATAACGTGAGGTGCCAACTGTGCTCAATCACCATGGCCCAGCCTTCATTCTTACTGAAACCCTGGTGCTTTGGTCTTAAGCTTCAATTATGAACTAATGCATAAAACACTCAAGAAATCCCCAAAGAAAAATTGTGAACACATAAGCAATAAAACACTAATGCAATATTTTGGCAAGACTCTAACATGATTTTTTAAAAATGGATTTAAGAAAATGTAAAGCATCAGCTCTTTTGAAGATGTGGTTGCGGTCTATTGCAAACCTTGATCCTCAGTTTTTTCAGAACATCCACAGGGTCAAAAAGAGTCAGACATGACTTAGCAACTCAACAATAACAACCATCTGGGAAGCTGTGTGGATTGCTGGTCTCCACCCCCAGCATTTCTGATCCAATAGGTTCAGGATGGAGCTTGACTATTTGCATTTCTAACCAATTCCCAGGTGATGCTGATGCTGCTGTACCAGGGACAGGACTTTGAGAACCACTAGTAACAAAGGTCAGAGTATAGGTTTCTAAGTTAGAGTGAGCTGGGCTTACCGGACTCTACCATTTCCTGGCCTTACAACCTAGGATAACTTATTTAACTTCTCTGAGCCTTAGCTCCTTCATCTGTAAATGAGGATAAAAGCAGTACCCACATCACAGGATCTTAATAGATACTAAAGGAGAAAAGTGCATGAAAATTGCTTCAGTTCAGTTCAGTTACTCAGTCGTGTCTGACTCTTTGCGACCCCATGAAGCAGCACGCCAGGCCTCCTTGTCCATCACAGACTCCTGGAGTTTACCCAAACTCACGTCCATTGAGTCGGTAATGCCATCCAGCCATCTCATCCTCTGTCATCCCCTTCTCCTCCTGCCCCCAATCCCTCCAACCATCAGAGTCTTCCAATAAGTCAACTCTTTGCATGAGGTGGCCAAAGTATTGGAGTTTCAGCTTCAGCATCAGTCCTTCCAATGAACACCCAGGACTGATCTTCAGAATGGACTGGTTGGATCTCCTTGCAGTCCAAGGGACTCTCAAGAGTCTTCTCCAACACCACAGTTCAAAAGTATCAATCTTCAGTGCTCAGCCTTCTTCAAAATTGCTTAGAATATAGCAAATGGCCAATAATAAATCAATTCTTATTCAGAATAGGATATTGCAAAAATGTAAGCAAATGGATTAAAGAGAAAACTTTGTATGCCTCCTATTCAGATGTAGACCTCCTTTGAAAAGAAAGGTATATATCACCAAATCAAGATGTACTTGCATTCAAGAATCAAACATCGAACATTTTATTAGCTGCAGGAGGGTGACTATCTTTCCCACTAAAACCAGTCCAAAAAAAAAAAAACAAAACCAGTCCAACTTCATACCAAGTATACACCCCTTTACACTGCCACCTGGCCAGTTTTTAATCTGTTTGAAACAGTTATTAAGTTTTGAGACATAAAGTATAATCTACCTTTTTAGCTTCAATATGTGTAACTATATAATAAACTCATTATTCTAAGCGTACATAATATTATAGCTGTATGAAAGAAAATATTTTCTAAAAGTCATATTTCTGCTTAACGGTCCAATGGTTATTATACTGTTTTGACCTTTCTCTCTATTTGGGTTCTTCATGGCAGGTAATAAATGGGTATTACTTTTTAATCATGGAAAGAAATACCTGAGGCTAATTGTTAATGAAACAAACAACTGGGGATTCACAAATTCTCAAGGCATTGTGCTGCTGTCTGACTTCTGTCCATGTGGAAATTGAGAAATTGTGGTGTGGGAGGAGCTGTCAAAGGGAGACACTTGGGAAAGTTAAACTTCTCTTGGGAAACCAGGAGCTGCCAAGGAACTAAAGGAGAAGATGATATTCAGGTAATTAGAGGAAAACTACTCTGAAGTCAGGATGCTGTGAAGCCAAGTGGTGTATCTGACCCAGACATATAAAAGGATTACAAGGGAGTTGGAAGAACTGCCCTAATCATGCCTGAGAGGAAAAGCAGAGAGGACTGTGAGCTTCATTTTCTTCTTTTGGGGTCATGCATCCCTTCTAACACCACCCTTATGGCAGAAAGTGAAGAGGAGCTAAAAAGCCTCTTGATGAAAGTGAAAGACGAGAGTGAAAAAGTTGGCTTAAAGCTCAACATTCAGAAAACAAAGATCATGGCATCTGGTCCCATCACTTCATGGGAAATAGATGGGGAAACAGTAGAAACAGTCTCAGACTTTATTTTTTTGGGCTCCAAAATCAGTGCAGATGGTGACTGCAGCCATGAAATTAAAAGATGCTTACTCCTTGGAAGAAAAGCTATGACCAACCTAGATAGCATATTCAAAAGCAGAGACATTACTTTGCCAAAAAAAGGTCTGTCTAGTCAAGGCTATGGTTTTTCTTGTGGTCATGTATGAATGTGAGAGTTGGACTGTTAAGAAAGCTGAGTGCCAAAGAATTGATGCTTTTGAACTGTGGTGTTGGAGAAGACTCTTGAGAGTCCCTTGGACTGCAAGGAGATCCAACCAGTTCATTCTGAAGGAGATCAGCCCTGGGATTTCTTTGGAAGGAATGATGCTAAAGCTGAAACTCCAGTACTTTGGCCACCTCGTGTGAAGAGTTGACTCATTGGAAAAGACCCTGATGCTGGGAGGGATTGGGGGCAGGAGGAGAAGGGGACAACAGGATGAGATGGCTGGATGGCATCACTGACTCGATGGACGTGAGTCTGAGTGAACTCCAGGAGTTGGTGATGGACAGGGAGGCCTGGCGTGCTGTGATTCATGGGGTCGCAAAGAGTTGGACACGACTGAGCAACTGAACTGAACTGAACATCCCTTCTAAAAATCCTACAACCTCCTTTTCAGTTATATACATACATAACTCTGGATGGGACAGTTCTCTCTGAATTTGATGCTGTATGTCTCTTGTGAAGAAACTGACTTAAAATAAGGTGAGTATTAATGAGAAAGGCACTCAAATCTTTAGAGACGTTACCATTTTTGTAAAACTTAGAAATATATGTGTTAGTTTTAAGCATTTTATGCTGCAATGGCTATGCTTTGCCATTTCACCACAGAACAAATCAGAATAAAAATACATTGTCATTTTTATAGAAAATCATAGGTAAATGGAAATCATGCTATTCTCTGGGGCTCAGTTAACTACATCAAGAGGCAGGTGGTTATTCCAGCTAAAATTCTAATCCTGTTGTCCCTCAGAAATAGTTTATCCTATTTGCAGAACAAATATCTTAATGGAATTAGTGCAGGAGAATCCTGACATTTGTGGATTTAACTCTAATGAGTTGTGACTGTGAGAGAGAAAAAGAGACATAGTGCTCCATGACCTACAGAAATCTGTCATTTTGCTGAGATAAAAATTTGCAAGGCTTCTGTGGAAGGGCCATTTTACTGGTGAATGAATCCAGCCAAGCACCTGGAATTTGCATCTCACTGGGGTGAGATTATCCTGTTTTTTTTCCTGGCTCTTCAGAAATTTTCCAATAGCATTCTCTAATGTGGAAGGCAAAAATAGGCGATCATGTAATTGTAGGACACAGCCTTTTAAAAATTTATTTCTATATTTTTTTTTAGCAGGTGTCTTCAGTATCTTCAAGAAGGTGAAAGAACAGGAAGTCTCTACCTTGGGATTATGCTCTTAGAGACATTACCTCATGAAAGTTTGCACATTTCAAAATAATGTGATGGAAAATGCCATCCATGGAAAACTTGAAAGCACAGCATTAGGACACAAAACATCTCCAGAAATGATTGATTTCCTCTCCCGAATTTCTGACAGAATATCCTTTCTATTTAAAAAGCTCTCTAGGGACTTTCACGGCCTCCTTGGGATGAAACTAAATAATCCTAAATTAAAAATCCATATATGCAGAGGTTATCAATCCCCAGTCTTCTTTTTAGGCTTGCTCAGTGGATGCCACTGAAGATCTTCGATCCACCAGCTCTGCCCTAAGCAAATAAACCAGTTCTAGCAAGCCCCTCAGTCATTAGACAGTGAGCAGCAATAAATCTTGCCAATTCAGAGGGAAGCGTGTGCTTGGGGAAGGTTTACCATTTTACTGCCTGCCAGGCTTCATCTGCCTAATTAGTAAGACTGAACCTGGCCTCTGTGTCTTCACTGTAGGCTGCGACACCAGTTCTGCAGTCTTGGCTAGAGCCCAAACACCTTGTCTGATTTTATCAGCCTTCTCTGCCTCATGAGAAGGGTCTGTCCTCCTCACCAGAGCCATCCAACCAGTCTGGGCTCCCCAATCCTGTCACTGCCCTGATGCTGGATATTCCTCTTGTCCAGTGTGAGGGTTACTGTATCATGACGTCTTATGTATCAAAATCAGACGAAGAACCTTGGGACACAGTCACTGGGGCTGGTGATCATTCCCCGAGGTGAGTGGAGGGAGAATCTCCATAGTGTAATGGGTTCTCACTCTGGCCCTCTTGCTTCCAGCTTTTCTTTTTCATAAGCCTCTCACCAAAGTCCCAAAAGGATTATGTCTAAGCTTTCCTGTGTGATTCAGTCACTCAGTCCTGTCAGACTCTTGGGACCTCATGGACTACTTCCAGGCTCCCTCTGTCCTGTGTCCATAGGATTCTCCAGGAAAGAATACTGGAGTGGATTGTCATTTCCTTCTCCAGAGGATATTCCTGACCCAGGGATCGAACCTGTGTTCTACTGCATTGCAGTCAGGTTCTTCACCAACTGAGTCACGGGAAGCTCTCCTAGGAAAAGACAGAAGCCACTCTAAGCTGAAGCTCTTTTTTTTTTTTTTTTTTCCGGGTTGTAACCATCATCTATCCTAAATTACACTCTCCTTAAGGGAAAAGACAAATCAGGAGGGTCATATTGATTTTTGGTCAATAAATGTGCTTTCAATGGATTTTTATCATGAGGATAGAAGATCTACCTTTTGCTCCAAGCACAAAATTTTAAATATGAGTTATGAACTCTTTTAGTGGCATGCAATAATTTGGTACATAGTGTAACAAGAGATGACTTACTGTTAAGCCCTATATTCCAAACAAGTTATATCTCAAAGTTTTCTTGGTAATTTGAGTTTAGACAGTGGTTTTCCATAGAAAATAAACTATTTTAGCTCAGTAAAAGAAATTTGCTAAGTTTACATCTCATATTTTAGTTTCTCAGATCTCTTATTCACTAGTATTTTTGTCAATAACTTATTCACAGGTGAATTACTTATTCTAATTTTCTTTCAGAAAATTTTTAGAAATATGTTCAGCCGTATCTGAGACATGTAAAGTCAAAAAGTTAGTGCTTCAGCTTTAAGGAAGTGAACTAATTTGTTTGAACTAAATCAGCAGAAACAGTTGATGTATTAAAGTCAAATATCCTCACGAAACTGACCCCAAGTGTAGAATACTGTATTACTGTAATTGCAAAAACATTTTAAAAATACTTGTCTTAGGAGAAATCTAATTAGCTTTTGAGTAACATCCCTTTTTTATTTTTTGAAATTACATGACTATTACTCTGAAAAACTGATTAATAGGCAACTATCAAAATACAAGTCCTGGTAGGAAAGATAATTGTGCCATGTTGTATTTTGTCCTTTTGAAAGCAGGTTGAATGCATAATGAGGACATTAGCCCAGCTAGGAAAACTCAAGCTTTTGCACATCTTTCCTTTGAGGCTAAAATCTGTAACCTCAACACTGCAAATATTAGACCTATTTCTCTGAGGCTTTGATGTTGATGGGAGTTTCTTAGGAAGATCAGGTTGTTAGGGCACAGAGCAAGGCAGAAACTACTTTCAAGTAGCTCTTGCAATTAGCACCTAATTAATGAGGTGTGAAGCGTGAGTGACTGGAGGTTCCTTGATAGAACACAGTATTATATTGCTGGGTGCCTCATTACTCACTTAATTTTAGATTTCCAGCTGCAGCAACAGCGGGTATGGAAGGCTGTCCTAGCAGAGCTGGAAGAATATCCTGACAAAAAGGAAGTGTCAGCCTGCAGCCAGCATAACTACATTCCAGAGAAGGCTGGCCATCTCAAAAACAGCAGGATAAACACTTCTCACATTTGATAAACTCTTGATAATTGCTCCCCATATTCTGCCTTTTTTGAAAAAAACAAAACAGAAACCTTCCAATGATACAAGCTTATTTTTCAATTTTCATTTCTTCAGGTTTGGCTGTGTCTGTGCATACTTATTCCTTAAGCAGAGCTGAGATACTGTACTAGGACTTTTCTGCATGGCACTTGGATCAGGGTTATGTAGGCTACAAAAGAGCCCTTGAGAAGAATCATTAGTTGGTTTCATTCCTGGAGACCTAGTTTAGGTACACACTCTGTAGACCAAAGGGAAAGGGGCAGCAAAGGATGAGATAGTTAGACAGTATCACCAACTCAATGGACATGAGTTTGAGAAAACTCCGGGAATTAGTGAAGGGCAGGAAAGCCTGGTGTGCTGCAGTCCATGGGGTCGCAAAGAGTTGGATACAACTTAATGACTGGACAACTACAAAAACTGCAGGAGAATGACCAAGAAGAGAATGAATAGAAACAGGACCTTTCAATTCCACATACAAGTGATATTATATAGCATTTGTCTTTCTCTGCCTGACATCTCACTTAGCATAATGCCTTCAAGGTCCATTCCTATTGTAGTCAACGGTGGGATTTTCTTCTTTCTCATGACTAAGTAATAGTCCATGCTGTATTTCTATTTTAAAGTTGCTAAGAAACTAGATCTTAAATGTCCTCACCACCGCCCCCCCAACACACACAAAAGTGGTAATTACAGATCATGATGGAAATGTTAACACTATGGTTGTAATCATACTGCAGTATATAAATGAGTCAAATCAACATATTATACACAAATTTACACAAGAGTATATATCAATTATATCTCAATAAAGATTTTTATTGGCATATAGTTGCTTTACAATGCTGTGTTAGTTTTCACTGTACAATGAAATAAATCAGCTATATGTATATATCTATCCCCTCCCTTTTGGGCCTTCCTCCCACCCATCCACCCCCATCCCACTCATCTGGCCACCACGGAGCACAGAGCTGAGCTTCTTGTGCTTTATAGCAGGTTCCCACTAGCTGTCTATTTTACACATGGTAATTCTTTTTAAATAATAAGCAAAACATAAAAAGAGGCCCCTTAAGATTTCCACTTTTTTTTTTTTTCAAAATATCTTCCAATGTGCAGTTCAGCTCACCATATAGATCTTAGGTAAGTCCCTTAACTTTTTTCTCCTTTTCTTCCCCTGGAGAATGGAGATAATAATCATACTCGGTGAGAAATGAAATCCTGAATGACTGTCCTTTGTTTGTTAATTGCTTAAAGGCATTAATATGTTCACTCTAACAACTAGAGGATTTGCAGTGGCAAAACAGAGAAAAGTAACAGGAAGGTACAGGGATAGCTTAAACAAAAGAAGTAAGAAGGAGAGAACAGGAGGTGCAGAGGTGAGGAGGCTGGGTTTGCAGCTCAGCAATATGATCCAGGAAATGAATGCCTTTTATGTCTCAGTTTAGACCTCCTTGGACTTCACTGGTGATTCAGATAGTAAAGAATCCACCTCCAGTGGAGGAGACCCAGGTTCAATCCCTGGGTCAGGAAGATCCCCTGGAGAAGGGAATGGCTACCCACTCCAGTATTCTTGCCTGGAGAATTCCATGGACAGAGGAGCCTGACGGGCTGCAGTCCATGAGGTCACACAGAGTCGGACACAACTGAGGAACTTCAGTTGGCACCAGATTATTTGTTATGCTTCTGAGGATCTTCTGAATATCTAGTATCAAGAACAGCACAAAGGAACAAACTTTGTCTAATAAGAGGTTTACAAAAGATGCCGAGATCTTTGTAGGATCCAGAAATACTGAGGAACAGGGGAAATTAAATCAAATATCAATTTCAAGCATCAATAATTTCCCAAGCCTTCTAGTTACTAGATCATTCCAAACAGTTAAATACTAATTCATGAGAGTACAGCACACACTAAACTGTAATTTTTCACGTCTATAAATGTATATAATATAAATATATGTAATTATATCTATATATTTAATATCAAATGAATTTTCATGAAATGTCTATAATCCCTATTGATTAGAATAGGATATGATGAGGTCACTTCTATATATTTTAAAGCCAGTCTGAGAAAATCTATAAAGATTTCTGATTTGAAATTTTGTTTAAATGTATGATCATTTTAATTGGATTAGACATGACTTTCCTCTAAGTCTTTGACTTCAGACTGTTCATAACTAACCACAAGCTTTTTCAGAAAAGGTTTTGCTACAAGTAAGACAGTACTTTTTGAAAATTGTTTTACATTAAAAAACACGTCCAGTTAAAGAAAAAGCTAGTAAAATGCAAGTAAGTTTCCTTGTAAATATTAAAAACTATTTTAAAACTAGTTTTGTTAGCCAGCTGCTTGTCACAGAATTAATTAAATTATAACTATATAGAATTGTAGAATTGCCTTCAGATAGGGTATAGACATTTAAAAGATTTAAGAGAACTTTGATCTTCATATTAAATTTTCTTTAAAATAAAAACAAATGTATTAAGCTCTTACATTTCTCAGTATTTTCTCTTTTTTTGCTCTACACTTCCAAAACTCACTCTGTTCCACACATAGAAAATAGGTATTCTTTCACATCCTCTATTTTATTGGTCCTTTTGCTAAATACACTGGCTCAAACCTAAGGCTTATACTTAAGTTCTTTTGAAAGATCTGAGTTCAAAGGGCTTAAAATAAGTTCACTTACAAATTTTACCTTAAAATAAGCACCTCTAATACTTAATTTTTACCATATATTCACAAGTATTTCTATAACGAGCTTAAAAAATAACAGTTAATTTTACTCAGTCATTACCCAGAGGATTTATTAGATTCCAAAAACTAATTCTGTCAGTTTGTCAACAGTTGTTGAAGAGTTACAGTATGTCTAGTGTTAGAGGGACTCATATCTAAGTTCTGGGCGCTTACAATGAGTCCTGATTGGTAAAGAGAGTAAGGCATTTAGAATGCACTTTATGATGTTCATTATTTATCCAAAATTAAATTGATTTAATGCTGTAACATGATCGCTCTAATCCTTTCCTTAAATATTTCTCTGTGTTAGTTGATTATACTTCGATAGAAACCTTCGTAGCTCTATGCAGTGATAGGCAATATGCACACAGAACACCAGAAAGATCTTTCATAGTCCATCACTTGGGGGTAGGTGGAAGAGAGCAGTTGCATCAAGATTCCTTGTTGCATCAGGAATCACACGTATTTAATAAACTTTTACTGTGTGCCCAAGCATGGGAAATTTAAGGAGATACGCAGCATTTGCAGTCTTCTTAAGCAAACATGAACGTATTTGTACAGAACACAAGCCATTTCCAATATAGAAGTGTATGTGGTGGAGGTAGACACAGTACAGCTTTTAGTGTGTGTGTGTGTGTGTGTGTGTGTGTGTGTGTAAGTGAATCATTCAGTCGTGTGTGACTCTTTTCGACCCCATGGACTGTAGCTTGCTAGGCTCCTTTGTCCACGGGATTCTCCAGCCTGGAATACTGGAGTGGGTTGCCGTTCCCTTTTCCAGGGGATCTTCCCAACCCAGGGATTGAACCCAGGTCTCCCACATGGCAGGTGGATTCTTTACCGTCTGAGCCACCAGGGAAGTCTTTTAGAGATCTCTCTTCCTCATTTCTCCCATATATTCATAATCAAAACTCTGATATACTATTTCTATACAGCAAGCTCCTCTTTCCATGGAATTCTCCAGGCAAGAATACTTGAGTGGGTAGCCATTCCCCTCTCCAAGGGATGTTCCCAAGCAAGGGATTGAATCCAGGTCTCCTGCATTTTAGGCAGATACTTTACTGCCTGAGACACCAGGGAAGACCTAATTATTAAGCACATAAATGCATATCTTAAGTGGTTTCTTTTTCTTTTTTTTTCTTTTTTTCCCCATATAACAGAAATGGTACTACTATTTATTTCTTTTGATAAGGGTTTTGAGCGTAAGGTATTTTCTGAACTATATCACATTGTAATATATTCTATTCCCATGCAGAAGCCCGTAAAAAAGAGTGAGAACTACTTGAGCCTAAACAGAGCAGAAAACTATAGGCTATTTTTAAAATTTCTAATAGCTGAATAATGCATCATGAGTATAACACTGCTTCAGAAAAACAGGAAATAATAGAATTTTCATTGTTTTCCTTTTAGTTTAGTAGTTACATCTTTGTCCCTTGGGTATTTCTGGGAGACTGATCAGAAATAAAAACATGTTATTCAGAGAAAATACAGCTAAGGTATTTTACCATTCACAACAGTAGTTGTTTTACCGCTGTGAAAATAAAATAACACCTGAGCCTCATTACCCCCTTTAAAATAGGATTTACTTTGCACAATTGTTATCTCTTCCTTTCTTTTATCTCTGTTTCTGATTAGCCCTTGGAGAGGATGACACATTGTGCTGGGCTGTTTAGAGTGGGTCTGAATATTCTGCCATGTCAGCTCACTGTAGTGAGAACCCAGTATTTTAACATCAGTGCTTGTCCAGTTGTCATTGATGATAATAGACTACTTTTATGGGTGTTTTTTGACACACAAAATAATGCATGATGCCACTCTGTGCTGACCTCATTTTCTCAGGCCTAGCCCTTCCGTGTTGGTCAAGGGTACAGTGACTCTGAATGTTATGGGAGTTACCTTTTTAACTATGCACAGTTATATCAGTCTAACAGATTCCTCTGTAATGGATCATCTTTCCCCATGACCTCCAAAGGTCCCTGAGGGAATGATCTCATTTTATTTCCAAACAGGTCTAAAAAGGTCAGTCACAAACACTGTTCCTTTGGTAATTATGTGGGTTGGGGGAAGTTGAAAGGAAAAAAAAACCTGGAAGTGTTACATGTGACTGCAAAGTGAGCCATCCAGAAGGACGAAAAAATTGACAATGTGCCATCTGAAATGATCAAGTTATCAGAGATGACATTAATACAAAGTCTCTTGATACTGCAAACAAACCCGAATGATACCACAGTGCTGAACATGAGCCAGATTGGATTTGTCAGTGGGTTGCTCTTATTTTGACAGCATCTTGGTAAAATTGTCACATCTGTTGAAATACTGTTTGACAATTAGCTGTAGCAAAGAACGCCAAACGGTCTTATTTTCACATATTGTGTACATTGGGATTTCCCTACAATGAGTCATCAACCACCAGAAACAATGAAGTGTCACAACAATTCCACAGATACCATCTGTTTAAGGGAGATGATCCAAAGATAAACACACATCATTTAGCACAGCGATTTTTCAAATGACCATTGATTCAAATCAAAAGCACTTCCAATCTTCTCTGAACTGTTATTAACAGTAGAGATATTAGAAAGCTGCAATTAAAGTGGTATGCATAGATAACATCTGCTAAGACTATAGATGATGTTTACTTAAGCGTTCTCTCTTGAGAGCAACTGACATTTGAAAATGTGGAAGATATTTACATCACCTGTGTCCTTCCCACCTGGTGTTTACAAAATTTTCCCATCGGAGACTAAACTATTGAAAACTTCTATTGATATTTTATTCGAG